>NW_024103674.1:2821530-3157210 GCF_003945595.2 Pipra filicauda
ACACTTGGTGTTACTGACAGCAGTGGCAAAACCACAGGGATCAAACCCCAGCCAAAGCCCACACTGACCAGAACATCTGGCAGGAAGGGTTGGAGCTGGTGTATCAACTTGTCCGGGCTGGTTAGACTCTGTAACAGGGACACAGAGTTTTCAGCCTAGAAGGTGGTGAATTAGGACTAAAGGTTTGATGTCAGTGCTTGTGCAATGACCTTTGGCTTCCAAGCACTGACATAACTGCAGATAACCAAGGACTTGTTGCTGCAGGATACTTCATGCTTCAAAGAGGTAAAGTACTCTTGGTGTCCCGTGAATGTGATCCTCCTCCTCCTCCCTCTACCTTCCCTGCCTGGCTTGGGCAGCACTTGTTGCTCCAGTACTTTGGAGTTCAGGCCATGCTGACAGGATTCTCCCCAAACCAGCACCTTGCTGTTGGCTGCCCTCCTTCACCCCCACCCAATCCCTCACCAGCTTTTGAGCTCACCGACCAAGTTTAACACCATTTAATAGTAGCAGCCATCAGTTCAAGAGGTTAAAATCAAAAAAAATTCTGCGAAAAGAACTAGGGCGGGGGGAGGGAAACCCTTTCAAACACCATGGCTGGGGTGGGGAGGGAGGGGGGGGCATGTCACAACCTCTCTGAGACATCCAAGATTCCACAGCCACCTGCACCCCAAGGACAGGGCTGGCAAGGGAGGGCCGGGCTGTGAACGCCCAGTGGAAGCTGCAATGCTGCTTTTTAGCTGGGGCCAGGATGAGACAGGTTGGGGTTTGTTGGCTGGTTCCTGGCAGCCTCCCCCCGGCGCTGGCTCTGTGCCGGCGTGGCCGGCTGCCCACGGCTGCTGCAGAGCAGCGGCTCCCGCTCGCCTCCACTTCCCTCTTGGCTCCACTCACCACGAGCTGCCTGACCCACTCCTCTCATGCAGCAGGGCCTCTGGGAGGACAGGGCTTTTCCTTGGCTGGGAACACAGAAAACTATGAAATCTGGTTTTTTTCAGCCCAAACTCCCAAGTCTTGAGCTGCAGCAAGACCCAGCTTTGCACTGCTCCGGCTCTCCCAGCTTGCTGGGATGGTTCCCGGGAGAGGGGGACACAGCTTGGACAGGGAAAAGGTCGATGCCTGTCCTGTGCTGACTCTTCCAGCCCCGGTGGGCACAGGACAGGAAAAGGTGACCAGCTGAGGAACTGTGGATAAGTGGTGTATAAGATGGAGAAGCCTCATGTGAATTAACTCTGCTCCTGTGATTATTCCAGTCCCAGCAAGCAGGTTTCTCACTGAAAAGCAATCTAATTCCAGCTGTAAGCAAAGCCAGTTACAGTGCAGGGACTAAAACCAAATTAAATCTTGTGTATGGCTCAACAAGGGATGGGTTATTGAGAGGAAGAGAGGAGAAATCAATGTGAGCCTGACAGGAGCCCTGTGCAGGGAAGGGGGGAGGAAGGGTAGGCAGGGATGGGGATGGACACACACTGCCACTTCCAGCATGTGGGAACAACTGTGTTTGAGGAACAGAAGGAAAGTTCGTAGATAAAATTGGAGTGGTGTTAGGGATCCACTGCAGGGGGCATGGAAACAAGAGGGAAGATGATTATGAAAAAATGAGGGCTCAGAGGTAAAAAGCAGCCAGAAAATTCCACCTGGAGAGCAGAGGTGTGAGCAGCCCTGGGAGGCTGGAGGAGCCGTGCCCAGACATGGTGTGTGGCATTGGAGGAGCAGTGTGTGCTGTCAGAGCATGGCATTGCCTCTGTCCCTGCACAGCACCGGGATTTTGGCAGCAGCTGGCAGTGCCCACGGGGTGATGAGACACTTGGCAGCTCGTTTCTAGTTGATGTTCACAGTCAAGGGAAGAGTAAAACACTTTGCCCTCAGAGCAGACCATGAGCCGGGGCAGTTTCTCCTGCTGCAGCCTTGGCAGGTGGGTTCAGAGAGGTTTCTGTGATCCCCTCACTCCATGTGCTCCTGGGCCCCCATCCAAGCCCACCCCTTCCTTCACACCTCAGCCTCCCACCACAAAAGACCCCTCACCACAGTCTCCCAGAACTTTGGGAAAAGCAGAAAGAGATGGAGCAAAGGACACGGTGACAAGGGGAAGGAATTCTGTGCCTTCTCCCAAAAACCAGATGGACTGGGGTGGTCAAGAGTTTGACAGAGGATCTGGTCACTCCAGGGGGTCACTGCTTCTTCCCTGGGAGCTGGTGCAATGGGCTGGTGCTTCAGGGTCTCCTCTGCATCTCCTCCTCCCACAGCCTCAGCCGGGTCCATTTCTCCATTCATGGCTGACAGTTTATTTTTACTCTCTTTCTTCCTGGTATCTTTTTCTTTTCTTTTCTTTTCTTTTTTCCTTTCTTCTACCATCCTGTCCCTATTGATCTGTGGAGTAACTGGAGACGCAGAAGAGTCAGGACAGGAATAGACGCGAGCGAGCCCTTGGCCTGTGTGCTGTGTGTGTGTGTGTGCCAGGCAGGGTGGGGAAGGGAAGCGGGAAGACTTTCCCCCACAGATCTCTGTCCATTGCTTGATTTTCTCCTCGGTGCAGCAACAAGCTCAGTCATCTCCTCGGGAACGGGTGAACGAGCTTTCCCCGGCTGCCGGGGCTGGCGCGATGAAAGCCGCTGCTTCTCTTTCCATTACACGCTGAGTCTCTTTGGAGTAATTTTTTCCCCTCCATAACGTCAGTCACCGCCATGCTCAGCAGGCCAAGCTCCATCACGGAGACATTAATAAGCTGTAATTGAAGTTAATGTGCCATGGCCGGGACATGTGGATCCAGTTAGGAGAAATCACATTGAGCAGAAGCGAATCAATTTTAGGCTGATTTATATTAGGATTTCTCTCCTTTATCCTCCCCTGCCCCAATGCATGCACTGTCTGTCTGTCTGTCCATCCTGCTGGTGATGAGCAGTCCCTGGAGGAAGGCAGGAGGAGGGAGTGTTCCTCATCCCTGAGCAGCTCCGTGGAACAGTGCCTCCTCTCAGGCTGCACTCAGGCCCAAGAGGGACCAACAAGATGAGGTTTCCAGTTTTGTAACAGCATTTCCTTTCCTCTTTTCTTGCTTTTCTGATGGTTTCCTTGGCTGCTGCTTTGGTTACACAAAAGAATTGAAGGGAAAGGCCCTTTGTGCTCCCCTCCTTCTTTCCCTGCTTTCCTCTTGTGTGCTCTTGGTGCCTTGCTCGGATACTCTTCGGGAGTGTGACTTGGAGAGTTTGTGCTAGTGGAGCAGATCAACTTTGCACAGTCTCCCAACAGCCAGGATCAGGGAGACCAGACCTGGAGGATCAAGGCCATCTCCAAAAGCACCTCCTGCAATAAATGGAGCTGGTTGATTGTCAGTGGTACCCACATGCAACGGATGTATTTTTCTGCATTCATGGTCAGTTTTGAGATGTGGGGATGCTCGATGCTGCATTGCTGTTAAAGGTGAAGCAGTTTCTGCTTGGCCTGGTCACTGTCTCCTACTCTGCCCTCCTGGCCAGCACATTGAAGCAGCTCAATGCACTTCCCCTGCAGTTGTACCTCAGTTCAATCCAGGGTGCCAGAGCAAAGTGCATCCTGGCAGCACGTGGGCTGCTTTGCCCTGCTTGGACATTCCTCCTTCTGGCTCTATTGAAGTTGTTGGAGACCCTCCAGCTGATCTTGGCTTCTCCAGCAAAGCTGTCTCTAGAAAGGAGAAAAGAAGCAGGTTTGGTCCATGGAACAGTCTCTTGTTGAGGGTCTTGGATTTTGTGTGATGGCCGATGTCCCTGTTGAGCATCTCTCCCTGGGGAGCAGGGTGGGACCTGCACTGCTGCTGCTTTGCCAAAGGACCTGGGGTGATCTGTGAGAGCATGGGCTTACCCAGCTGAGCTTTCCCAGCCACAGTGCTGGAGCATCACCCCCAAAATAGCCACAGGCTCACCCAAACAATTCCCAAGAACTTGCCCAGTGCCCCTGCAGCCCTGGGCCAGCTACCGCCCACACTCAGCAACTTTGGAAAGACCACAAAAACCGGGGCAAGCACTGCCTGTGCCTGTCCCTGCTCCTTCCCCTGCAGCTCCTGGCAGACAGAATTCAGGTCCCAAGAGGTAGCAGCATCCTCGTGTCAAGGACGGCCAAGTCTGTGCCAATGGTGCGCCGTGTTCCTCGGCCCGTCCTCGCCTCCACGCTGGGCAGCCCCTGGGAGCTGGATGGCTGAATTTCCCTGGCACTCCTCCAGGCTGGAATTAGCTTGAGTTCAAGCAAAATCTTGCTCTTGGTCAGATAGTTAAATTGAGTTAATGCAGAGCAACTGTTCGCTCGAGTCTAGCGAAGGTTTCTGCTCCCACCGCAGAACAACGGAGGGGAAACTTGCAGAGCGAGAGGGAGGGAGGGAGTTAGAGAGAAACCCAGAGAGCTCCTCCTTCCCCCAGAGCTCCTGATGCTTTGTCAATAGCCAGAGACGGATGCCCAAGGTCCTGTTACCTGCTCCTGGCTTCGGTTTGTGAGGGTTTTTATTTCCCCTCCGATTCTGTTGCCGAGTTGCGTCCGGCCCTGAGCGGATAATAGGATTTCATCGATAGACTGAGAAGGTGATGTATGTTAAAGCACTTAATATAAAGAGACTTCTACAGGAGCCCAAATTCAATTTGGCCAATGAACTCAATTGCAGGCATTATTGCATTCCAGGAGAAAGACCAAGAGCATTTATACACATTACTCTGCAAATATTTATGTTCACATATCCGTGTGATGTCCTCTTCACCCTTCCTCCCTTCTGCTGCCCGACCCCCTAATGGGGAAGTTTGGTTTTGTGTTTGCTTTTTTAAGACAGCTTTGAATGTAAATAATGTTCCACCAGTCAGCAGGATCTTGACAGCTGGTGAGTGTCAACTTATTTAAAATAAATAGCCTCTCGGATGGGAACAGCCAGCTAGCGTGCTCTCCACTCTGGCATCTTTTAAATTGTCTCATCTTTGTAACCCAAACCTCAAACCATTTTGAAGGGCACAAGGAGGGTTCCTTCCATCCCGGCCACACAGCCAAAAGTAAAAACCCACAAGGAAAATAACCCACTCACATGTCCCTCTGACCGAACTCAGGTTGTTTTTTTTTTTTCCATTTTTTTTGGCTCTGCACAAAGCAGTGAAACCCAGAAGCCTCTCACCCTGGTTCAAGCTGAAAGAAACAACATGTTAAAATGGCTTTTCCTGCCCTTCAGTCCCTGGACCACAGGCTCCAGTAAGCTCCCAGTCCTGCTCCTGGGATGAATGAGCCCCCTTTGTCTTCTTCAGCCCTTTCAGCCCTGCTCCAGGCCTGGCAATAGCAAACCTCTACCAGAGCAATCTCCCAGCAAGGCAAATCCTCATATAACTGCTCCCCACAAAGGGACTGCGCTTCTTCCATGGCCCAGCCATTAGAAGCTATTTTTACCTGCTTCCACACGCACAGATGGGCCAGAAACAATCCAAGCTCAGCACCCGTTATGCTTTGCCCAAAAGATTTGCTCCCTGCTTTTGCTGAGCTGCCAAAACAGTTGCAAAGGAGCAGGTAAAAGTGGGTAAGTGATGGCCAGGCAGCTGCTGGAGCGTGCTGAGAGCAACGGCTGGGGATGACAATAGAGAGATGGAAAAGAGTTATTCATGTTTCCCCGAGAGCCGAGATCAGTTGAAACATCATTTTCCTTGGGGATGGAGAGGAAAGAGCTCCCTTCAAACACATCGTCCCATGAGACTCATTAAAGGCTCATCAATTACAGTGAGAGCAAACAATTCAGGGGAAGCTCTGATAAGCCTTCCTTTGGCCGGCAGTCATTAGCAGCTCTCTGAGCGCTGCCTCTCCCCAGCACCAGCTCAGGGAGCAGAGAGGGAGCAGGGGGGCAAAGCCACACGGGTAAGGGTGAAAAGCAGGAGCCCAACATCTCAGAAACCAGCAGGAGGGGACCAGTCTCCACAGAATCCCTGGGGACACACGGCAGCATCCTCGTGGTGAGCACAGGGTGGAGAGCAGTGTGCAGGCTGGGCTGGAAGGAGACTTGGAAAGGAGATGGTAGCCCACTGTAGTGGACTTCTGCTGCTCCGTGTCCTGTATCAGGATTTTTTAAGGAGCTCAGGGCAGTGTTGTCTCCATGGGAACTCGGTGGAAGGTGCAAGGGGACAGAACAGCTCTCTGGGTCTCCAGCCAGCAAGTGGTTCCTCCAGCCCTACCCCACACAGCAGTGGGGTCACTGCATCAGTCCTGAAGGGGGGTGCCAGCACCCCAACACTGTCTCAGCCCCATGGGGAGGGAGAGGGATAAGGAGGTGCTCTTTGCCTTTCTCTGCCTTACTTCCATGCTCTTCAAGTGGGGTTATGGACAAAAAAAGAGGCTGTAAAACACATAAGAATCCTTGGAAGGAAAACAAAGGGCTGGGGGGACTTTTTAAAATCACTTCAAAAGTCATTATTAATGAAAGCTCAGGGAAAGGAGCTGTTTTCCCAATCCCAGCACGGCTTCTGCACTCACCCCCTTCCTCTGCATGGGCATCTCCTTCCCTCACATGTGGGCTTGGCACCAGACACCTCTCCAGCCGCTCGCTGCTGTGACCTCCAGGATGCTGACTTGGAGAAATGCAGGAAACTGTTCTTTATGGCTGGAAAAAAAAAAAAAAAAGAAAAGAAAAAAAAGAAGGACACTTTCCTGTAAACTTTCCTTGGCGCTCCACACTCCGTGATGTTCCCTGGTGGAGGCATTGGCAGCATCAGATCGCACTGCACCACTCTGAGGAAAGGCAGCAGCTGAACAACTGCACTAAAATAAGCTCCTAAATACCCCATTGTGCAAACTGTAATGTCCTGGGCCACACAGTGCCCCAGCCTCCCTTGCTGGGAACAGTGTGAGCCAGTCTCTGTTTAATGCACAATGCAGTTGTGTGACCTGCTACCCAGTGCAGGATGGGTGTCCCCAGGCCGTGGGTGCTGCTCACAGGTGTGCTCTGGGGCTGCTCTCCTCGGGCTCTTCACCACCGTGGGCTCTGAATGCTCACTGGGAAACAGCACTGTCAGTGTGTGCCTTGACCCACGAGCTGGAGGAGAAACACTCCTGGCTCTTCAGCCCTCCAGAGCCAGAGAGACCATATTGCAACCAGCACTTTGCTGGAGCAGCCCCGGGGCTGGAGCGGGGCCATCGCTGCAGGACACGGCGCAGGTGTCTGCCCCGAGCCTGCTATTTAAGCCTCACTGCTAAGTAGCTCCTAACCTTTCCCTTCATCCTCTCCTTCCTGCCGTGGCTGGCCGCCGAGGAAGACGGGCAGAGGCAGGCAGGACTAGCAGCTCCCACCCAGGGGACTGGGCTAATGCCATTTACTCCAGTCTCTGCCAGCTGAGTCTTGGCTGTGCACAGACCATCAACAAGCACATGTCCTTGGGCTGCAGGCCCAGAGAAGGAGGCAGAGAAGCCTGACGAAGGGGTTGAAGATGAGCCTCTAAGCCCAAGCAGCAGGAAGGCTGGGATGCAAAAACCTTCTCCCCAAAACAGGGCTGGCAATCAGGACTGGCTAACAGTGCTCGGCTGTTGGCCATTAAATAATGCAGCCTGATTGATTGGGCTGAAAAGTGCTGTGCTGAGGGGTCAGCCTGCTGGGGTTACAGTTCCCTGCTTAGATTGATGATCCTCAAAGGTCAAATTCAGAAAGCAATTCCCTGGTAAAATTGATCCTTTGGATAAAAAAACTTCTGCACGGTGGCAAAGGGCGAGTGAGAAAAATCAGTGACCTGGGCCCAGGCAGGCAAGGTGAATGTCTGCCTCTGCTTTCTCTTTACTTAGTTTTCCTTGTTTACACCAATTAGGAAGTGAGGATCTTCTCTGGGAAGAGCAGAGGTCCATCACACCTACATGCAGTGGCTGGGGCATGTCCTTGAGCACCCACCCCATCTCCATCCCGCTGGCCAGGGCAGGAGGCAGCTGGGGCTGTCCCAGGAGCTGGTGCTCAGCTCCCAGCCCACCTCAGCAGCAAGTGAGCAGTGTGTGTGTATGAGCAGACACATCTGACTGCTCTTGTTTTCCCTAGAGCAAGAAGTCTGGGTCCCACTGCTTGGTGAAGGTTTTGTAGCTGGAGCCAAATTGACAGGTCTCACCCTCCTGCACTGCAGCAGCTTGGAGCCAGAAGCACCTCAAAACATCTGCTTGGCTCTTGCTGGGGGATGCCAGGAGCAACGATGTGCTATGTGTGTTATGGGTTATTGAGGCTGTCCCAGGCCACCTCAGAGACCAGGTGGTGGGCCCCCAGGGCTGCTGTTCCCACTGTGAGACTTGCAGGGTCAAGGACTGGAGCCAAGCACTACCCTCCACATCATCCCAACCCTCAGGGAAAACAAGGGGCATGACAGTCCCTGCATTCCTCGTACCCACTCCCCTGGGGCTCTTAAACTTGCCTTCAGCTGGATTGTGACACTGTGCCCTGGAGCTGGTCCCGTCCCCTCGCTCCCACCACAGGAGGAGGGAGGAGAGAGGAGAGCTGCAGCTCCCAGAAGCTGTTGCTCTGTTCAGGCTGGGCCCAGAGCAGCAGCAGTGAGGCTTTGACCTGCTTTAACCCACTATCTTGCCTGCTTTGCTCTCGTCTGCTCGTTCTGAAGTGAGAGAAGGAGGCCACGCTGTGTGGACGCTGAATAATTCAGAGCCAGGCTCTGCAGCACTCCGGGGCTGGGCATCACCTCTGCCACAGGGCTGGGACAGCTCAGCCAAAATCCTTCCTCACCAGAGGCAGAGGGGACACGGAGCATCTGAAATTCAGCCTCCCTCCTGTGTAGGTACCAGCCAAAGCCACTTCCTCCCCCTGGATGCTTGGATTTGTGACTTGCTCCCAGAGCACCAATGCTCAGAGGCTGTTAATGCTTTCAGCCGTGACACGGCATCTCCAGCTCTCACTAACACACAGTTGCAAGTGGAGCATGCTGAGTGTGTCTGCCTCTGCTCCCTAGAACACGTTTTCTTCCTTCCTCCCTTTTAGAAACTGCAAAATTCCCTCCTCTGCTTGGTCAGAGACAGGGCAGGATTGTAAGATGGGGAGAGAGATCGTTCATCCAGCTTATGCTGAGCCTCTGAGCGGGGTTTGCTAGAATTAAGGACAGGGAGGGGAGGGGGGGGAAAAATCATACATGAGGTCAGCTTATCCAGCCATGCGTGAGGAGAGCACAGCAAAGGCAGCCTTGGTGTGTCAGGCAGGTGGCTGGGGAGCTTCTTTGGGGGCTCCAAGGGAGAGGGGGAGAGGCACCAGGAGCTGGGGGGCATGCGCAGCACCAGCTCCCAGCTCCCAGCCTAATCCAGGCTGTTTATCCCAGTGCAGATAGAGCACAAGGAGCAGCAGGCCATGTTTCCTCTGTCTTCTCTGCATGTGGCTCATTCCCTCAGCTCTGCATCTCTTCAGCCCTGTAAAACAAAGTGTTGCCCCATCAGATTTCACCCGTGCACAAAAGGCTCAGCGTCACTGTTTTCCTAATGGTTCTGCTTCTGAGAGTGTAAATTATCGCACAAAGCATCGGGCTGTGCTAGGGATCGACTGTCTGGAATGAAATGAGATGTTTTGGTCCCCAAAGTCTCTGTCTGATGGCCTGAGCTCGGGCCCAGGAGTCACCAGAGCCACGTGTGAGTTATGGGCTCAGTCTCTGTGCTCTGCGCAAGTCACCTCCGGAGTGTGAGCAACAGGAATTATTGTGCACAGAGATAATTATTCCCTGCATACTGCACTACAGCTCATTAAAAGTTTCTTAATGTTTGCAAATTGCTGAATAGTGGTTTTAGTTGTTGCCTTCTCTGATGAGGCGCATTCTGATGGTGACTTGCTCTCTGTGTTATTTTGGTCACAGCAGGCTGGGGAAAAGGGTTTGTGCTGTGCAGCTTCACACCACAGGAGGAAACACTGCTGACTTTATCACAAGGGGCAAGGGCCAAGTCCCACCAGTGCTGGCCATGCTCCTTCATCTAAAGTCCAAGACTTCCTCCCAGTAAAAGGGTAATCACCCAGATTTCTGTAACAGCCCTGAAATGTGAGTGACTCCTTCCTGGAGTCTCAGCTGGAGACATTGACTTACCATTAAAGTCTGTGCTACTGCAGTCGGATGGTGGGAGGAAAGCATCTCTCATCTTGGACTAGAGACAGCAGATGCACCTTGGGCAAGAAATTGGACATCATAACTCCAGCACATACCTGGGGAAAACAGGTGAGTTCAGTGATAAGTCCTGCAGAAGGAACAGAAAAGGGGTGACCAGCCTGGCTTCAGCACTACATTTTCAGTACTACACCGGGGCAAAGAGGAGCAGCAGTGACACCTGACAGCTCTTCCCTGTCTTCCTCCTCCAGGTGTAAATGCAACCTCCACGCTAACCTGTGCACCTTCAAAGAGGGCAGCCTGCAGTGCGAGTGTGAGCACAACACCACGGGGCAGGACTGCGGCAAGTGCAAGAAGAACTTTCGCTCCCGGTCTTGGCGAGCAGGATCCTACCTGCCTCTCCCTAACGGGTCCCCCAATGCATGTAAGTAACCTGCAGGGAGCCAGCCCTGGCTGCACTCCCACCTTGGGCTGCACAACACCCACAGATGGGAGCAGGGTCTCATCATGTCCTTCTCTGACTGGAATCGGTGCAGGATGCTCAGCTTTCGAAAGGGAAGCGGGTATTTACCCCTGTCTTTGTACACAGAGACATGAAAGAGGATCTGGTGGATGCAGAGGTGGTGTGTTGGCTGCTGGTAGATGAGCGATGAGCCTAAATGATGGTCAGGAATAGGGAGGATGACCTCAGGCCAAGATACAGGTCCATGGCTTTGTGGCAATGCAAATTATTGTCCGTTAGAGAAAGCATTGTTAACCACAGCAGAGCACTGGCTGGGGAGTAGGAGTAGCAGTGCAGGTTGATTCCTGGATCCCGTTCTGTGCACGTCAGTGTTCCAGGCAAGCGCCGCGAGCTCCGGTCCCTCTGCACAGCTCCAGTCTCATCCAATTGCTGCTGGAACAAGGCTCTGACAGAAGCAAAGGCGCGCAGGCGGGATGGAGGATCCATCCCCACCATCGCTCGAGCAGGGGAGTTGGGGCAGGAAACATCACAGATGGGCCGGTTCCTCCTGGGTTTCTGTCCAGTCCACATTAGCAGACTTGTTTAAATGTCACGGAGCCACGGTAGCCGCTCCAGCCTTTCAAGCAGCAGCTTTGAGCGTTGCCAAAGAGAACCTTTTCCCTCCCACCCCCCAAATTTTTTTGAAAGATTCATGTGCTTTAAGATGATCAAAGCTGAAATTCGGGCTCCGAAGGCCGTGACAGGAATGTTTTGTGTGTGCCAGGGCTGGTAGACGAGCAGGTTCTTTGAAAGGGAACGAGCTTGTCAGCTCCCACCAAGCGGCTGCATTGCTTCAAAGGAGCCTGGGAGAGTTTCTGGTGTTGACAGGCACAGACATGCTGTTCTGTCTCTCTCCCTCCCCTCCGTTCCTTGTGTCTCTTCCTATTTCTCTTTCTCCTCTGCTTGCTCTTCTCCCATTCATCTCTCTTTCCATCTGTCACTCAGTCTTCTTCCTCCTCCCCACCCCAACTCTCTCTGCTGCTTCCTCCTCCCCACATCAACATCCTCTTCCTCTGCAGCAGAGGCAGTTCTCTGAAGCCCTCTCCTCTTGGTAGTCCTACCTCTTCTGTTGTTGCTCCTGTGCTTTATATTCATGCAGAGCTGAGACTTTCCATGATTTACCCACAGCAGGGAGGAGCAGGGCCACTCATCTCCTGGGTGCCAAAAGCCAGAAGCTGGTCCTTGGATGGACTTTGGAGCTGGTGCCTTTGCAGTGTCCTGTGGAGCAAATGCTGCAGTGGGAAGAGTGTCCAGCCCTTCTTGCTCGCTGAGAACTGGTTCAGTCCCTACAGCTTGTCCTTAGCCCACTGAGCCTCAGAGGATGTGCTTGTCCTTTGCTGGGCTTTAAGGGCAGGTCAAGGAATGGTTAAGAGAAAAAACCATCAGCAAAGGCCACGCTGGTTTTCCTTCCCCACACGACAGGCTTGAGATGCCAAGACCCCAGACAGCACTGTCTGGTTGCTTCTGTGGTTTGACAAAAGCAGCTTTTAAGCTGTTTGTTGCAGCAAACTGATGTGCCCATGAGCAAGACCCCCACTAATTAACTGCTGTTTGGTCCAAGGTTGTGTGTCTGTGTGACCTGCTGGTAAGAGAGTTGGTGGTGCCCTGCTTCCAGTGACTGGGCTTCTTCTTCTTTTTTTCCAGGTGCAGCTGCAGGCTCAGCCTTTGGCAGTAAGTAAAACCCAAACTGAAATGCTGGCATTTAACACCTCGGTGCATGGTCCTTGTGGATGTCACTAGGAGAAAGAAATATGGTTATTTTTTGTCCATTATTGTTTTCCAGGCAATAAGTCTTCCCTAATTGTGCCTCATTTTCTGTCTTGTCAAAGAGTCTTACATTTTCCTCCTTTGACTTCAGGAGCCTCATTTTGCCTCTTCCTCTGGCATGGTTTCCCCCCATGAGGTTCGTTAGTATGGCAGCCGGAAAGGAAATAAAAAAAGACTCTTCAAAATCACCAGCGCTCGCTGTGAACTCCCCCCACCCCTCCAGGATTGCAGGATCCTGCTCTGAGAAGGAGCTGGGTGTGAATTATTTGGCATAGAATCCAGCCTGGGTCACCTTGGGCTATCAGTAAAAAAACATATAGAGCATGTGTACATCTGCATGTACACGTGTATGTGTATGAACATACGTCTGTGAAGTGTCGGCAGCAAAGGCAGCAGAGCTCAGTGGGGATTTCTGCTGCAAGATTGATGGGATGAGAGGACTCCTTATTTAACAAAGCTGGAGGTAGTTTGATATCAAAGAGCCTGGAGTTTTGGGTAAGCAGAAGCCTGGGTTTGAATTCTGTGGCTCAGAATTCCCCTCCAGAAGAAACAAATCAGAGAGCTGAATGAATAATGAATTCTTTGGTTTGCAGGCAAGTGGGAAGAATTGGAGGAGAAAGAGTTTCAGAGAAATGCAAATGCAATTAAGAAAAATGCACCTAATTGACAAGTGGAGGACAGGTTTTCTGGGTAAATGAATCATATTTAGATTTTAAGCAGTTAAATGCTTAAAATTTTCAAATGAAAATTAAAAGTCTCCCTTCAGTAATTTAGAATTAGAAAAAATAAATGTTTTAACAGTCCAAAATGTTCTTCACCTTCCTGGTCAAAACCATTTTGATAACTTTTTTTCCCCCCTTAACAAAGCTTGGCATCCTCAGCTCTACCTTTGTTTCCCTGGAAAGTGTTTCCCATCAAAATTTGCTGCTGGGGAGAAGCTTTGGGGGTGCTGGGAGCGATGTGCAGGAGGTGGACAGGAGGGATTTGTGTCCAAGGCCAGTTAAGGAGAGATTATTTAGCCTGCACAGGAGACTAGAAGTGACCTAAATTAAGTATTTAAACTAGCTCAGGGCTATTATGAAATTAAGCATGATAATCTGCATGAAGCAGTGGGACAAACAAGGACAGGAGGGCAGCAGGTGTAAGTTAAGTAGGAATTTGTGTTTGAGTGTTATTTCAGTTTGGGCTGTTGTGATGCCACACTCAGGGTGGCTCCTGCCCAGCTCTGCGGGGGCTCCCTGATCCCGAACCATCCTTTAATTTGCAGGGTGCCAGTGGAAATGAACAGGTGCCAGTGATCCTGGTTGGTTTTGATGGTGCTGAGTAGTTTGGGGGTGTCAGGAGGGAATGGTGCTGGGTAAGGAGCACAACTGGGCACGTGGACACTGGGCAGTGGAAGCACAGCTTGGGCTGGGAGTTCATTCCGCCTGCACCTCACCCCATCCCTGCCCAGACATGCCTTCATTTCCCCTTTTCAGCTTAATTGGCAATTAGTTTATGATAGAGCTGTAAGTATTTAAGCCAATATCTGCACCAACAGAGTAAGCTGATACAGGCACAGCCTCCAGCCCCTGCACACACACACACACACTCATGTGTGTCATCGAGCTGCCGTCGCCTTAATCCTCTCGGTGCCCCAGTTGTGACCGTGCTGAGAAATCAGTCACCAGTTCAGCCCAGCAGCAGCAGCCTCGTGGGAGTGCAGGCTGGCAAGGAAACCCTCCATTCCCCCCAGTAAGTGCCTCCCACCTCTTGTCTTTGCTTGTCAGCGTATGAGCGACCGCAGCGGGTAAACACCCCAAAAACCACCACTGCAAAAACGACCACCACAACAACGCCCACCACCACCACCGCCACCTCAACCACCACCACCACCACCACCACCACCACCACCACCACCACCACCACGCCCCTACCAGCCACCACCACCCAGCCAGGTGGGTGCCACGCTCGCTGCCTCACCTGGAGGCCAGGACTCTTCCCAGCTCCTCTTTTCAGCTGCTTCCCATGGGACTGCCGTGTCGGTGGCCCTGGATATCTGCTCTGTAGGATGATGATAAAGAGACATGGATAAAAATCACCCTGACTCATTTCACATCTCCCAGCCTCCAGGCAGCTCTGGTTTGCTGTTATCTCTATTCAGCTCCTGTCCAACATGAGCCAGGAGCAAGGTTTATGGTCCCTGTAAGCAGGGACAGCCACAGCAGGTCCACCTCAAAGTCAAGAGACAACCACCCCATGGGTTGCCGTCCCACCTCACCAGCTGTCCCTCTGTTACCATCAGGACAGCAAGAAGTAAAGCCAGGACTGGATGTGGGGGAACCATTGCTTTCCCCTTTTTTTCCTCTCAATTTTCTTGTTTTTTAAAAACAGGAGGTTTTCAAAATCCGTCCGTCCTAGAGCCACTTGGCAATGCTGTCCTGCACAGGGCTGGCACAGCTGCAAGAGGTGCTCTCTTACAGCTCCACCACAAGGCAGGGCAGGAAGGCAAGGAAGATTTTACTGTCCCATAATAAAGTTAAACCACACATCTCTCTGGAAGGAGAGGGGAACTGCACCCCATCCTGCTCCATCCCTGACCTCCTGCCAACATTCCCCAGGCAGCTACTGTACAAGCAGCCAGGGAGCATGTGGGGCTGCAACTCACACACACGTGCCAGAAACATCCTTTCCTAATTTCCAAAATCACCCCGTGGAGGAAAACTTCTGTCCTTTTCCTGGGGGTTCCTCCTTCCCTCCCCCCATGAACAAGGAGACGGCGTCTTCGCTTGTCTTTTGGAAATGAGCAGATAAAACTTAACAGCAGGACATTTTTTTTAAGCTTCTCACAGGGGAATTAGACACGCATTCCTCCCCTTGCCATGCTTTCAGGGCCTGATATTTCCCAGGAGGACGTTTTACACCCACAGTATGTTAGTAACAGTCTGTCTGGGGGAGCTGCCAGAAGCCAGTCAAAGGGATGAGGAAACTTGATTGCATGTTTATGCAAATATAGATATATTCATGGAAGTACCCTGCTTGGGGAGTTAATCAGGAAGCTGAGAGCTTATGACCAACTTCCATGGAGTTGGAGTGACCCTGGAAACAAAGTAGAAGTCTCAGCTCTGTTAAGAAGTGTTCCTCACCCAGATCCATGCTGTACTTGTGCAGGAGGAGATTCATCCACCACCCCTGCCTGGTGCTCACACCATCAGCACGGCCCCAGCAGGGGCAGTGGTCACATCTCCATCCACACCAAATGCTTGGGGTCATTTGATTTTTATCCATGCTCTCCTGTAGCAACATTTTAGGGCTGTTTTTTAGCTGTGTACATGTGGGTGATGTGCTTAGTGCCTCTCTTGTGTCTGACTTGCAGTGCTCTGCCTTGTGTCGTACATCTGGCGTGGGCAGGACGCATCCGTGGGGCTGGGGGTGGGAAATCTCTGCTGCCAAACTGCTCTGAGGGACCTGAGAGACATCATGCACCTTGGGGTTTATTCCTTCTCCAAAACCTGCTTCCTGACCAGAGAAAATGTTTTCCTCATGCTTTCATTAACTAAGGGCAAGGGACAAAATTAATAGATGGCAGCCCAGCTGACAGATCCCTGCCTGGATACAGTCAGGCCTGAGCTCCAAGCTCCTTGTCCCCATCCAGATCCCCATCTGTGCTTCTGCACAGCCAGGTCCCACCACAGAGTGGTGACAGTCCCTGGAGGGGCTGTCCCACATAAGAAGGCAGCCAGGGACACCCAGCAGCTCAGGGACCTGTTCTTACCTGGGCAACATGCTGGATTTGATGACAAAGGTCCACCTGTGCCCTTGACCAGCAATAGGGAATCAAGGCCCAGCTTAATTCTGATCTGCTTTTGGCCAGAGACGTTCCTCCTCCTCCCTGCAAAACGTAAAGTATTTCTTTAAACACTATGACCATCCCCACAGGGTGCAGATCTAACTCACCTGGACCTCAAGGGAAACATCCTGTTAAAGAGGTGACCCCTCGAGCTCCTGGTGGGACACACGTTTGCAGGAGACACAGTAACCCCAAGCAGGGTCAGAATCCCAAAGTGAGACACCCTGTTGTCACCCCCTTTCTGAGTTTTAGAAGCATTAAAATCCCTCCTTGCTTTAAAGCCACCTCAGTCAGCAGGCACTTAAAAAAGTCCTGTCAGAGCCCTGCCCCATCCCCGCACCGCTTCACCCTCTAACTGACACACTGTCTTCTGCCCTCTGAATTTCTTCTTCCCACCATAAGCAAGCGTCATCAGACCAGCCTCTGAGTTTGCTGCCTCTGTGCCCGTGACAGAAACCCAGAAAAAAGCAGGTATTTAAAGCCATCCCGATGTGTTTTCCCCCTTCTCCTTTGTGCCTCCGCACACTAGTGGGTAGCAGCAATGCTGCACGTAGGCTTAGAGGAGTAGATTAGACTTGGGTTGTCTCTGGGTTGCATGGATCTGCTAGACATCTGCTTCCTTTGGCTGCTCGTGGTGTTTTTCGTGGTCAAGGTGGAGCTGTGGTCGTGTTTGGAGGATGCTTTTGTCGCCTGCTGTGCGGTGAGAGGGGAGAGAAGAATGAGTTCATGGGCAAGGCCTGTGGTCTGAAGGCAGTTGAGGCTGCCAAAATGGGTAGAAGAAAGGGAAACTGCAGAGTTACCCTAAGGAGGATGAATTAAGTGCTATTCTCCTTTGCCTTCTGCGGTTCTGTTATTTCAAAACCTTCCTTGAAGCCTGTCAGATTCTTCCTTGCCATTTGTTACATTTTTCCCGTGTTCAAAATAAGCAAAAAAAATAAGCTTCCCCCCCCCTCTCTGATTTGTGGCAGTTTCAGCAGTGCCAGTTCACCTCTGGGAAAAACAGAACGAACCTGAGCCCTGCTTGATGGTTACGAGCTCCTGACAGCCTGGCTTTGTGGAGGTCCTGCAGAAAGGGGACCCCTGTTTATGTTTTGAGCAGGACTTTTTCAGGGCCTCCCACTACCCCCAGCACTGTTTGCCCCAATGGTTTTTGCTATGAAGTGTGACTTCTTGGTTCAGTTTGTTCCACTTCTCCAGAAACCCACCAAGAACAGCGATTTCCATCAGAGCTGCCCATTGTTTCCCATTTGTACGACCTGGGTCTGGGGGCAAAACGTGTCTCTCCCCCTCCCAAAATGTAAAACTGTCCATTATGGCCCTGAGCTGCAAGGGAAAGGTTCTCAGGATAATGAGCATTAATAATTTTCCTGGCTCTGTAAATGTGATTGAGTGGAGGTGTATGTGAATGACTAAAAAGCAAAATGCCTCCAGGGCTGTTTTTTATTGTGACTCTAATTAAACCCTTGCCAATTTGCACCGGGCTTTTTTCATATTCTCTTTAACACCATATTAATATCAATTGGTTTCCACTTTCCAGCTGAAAAGGACAATGTCTATCACCTTCTCTTAGAGCTCGTCATTAAAAAAATTATTTTTTTTTACTTTTTCATTCTGTATTGTTTATCATCCCCCTGACAAGGCTGGGAAATCACATTTTTCTCCTACTCGGGTTTGTCCTTTGAAACTTGGCAAGGATCAAGAGATTTTTTTTTTTGATTTTTTTTTTTTCCTCCTCCTCCTTATGTTACCCAACTGGAGCTCGAAATTAATAATATGGCTTTTAAAATTTTTAGTCCTTGGTTTGTTTTCTAGCAAACCTGAAGATTGTTACCAATACTGAGGAGCTGGGGAGGGGGATGGAGCCAGTGGGGGTGAGGGTTTGCAGGGAAATCAAACAAGTGAGCTATAAATTTCTTGCTGGTTTAATTTCCCTGCAAACTGGCATTTTCTGAGGGAAGGGCAGAGCCTGAGGGAAGGCCTGGAAGTTGGGATTAGGAACCAGGACTTGGTGCCTCCGTCCCAAGACACCTGTGCTGTTTCTCAGCGCTGTTATTTCAAAGGGGTGCAGAGCAGGTGCTGACACAAACACAAGAGCAAACCCTTGTGTGTTGAGCTGAGCTGAGAACGGGCAGCAGGGTTGTGGTGTTTGGTTTGGGGCTCTGGCTCCCCCTCGGGGTTGTGCAGGGCTGCTCGTGGGACACCAGCCCTCCCAGCACAGCCAGTAACACAACTTTCCCCTCTGATCACTCCAAGACTACACCGACTTGTCGGCGGCTGCCCCGCTGCAGGTGGGCTCTCCCCCGGCCCAGGCTGGCCCAGGAGCAGAAGGTAGGAGCCACTCAGTGGCTGAGCTGGATCCTACCAGTGAGAACCAGCTCCTGGTGCTCTGAGAACGCTTTAGTTTCCAGCTCTGAACCTCTGCTTTCCATGCCTCTCTCCTCCTCCATCTGGGAAAAAGCTCGGGGTTTGTCTGTGCCCTGCACGCAGCTGGGACTCTGGTGAGGCTGCTTTGAGCCTCGGGGTTTAGTCGTGTACATGAAAGATGAGGATGGTAAGTGGTAGAAGGGATTGTTCACAGCTTGCTGCTGGGGTGAACGGAGAGGATCATGGAAATCCTGTCATCTCCCGAGACCAGAGCCTGTTTGTAGAGCAGAATCACTCTGTAAATGGATAAGCCTGTGTTGTCTAGAGCATAGATGCCTTCTTGTTCTCCTGAGTGACTGCCTAAGGTGAGCTGCTCCTGGTGGAAACCTTGGGAGGTTTCACACTGGCTGTCGAGGCTGAAGCTTCTCCTCAGGGTTCCCACCAGCACACACTTCAGCAGCTGCCCACTGGTGCTCAGCTCCCATTTCCCACCCAAGATCCTGTAGCTGCTCCTGCTGTAGACACTGGCATCACTTCCAGTGCAGAACAGGGCACCCTGGGCCTGTCTCTAGCCTCACAGAGAGACAAAGCTGCATTTGGTGCAGTAACAAGGGATAGAGCCACACCACAGCCATCAGGGCTGGGTGGTGCTGACAGTCTGTGCTGAACCAGGAGGGCTGTGCTGAGTCCTGACAGTGGTCTGCAGATTTGGCTTCTCTCCGTGCTTGGGCAATGTAAAGACCACATGCCAACACTCAGCCACCCAGCAGCTCCCACAGCCTCCCCTTAGGAACACTTTCCCTGTCTCTCTTCACGCTTAGAAATGCTAATTTTCAGGAGACTTTGTCTCTCGTTCCTGCTTCAGCACATCCTCAACCAGATACGGCTCCGCCCACCTACCCTAGAGACCTGCCTAGAGCTTCCAGTGTCCCTTTGCCACCTTTGTAAGCAAACAAGGGGGGATCTGTGTTAAATCTGATGTTCTCTCTGATGCCACCCGTGATGACCCACCAAACACAGCAGCACTTGGACGCAAGCTGAAGCCCCCAGACCCTCCCAAGAATATGCGAGGTAAGGCTGTGCCCGTCCCCAGGATCAGGACAGGTTTCTCCCTCAGTGCCATAGGCCAGGACAACCCACCTGTCCTCAGCATGACCATCAAATAATCTAGTCTCCTTCTTGCAGAGTCCATCTCAGCTCAGTTCTGCTCCTCCAGCCCCATGGAGGTCTCTTTGGAGACATGTTTGGGGCTGGGAGAGCCCATGGGCTTCTTTGGGAAGGAGTTTTATGCCATGGCCAAAGTCAATTGGGCAAGGTTAATTGGGCTGATGGGCTGCTCTGGCCCATCAGGGCCAAGCCTTGTTAGCAGATCACCCTGTTCCCAACAGCCCGTGGAGCCTCCTCAGAGTCATGACCCCCTTCTCACTGAGGGCTGTTGCTGTCAGGACGTGACTGACACAGGTGGTTGTAGCTGGCAGTGCCCACCCAGCGCCTCCCTGAGCCCCACAGCGCTTGCAAGGGCTCGTGTTCCACAAATAAACAGCGAGACCCCTTCCCAAACACCCTGTGGGACCTCAGTGCTGCTCCACCTTGCCCCTCACTGGGGTCACCAAAGCGCAAAACCCCCCAAGCACCAACCAAACGCCATCAGCTCGATGGCCTTTACCCCCAGCGCTGGGTCATTCCATGTGGGACGGGGGTCTGGCTGGCAGCACAGCCCCCAGAGAGCCCTATCCCGGCTGGGGCAGCCCCTTGCCCCCAGGAAACATCCCAGCCCAGCCGTACTGGGCTGGCCCTGGGAGCCCTCTGCCCACCACAGCGCTCAGGCGTGTTTTGTCCTCTGGCGTAGCGGCTCCGAAGAGCAAAGCAGGGCGCACAGCACACTCTGCAGGCAAGAGGCACGGCAAAAAAACAGGTATGTGCTGCTGGGGACGGGCCAGGCTGGGGCAGCACCTGCTCTGCGGGACCCTGTAGCACCCCCTGCCAGATCCCACCTCCGTAGCACTTTTCCTCCTCGCAGCTTTTTAGTGGTGACCACCACCAAACACAGTAGATGTTGGTTTTAAGCTGTTTAGACTTGTAGATCCTTGTCCCAACCAACCCAATCCACACCACTGAAGGTGCATAAAGTGGGGAGGAAGATGTGTGAGTAGCTCCTCCCAGCTCTGCAATAGAGCCGCGCATGGAGTTTTTCATGCATCAAACTTCGAGGAGGGGAGAAGAAGAGGAGGAATTTAGCAGCTCCCAGCTCCTGGTGCAGAAATAGAGAGGGGTGTTCCTGGCTTGGCATTGTTCTTGTGGCAGAGCTGCTCGTGGTGTTAAGCAGTGAGAAAAAGTGTGTCTCTGATTTCTCTTAAGCATCCTCAAAGAGCTCAAAACTCATCCGGCTCAAACCAAACTCTGGCCCAGTGGCTCCTATCGAATCATACAGAGGTAAGAGGAGAGAGGGTGGTGCTCCAGGGCTCCTTGTCTTCACTCAGGTGATGTGGTCCAAGAGACTCAGACATGGAGAGCATGGGGAGGGTCTGGCTATCCAAGTCGTGGTTAGCTGTCAGCTGTATGTAGGAGTGCATCCCTAGACTGCAACAACACTTGGGAATTGCAGACACAGTAATTTGAGCTGAAATTCTTTGGATATTGGTTGATGAGGCAGAAGTTGTTTCACAGCAGGTCAAGATTACAACAGACTGCCAGCTCCTCCTCAGGCAGCTGTGAACCATGGGGAAACCTCTGCCCTGCTTCATCTTCCTTGGTCATCACCTCATTGATACAAGTTTCCTTCTCCAGTTGCATGTGCATGGCAACCCACACCCTTCCATCCCATCCCTCTGCCATCCTTGAATGTTTAATGTTACTTGCCTGGAACAAAGTCCCAGCTCTGAGCTTTTCTCCTCCTCCTCTCCAAAGGCTGGGGAAGCTCAGACTTGGATGACACTATTTCTTCTCACATTATTCCCTGCCCATGCTGGCTGGGAACCTCCTGACCAGGACAGCTGGGACATAAGGGAACCAAGTCATCTCCTTTCCTCCTGCATTATCCTTTTAAACTCCCAGTAAGATCCAGCACTTGGATCTGACACTGCAAGGTTGTCACCGTCCCAGATCATGGTAACAAAAAACAAACACAAGAACCACATCATGCAATTCCTCTGGCTACAAATTCAGCCTGGCTGGTTGTGTTCTAACATGTGCCCACAGCAGAGAGAGGTCAGCCCTGGGGACAGGAGCAGTGCTTGGCCAAGTGACGGCATCTCCCACCCCACCAGCAGCCTTCAGGCAGTGCTGTGCCAGGCAGCCCTGCTTCAAACCTTTACACACCTGTCCACCAGCTTTTGAAGGACCCCACCCAAGCCACACTGCCTTGCACAGACTCATTTTAAGCATTTAACCTGAGAGTCATCACCCTTCTCAAGCAGCATTGGCTTGGGAGACACAAGGGGTGTGCTGAGAAGGGACACAGTGGGAAAAAAGCCAGAGACAGCAAGGTTTTACCTGGACATACAGCAGCTTCAGGTCCACCTGAGCACCCTCTGCCAGCTCCATCCCATGGGCCAGTGCCCTCTGTGCCCAGCAAGGCAAAAGCTTCACCAGGGCTCTGCACCCCAGACTGGCTCCTCATGGGTCCTGCAGCCTCCCCAGAGCCAAACCCAGCTCTGCTCATTAACAAGGCAGCTGTGTAATTAGCACCTGACTAATTACTTCACTGCCTGCTCCCACAATTATGCAGTTCCTGAAAGAATCATAGAATCAGCCAGGTTGGAAAGGACCTCTGAGATCATCAAGTCCAACCCTTGTTCCATTACCACCGTGGTTACTAGACCATGGCACTAAGTGCCACATCCAGCCTCATCTTAGAAACCTCCAGGGATGGAGAATCCACCACTTCCCTGGGCAGCCCATTCAAGACATCATGTCCTGGGATTGCCAGGGTCTGGCTCCACACCCCAAGGGGACAGAGACCCTCACCCTGCTCTACTCTCTGAGCGATGACTTCCAGCCCTGATGCCCCCACGGTGGTGAAGAACAGCCACCACTGAGTGCACTCATCCTGCCCAGCCCAGCCCTGCGTGGGCAGTGGCCATGACATTCCACCCGAGCATCCCCCGGTGTGGCTCCTCTCCTCCGCCCAGCGGGAGGGAGGGTGTGCCCAGCCCAGCTCCCCAGGTCTCTCGTCCTCTCCGCAGACTGTGAGTGCTACGGGCACTCCAACCGCTGCAGCTACATCGACTTTCTGAACGTGGTGACCTGCGTGAGCTGCAAGCACAACACGCGGGGGCAGCACTGCCAGCACTGCCGCCTGGGCTTCTACCGCAACAGCTCGGCCGAGCTGGACGACGAGAATGTCTGCATAGGTGAGTGTGCCAGCCCCGGGCAGGGCCGCCGGCCTGTGGGATGGCTCATCTGGGTCCTCACTCTGTGGGGTGGGCTTCGGTTCAGCCCCTGTCCGGAGGATGGTGTGCCCACCTGTGTGTTCCACGAGGATGATGGTTATTACAGTCTGTGCAGCTTCCCAAGGGAGCTCTTCCCTGAAAACAAACCCCAGATAATATCACAGAATCACAGAATGGTTTGAGTTGGAAGGGATCTGCCTTAAAGATCATTTCATTACAACCCCCTGCCATGGGCAGGGACACCTTCCACTATCCCAGTTTGCTCCAAGCCCTGTCCAACCTGAGCCAGGAGGGGCTCAGCTCCAAAGAGGGGTGGCCTTTGCACCCATGGCTGTTTGCACCATCAGAGTGTCTCAGGCCTCCATGTCCTTCCTTGGTCTGTAATGTCCCTCCTGTAGCACATTGCTGGGCTTTTCCAAAGTCCCCAACGCCTCCCTCAGGGAATGGGCATGCACAGAGGCTCCAGGCAGGGCAGGCTCTGACCAAAATGTCTCTGGATAGAATGTAACTGCAACCAGATCGGCTCCATGCACGACCGCTGCAACGAGACCGGCTACTGTGAATGCAGGGAAGGTGCCACGGGGCCCAAGTGCGACGACTGCCTGCCCAACTACTACTGGAGACAGGGCTGCTTCCGTGAGTACCGGGGCTGGAGAGGCACGGGGACGTGGGGATGGGTCCAGGCAGGAGGGGGATCTTCAGCACTGTGATGCTCGGGGTGGAGGGTGAGCAGATTCCGGCCATTCCTCCCAACTCCAAAACGACTTTGTAGCTTTGTCTGTGGAGTTTGCACCTCCCACTGTGTTCCTCTGGCCTTGGAAGTGCTCTAGCACTATGAGGGTTGGATAATTGAACCACTAGGAGCTAAAAGCTTCTAGTTCCTGCTGCAATCAAGGGGTTTAACACCCACACCCTTCCCTCCATCCCTTCCTCTCGCCTCGTAGCCAACGTCTGCGACGACGAGCTCCTGCTCTGCCAGAACGGCGGCACCTGCTACCAGAACCAGCGCTGCATCTGCCCCGTGGGCTTCAAGGGGGTGCTGTGCCAGCAGTCCAGGTGTGAAGTGGACAAGAAGGACTGTGACGGTGCCCCCGGTGTGGGCAGCAGCCTCGGCACGGTCGCCCTGGGGGTGCTGGCCCTGCAGCTGCGCGCCTGGGGGGACCTCTGACCCCGCAGGGCGGGGGGCCCAGCCCAGGCACGTCGCCCGAGGGACCTGGGGAGCCCAAGGTAACGGGTGGCTCTCCCCACCGTCTCCTCCGCCTTCCTTCACGCTAGGACTTGCACAACTTTGGGCCCACTTTCCCAGCAGAGGTATCCGCAGAGAACCCGGGGCTGGCTCCTGCCCAGCTGGGGTGGCCCAGCCCAGAGCTGGCTGTGGAGTGTGGGGACTGCACCAGCCTGTGCCAGGGGCGTGGGCACGTCCTTCCCTCTGCACAGGGACTCTCCTTCCCTGCCCCACACAGGGCGAGCTGGGGCCGGGGCCGCCGGGGCCCTGCTGAAATAGTGCCGCGATCCAAGGGAGATTTTTTTTATTCTTATTTTCTTTACTTTGGTATAGGCTGGGGTGTTCTTTTTATTTTTCCTCCTCTTAGTGTCCTGTTTCAAAAGAGCCTGTCATGACAACTCCGGAGCCCCACGACACAACAGGCAGGGGAAGGGGAGGGAGGGAAGGGGGGACTCTGGTCCATCCCTGCTGCATAGTCCCACATCCCACCATCGGCCTGGCCGGGCCACGCACATACTGTTGCCTACAACTCTAGTTGCTGCATTGATTTTGTATTTTCATTGCTGGGTTTTGTTTTCTTGCACTTTTGGAGGACACAGGGGCCACGAGGCCCGTGGTACGTGAGGAGTGCAGTGTCTTATCCACACATGTCCGAATAGTGTACGGTTCAAATACTTTTTTTGGTAGAGACTTATTTTTGTTTGGATTAAATGTTATAACAGAACCACAACTTAAAGGGACATTTTGCCATGAGCATTTGATTCTGGTGTATTCTCCTCCAGTAAAGCAACTATTAATGGCTGCTTGATCACCACGTTTTCCTTTTTGTGTGCACAGTTAATTACAGGTAAAGACTTATTTTTTTGATTCATAATGTCCTCTTGTGTTTTCTGAGTCACTACCAAGGTGCACCACATGGTGAGGGAGAGGGGAGGGAGAGAGAGGTTGCCTCATCACAGAGAGCTGTTAATTATTTCTCCTAATTACTTTGCTGAACCTAGGTTAGACTACTAACTGCAGATGACGAACAAAGCCTGGGTGATGCATTAAGCACTGGTATTGTGTGGAAAGGCCATTTCCAAATGAGTCTGTGGCAGGAGAAGGCTGGCTAGTCCAGGGCTGCTTCTCCAGGGGGACCTCAGCTGTCCCAGTCCCATTCCAGCTCCCCCTGCCTCCAGCTGGTGCTATGATGCACCTTTTGCAGACAATGCTCTTTATTTTGTCAGCCTAGAATTTCAATATAGAGATCACAGGGACTAGATAACTTATTTAAGGCTCACAAACATGCCCCTATCTGAGGAGGCATTTGCAACCAAGTGCATAAGCAAAGGCAGGAGAAATCAGAGACAAGAAATGATGTAGCTCAGTCAGAACAATGGGAATGTCACAGACACAAGAGCTTTGGTGTTGTCATATCCAAAGATTTGGATTTCCTTGACAGGTGAGCAGCCCTTGGTCCCCATCCCAACTCCAGGATGCTCCCTGAGCCAGGCCAGGAGCTTCAAACAGTCCAGGCTTCAGCCTCCACTGTCACTTCAAAGAGCAACACAAATCTGGTGCACATTTGGAGCAGCATTTAACATCACAAAGGCAGGACGAAGGGCTTATAAAATAAAAGAGGGTTAAACTCCCCCTGCTGAGATTTGATCCTTGAGGAAGTGGGCTGGCCCCAGCAGTGCCTCCCTGTCTGTAACACTCTCTGTTGGTATCAACACTTGCTTTTCTTTGTACTTCCTCACTGCCACAGATTTAAATCATCATGTTACTGTTCTTACAAGTAATAGCAGAGAAAAGGCCATAACAAGATCAAGATCTCTAATGGCACTTCTGGAAGGTGAAGCAACATTCTCCTTTCCCTGTACTGGTGTTTTTCTCTAGAATATTAGATTAAGCATCAGAAAATTTACTGTTTCATAAAGCCATATCCCAGACAAGCTCTGCTCCCAGCAGATTCACATTTATTGCAATGCAAGCAGGAACGTGCCAAGCAGCAGCACCAAATTCCTGCAGAAAATAACCTCAGAAGGGCACAACGAAGCTCAGAACAGCCCAGGAATGAAGACTGCTGAAGGCAACAGACCCCTGCACTAGACCTTTTGAGGTTTGGGGATTTTCTCTTGGTTGATTGGGTGTTGGCTGTTTGGCTCTGGGGCTTTAGAATCATAGAACAGTTTGAGTGGAAAGGGACCTTTTAAAGGTCACCTAGTTCAACTCCCCTACACTGAGCAGGGGCATCTTCAGCTAGACATTTTTAAAATAAAGCATCACTGGCTTCCAAACTCAGCTCCAGAGATGGTACCACCTCCCTATGAGCCCTGAATACCAGTAAGATTCAGCCCTGGACCTGCTTTATAACCAAAGCCCAGTGGCTGGTTCTGTGACTCCCATCAGAAGCAGAAGGTTGCAGCACAAACCCTCCTGCAGCTGAGCCACAGGACACCTGAAAAATGCTGGGGAACAAAACCACAAGCCCACCCTCCACACCAAGGGCACCATCCCTGGGCTCTTCCCAGTCGTGCAAAAGCAAAACCCTCTGAATCAGTGACTGCAAAGAACAAACACATGTTCCACCCCACAGAAGAAATCAAATGGCCTAAAGGCCGTGAGCAGGGGGAAGTTTTGGATGTCCCTCCCATGGCTCTGCCTGCAGTACAGCTCAGACACAGAGCCAGCCCCATGTGTGGGACATCAGGACAGCATTTTACTTGTCCCAACATGCTGTAGAACTTGAAATCACATAACACAAACCACTGCAAGACAGAAAAGAAAACCTCTCACAGAAAAACTTACATTTGGTATTTAAGAAAATAATTTGAAGCTTCTGAAAGCTTCAGCACTGAAGATCCATTAACTGCAGACATCTGTTAGCACAGGGGTGTCTGCACAAAGAGAACTGAGCATTATTGAAATAACACAGAGAAACCATCACAACAAGTACCCACAGATCCCAAAGTTCATCTTCTTTAAGACAGAAACATTTGTACATCAGTTAATGCTTCCAAATGGGAGAAGTTGTCCAATGAGCTTGATGCTTTACTTGGAGAAAGGTTAACCAAAAGGTACTTCTCTTTCTGAGAAAAGCCACTTGCACTCTTTCAAGAGCCTCCATGTGCATCCTGTCACCAGCATTTGATTCCCTTGAAAAAGTTTTTAAATTACACTTCTGTCTGCAAAAAAGTGACCTCTCCAAACAGCAGAAGTAGAGCTTTTGATTTTTCTTGTTTACCTCAAATTTCTACTCTGATTTTAACTATTTAGAGCACCAGCACATCTAAATAACCAAAAGCCCCAAGGCAACAAAAACCTGCCCGATGTAAAATGTTAAACCAAGAGTCCCTAGGAGCTGGAGACAGAAGGAGGGGGGGGGAAGAATTCCATTGGCACTTCCCAGGTATGTTATTTGGGTTTTCAAAGATGAGGGAGCAGACATCTCATCTGCAGGAGTGACTCCTAAGGACTCCTAAGGAGCCCTGCAGAGGCTGGAGGAGAGAACCAACACTTTAGTGGGAATAAAATATACGGTCTCACCTCCCAGTTCTGCTCTGTAATTGGCTTTCATGAAAAGACTCAAATGTAAATAAAATGAAGTATAAAGGAGGAGCTGAGTGTTCTCACTCAGAAACAAGAGCTGAGCTGGGTTTTGAAGAGCTCTGTATCCCCCCTCTTCCCAGCCCTGCTGGCAGGGAGCTGGAGTTTGGCCACAATCACATAGAAAATGGCTAAAAAAAAAAAAAAAAATCACACCCTGATTTGAGATGCAGAGAAAAGCTTCAGACCCTCCTAAAGGCTCCTTTGGCATTTTGATTCCCTGCGTGTTGTAACAAGTTTCACTGCAGGGTGAAACGTGTGAGGAAAGCCTAAACCCACCCATTTGTCCTGGTCAGCAACAATACCAGGCTCCAAAAGCTCCATCCTGACCCCATTCTGCATCACTTCACTTATTAAAACAGAGGGGGAAACTGATGGGATTCCTCTGTAGCAAAGGGAGTTCTTGCTTTATGCAACAGTGAAATCAGTGACGACACTGAACAGCTGCACCAGTGCAGCCTGTTGGGCCATAAAATAAGGTTTTCTCCATTTTCCCAAAAACAGATGTGATGTGCTCTCAAACCACCTTCACTTCCATCATGCTTTTCCTAGGAGTTGGTGGCAAATTAGCCAAGGCCAGAGCAGACAGGTACATATGGTGAGGAGGTCTCGTGTCAGCGATATTGGATGTCCAAGGCTGCTTAGCTCACATTTATTTGCACTAAAGAATAAGGCATTGGGCTCCTTTCCAAGCAGCTTAAAAAGACAAGGAAGGAGACCTTTTATATTACTTGGGAATGGACCCGTTGTGGCAAGAGACTGTATTATATCATTAACATTATAAATTCCATTTACAATACAGCAGTCATTTCATCCATCATTTATTCATGTAGAAGGGAGAGGACGTCCTGCATTTTTAGGACAGTGGTTCACCCTACCCACAGTATTGCTCCAACCACAGGGCTGTGAATGAACAGCCCAGCTCCAACTGTTGGATGATCCCAGGTTCTCCCTTCTCCACACAAAAGTGAACCCCAGCATCTCACCACACTTCAGTGGCTGCCAAACTCCAAAATCAGCTCTGAAACTACTGGTGTTCCATGTTATCTTTCAGATGCTGACTGAGAATGTTGTTTACCCCCAGTCAGTAAGTTTGGTCACCACAAGTTCTGTCTTGCTCTGGAAGCTCTGTGCTTCCCCACATCAGAATAGCAGGGGTGGGGGCTGTTCCCATTCCATGGGCTAGCACAGGGAAGAGGGGAAGTGCCTTTCCAGCCTGCACATCTCTCTCCCGGCTCCTGTGCCACCATCCATCAGACCAGTTGCTAATTAGCTACTGCACTCAGCTGCTCTAGGAGACAGCACTGTAAAAAACTCATTATCCCACCAGTACTCCCAGCAGCAGAAGTGTGAATGTAGAGACTGGGAGGAAGGAGAGGCTGATGCCTCGTGTCCTCCCAGGAGCCTGGCACAGCTCCTGTGATTGTCATTCACAACCCAGTGGCACCACCAGTTCTCAGCACCACTCAGACCCCCCCCAAACCACCACAGCACGAGGCCAAAATCTCCCTCCTGCAATCCCCAAGCAGAGAATGCACCTGCAAACTGCTGGTTTCCCTCTGGTGTCCCACAGACAGCTGGTAAGACAGCACCCTACTGCATGCACAGGGCCACAGAGGGCAGGGACACTTCCCAGAGAACAGTACCTGCTGGATGTCACCACTGCACACACCTGGTTTGCTCTCACATCTCCACGACTGGGAGTAACGACCTGGAAAACAATTACAGCAAACCTTAAAGGAAAAGGGAATAGCCACAGTTATACTCCACCTTTACTGGAAAGCCTATTTTGTGTACAAAGAATAACTTTAAAAAAAAAAACCACACCCCAAAATCCCCTGAACAAAACGTAGTCCAACACTTACAAGAGACTTTCCCTTCTTCCTGATATCCAAGACCACAGAGGGGACTGGCTTTGCACTGAGAATTAAGCTGCCAAGCTTGGAAGCAGCATGGAAGCCTCTGTATAAAAACCTGGATGCTGCTTCTTCCAAAGGGTTTTGGCACAACGTCCAATAAAGTGTTTTACATGAAGCTGTGTTGAATGTTTCTTTACTGATTTTTCCAACTTTTAACACTCAATAATCACTGAACAGCCTCTTCTCATAGCCACCAGTTCTGAGACATTATAAATGAACTAAAGCAAGTCTGTGTTCACAGTTTTCATACACTGACTGCCCATCACTACTCAGCACTTTGTAACACACAGTGGAAACAGCAGAGAAGATATGAAAATTGTACCTGATCCGTTTGTTGCCCATTGCAGATTCGAATCAGTGAGAAAACTGCTTTGGATGGGATTTTGTTTGGTTTTCCATGTTATGGGTATAAAACAAAAGGGAAAAAAGTTACTTACAGCTACAAACCTACTCTGAGCAGTATGTGAAGAGGGAGAAGTGTTCTAAGAGCAACAACCCAAGGATTTTTTTATTAATAAATACATCATTAATGATACAGACTGATATGGCAGCAGTAAGCCACTGCTGAAAGACTGACAGCTTAAGTCAGATAAATCTTGGATTAAATCAGCAAAAAGGTCTGAGCCATTGACCACACCTCAGAGATGACTTACGGAAAAACACAAGTGTTAGAGAGCACAATAAAAATGAAATATTAAAACAAAATTCCTTCCAGCATGGGGCAAGTATCTCTCTCAGGACACGTTCTGAAATGCAGACTGAGGAGAAAGAAAACTAGAAGACAAGTTTGAGAAACATTCTTGTGACAAAGTTGTATTTAATTACCAGCAAAGCATTTCCTCATTTTATTTTGTTGCCAGCTTCACTTTATTTACATCAAGACAGTCCAAATGGCTTCCCCAGCCGTGGGGTTCACAGAGCAGCAGCCTTTTAATGTGCTAAGTACAAACAGCAGGCAGGGCAGCACAGCCCTGCCAACAAGAGCCAAGGGGGTTGAAAGATGGCAGTGTTTTTAAATATTCCTATTAACATAAAGGGAGATAACACACAGGGCAGGGAGCCTGTGATGTGGGAGTGACCGAAATGTCCGGTTCACTAAAGTCAGACTCACTCCAGCTACCTTCCCTCCTCTCACAACAAGAGCCCCAGCAGCTGGAGAGGAGCACACACTGCTGCCAAGAGGTGGTCAGGGCTCACTGAAGCCACTCAGATTGCAACAGAACAAGTAATTTAAGCCAGACAATGCACAGATGCTGCTCCCACCTCACAGGGATCTCAAGGATTCTCCCATTACACTGAAATGCTCTGTCCTGCACAGCACAAGCTGGACAGTCACAGATGGCAACTAAAAGCCTCCCAGCACACCCACAGTGCAGCTGCTGCCAGTAAAGCACCTTTGTTCCAGGCTGGGATGCATTAAAGGATGTTTTACTGGCAGTTACAGTGTGAACCAGCACCCAATGGTTAGTGCTGTAAGTCCAGTTTCCCTTGACTGGATCCCATGGACCCGTTCAAGGGAGGGTTAAAGGGGGCAAAGCTGACACTGATCACTGAGTGCAGAACAGAAACTGGAACTAGAAATGATGGCAAAGAGAATTCTGGTGGCTCTTCTGCTTCAGCAAAGCCCCTGGCATGACACAGGTTCAGTCAGTGAGCAAGGGACAGCAGGGCCCTGCCTGCTTCAGGCTGTACTTGAACACACACAGGGAGATGGCCCAACACTCCCAGTGCACCCAACTGGCACTGACACCACAACCACTCCATTCCCAAGGTGCTGTACTCCCAGGTTGTCTCCACGCAAAATTCTGTGCAGGTGAAATGCTGCTCTTCCCCTCCCTGAGACAGACACATGGCTCCAGAAAAAGAAAAGTGATACTTCAGAGGGACCCAAAGGAATTCTTAGTAGAAATAATTCCACTTTTATTGTGAGATGTTGTGATTAGAGGAAGGCTTCCTTACAAATAGTTTGGTTTTCCCCCATCCCCTGGTAGTGGCTGTATATTCCTCATCAGCACAGTGGAAAGAATCCAGTAATAACACCTAGAAAGAACTACCTGCCCTTTTTACCCCTGTAGATCTCAAAAAAGCTCCACACAAAGAAACTCAGGTGTTATTACCAATAACTGTTAACTAAATCTTTGACCAAGATTCCACAGTGCTACTGATTATTCCTCACATGGACACAAACAGACCTTGTGGGTTTTAATCTGCAGGTTGTGTTGCCACTGCAACAGGAAAGGGATTCCAACTGATGGAGCAGCAGCAAGAGCAAAACTCAAGGCACATCTGTACAAACAAAAACTCTTCTGTTCCTATAAAAACAGGCAATAAAATATACAAAATAAGTAGAATTCTCTCCATTCAACCAATGTACATCTGCCTCAAGTCTTTCCTGAGGCACTTGTGGAGCATGAGGAAGAACCACTGCTACCACATTTGCAACATTCACTTTTGCTATTAAATAAATTAGACTCATTAGTGCAAAGGGAAAAAGAAGTCTGGCTGTTTTTTTTGATTTGGGGGTGGTTTTGTTTGGGGTGGTTTTTTCGCTTTGCTCTGGTTCTTCATAAAAAAATTACATCTCTAAGAAATTAGCATTTACACAAGGAAAAAAGAAGCTACATATTTGCCAAATTAAATCTTAAAATAATTCTGTATACTGTACAAATATACACTGTTAAACATTTACAACCTTAGCTTCCTAGATGACAAAATTCACTGCTCTTCCAAGCAATTCAGCTGCCCAACTTCTCTTTCCCAAACCTCAAAGCTCCCACCTGTCAGGTATGAAGTCCCTTCACAACCAGGGACAGGAAGGGAAAAACATCTACTGAGAGTAGTGGTATCTAAAGGAGGGAGTTCCAGGTGTGCTGAATAATTTAAAAATACAGTCCTTGCTAGACAGAAATCTGGGAATACACTTTCCAGTGATGAGCCAATAACGAAGTCAATGAAAGATCTTTCTTCGCTTGGGAGTGCCTGATTCTGTGTTCTCTGGTGGTTCCTCTGATGGTCTCCTGGTTAAACCACGACAATCCTTGTTCCCCTCACTGCTATTGCTTTGACCTCCTTCACTGAGGGGTTTTGAACCACTTTTAGACACAGCCCCTCTCCTGTCACCCTCGTGCTGAGCTGTGTAAGATGTGGAAAGCACATTGCACTGTCCTGTTGTTTGCTGGGCCTTCCCGAGGTTTTCTGTTCTGGAAATCTGATCCCTGGCAGCTGAGGATGCATTAAGGCCTTGCTGTGATGTGGATCCTGGATTGCTCTGGGCTGACCAACTGCCATCTTTCACAGCCTGCTCCTTCCCTTTTGTCTCAGTTCTACTGGCCAGCCTTGGGTCTCGTGGTTTCTCTGGATTGGCAGGAAGTGCTGCAGCCCCCACGGGCACAGGGGCACTGCCCCTCCTGGAATCTCCAGCAGGAGTCCCCATGGATGCAGGGGCACTGCCCCTCCTGGAATCTCCAGCAGGAGTCCCCATGGATGCAGGGGCACTGCCCCTCCTGGAATCTCCAGCAGGAGTCCCCATGGATACAGGGGCACTGCTCCTCCTGGAGTCTGTAGCTGGAGCCCCCATGGGAGCAGGGGCACTGCCCCTCCTGGAATCTGCAGCAGGAGTCCCCACAGGCACAGGGATATTGGTCCTCCTGGAATCTCCAGCAGGAGTCCCCATGGATGCAGGGGCACTGCCTCTCCTGGAATCTGTAGCTGGAGCCCCTGGAGGCTGTGGGGGCCCTCGGCTTCCTTGGGGCACTGCATGGCCAGGGCCAGCAGCAGCTTCCCGTGGGCTGCTCCCAGGATTTGAGAGCTCACCCCTCTTGCCACTGTTAGAACCAGCCTGCACCAGAGGAGCTGTCATTGTCCCTGCTTTGGCTGGGAGCTGCACTGCTGGCCTGAGCTTCAAAATCTTCAGAGCATCTTTCTTGTAGTTCTTCTCCGCTGTCCTGATAATGGCACCTCTTTTCTGAGCATCCTGAATCAAGTGATTCCAGTTTTTATCTTCCTTTAAAAAAAAAAAAAAAGAAAGAAAAAAACCCCAGTTATTAGCCAGAAATCAACACAGAAGGACAGAGGTGTCAGAGGATGAACAACCCCTTTAACCAAGGTACCTGACACAACTGTCATGGAAACCACTGTTATGTTCCTTCTGGAATGAAAGAATCTTATGTTTCAGCTGCAAAACAGCTACAGACACTCTGGCTGCTGTAACACAGGGAAGGTACTCTGAACCAGCAGAAGCACCAAAAATGACAAATTCCCTATTTCCAGGGGTTTCTCTCACTGGCACGTGGCTTTATCGCCCTCTAATGGCAAACGGACACACACACACACACCCACACACACACCCCCGCCCCCAGGAAAGAGCGACCAAGAGCTAAGACACAAAGTTTATTCTCTTCCCGGGAGAAGTCTTGAGGATGGGTTTGAGTTCCCAGCCCTGCCTCGAGGGTGGATCACAGAGGACTGTCCAGCTGACACTGCACCTACCATGAGGGTCTGCAGCCTGCCCAGGATGAAGAGGCTGAACCTGGCTCGGGTGATGGTGACATTCAGGCGCTGAAGACTCGCCAGGAACCTGAGTGACAAGACAAAACTAAGCTCCTAAACTACTCCTTCCACAGGGTTTAGGGGTTGTGAGAAAAAGAGATAAAATTAAGTGTCAGTGAAACGAGTAGCAGCAGTTCCACAGGCAGTGGCAGCAGTTCCTGCCCCATCCCCAGACCCCCTGGCAGCAGCCCTGCTTTACATGGAAGGCCTGGCATGAACTGTGTTTTCTTTCACCACTCTGATCCCTTGAAGGGAATTCCAGTTCTTTCCAGCTCTTGCCGTTGATGTTTCCTTTCTTAGAGCAAATCCCCTCTTAATGCCAACCACTGCTTCTTTAAACATTCCTCAAAGTACCGAGGACATCAACCTCACTTCACCTATCAAGACTTTAAGCTTCTTTTTGACTTGAACTGAAATAGATTAACAATATTTGGCATGATTAATGGGAAAATATCCTACTGAAATACTGAGCACTGGACAGGAATATTTTATTTTAAAGGTGACCTGCACTGGAAGCACGTCAAGGCAGACTTTTGCTTTGTCATGCTTCAAGAGTGGAAAGTGTGTTCTTGCAGAACAAAGTCTGGTTTTGCACTATGAAGAGTGTCTAGTTCTGTTTTCGTGGGATCACCAAGGTACTGAAACCTAAGCAAATGCTTAGTGTATTCTTAAAGGTTCATTTCTGTTAGGACTTACTTATGAAAACTCAAAAAAAGGTTTGTGAAACTAAATATGAACTATTTCTTATCTAATAAAAAAAGCTCCCCAAATGCACAGTTTATTCCATACTAGCAACAGCTGCAAATCAAAGTCCATGTACAACTTAAACTAAGTGTGTTCCCTATCAGTGCCTGACACTCTGGGCACTGCACTGAGAACTCATCTTCAGCAGATTCACAACCCCTGCAGTATAAAGATTGCAAAAACTAGAGTCACCTCCAAAAACTTGGACAGTGCAGGAAAAAAGTGAGAAAGGCAGGAAGCAGATGGGGGAGAGGATTCAGCAGCACAGGTATTATAATTCTCTAGGTCTCAAGAAGTAAAAGAGGGGGGATTCTGAAAGACTACTAAATATTCTTAACAGCTTTTGCAATTGAAAGACAGCAAGATAATTTTCTCAGGAAAGATTAAAAAAAAATCCATTGTCATCTCTTGGTGTTTTTTCCTCCCTTTGCAAGTTACTTTCAGAGTAAATTTAATGCTGGACCAGCAACCTTGGAGAACAAAATACTTTGCTGAGCTACAAGATCATAGGTAAGGGTCTGGCAAACTTATCCCATCACACCTCACCCTGAAACACAGGTATCCAAGTCATCAGCACCTACAGCTGCTAAGGCAAAGCTTGAATGTATAAACCTTCATATATTTTTATAGTAAGCTGGAAAGTTTTCTTCCAAAAGAACAGAAAGAAGTTAAGTCCTGTGTCAGCCAAAAGAACTGGCAGGTTCCAGATGCCTTCAGTTTCCAAACTCAAATCAACCAGAATAAGAAAACTTCAAAAAGCATTATTGTTGTTTACTATAGGATTTGGATTCTTTCTCTTCCCACAGTAATGTGGATCAGCACAATTAAAAGCCATTTGTCTTGCAATCAGAGAAACATAAGCAGCTTAGTGAAACCTGGTATGTAGAAACAAAGATTTCTGTTCATGCAACCAGGCTTTCTGTAGTTGAACTTAGAAGCCAGCAAACTCTAAGAAGGCATATTTTGTATTTCCACCACCATTTTTTAAACTAAAAATATCCACAAGTTACAGAAGCAAATCAGCAACTGCTGTAGTGCTCTGGGGTTAAATAGCACATTCAGTGTTTAGTTCCTTCTGTTTCAGAGAGAAAAAGCAACATATAAAATGAACAAATCTGTGCTCTTGAATCAAGATTCCTGCAAATTTGCCCTTTACTCAAAAGACAAGGACATTCATCTACAAATCTCAGATCCAGCTCGGCTACATCACGTTCCAAGTGACACATGTAACTAGTTACCCATATTTTCACAGACAGAATGCTGTACTAACAGGACAGCAGTCACATTTTGAGAGAACAGTGTTTAGAAAGTTACAACATGTACCAAAAGCTACAGGAACAGAAACTGCTGCAGAATCAATGCACAGAGCCAAGACCCCAAGGCCAATCCTGCCAAGCCCAAAGAGATGGGCTAAGGGAGCCATCAGTGCAAACAGATCAGCAAGGAGCAGAGAGCAGAACACCAGCATTTCCCTGTCCCTTCTGTTCTGAGATCTCAAATCAGTAACACAAATTCATGCCCTTTAATTCACTGACTGGTAGAAGTGACTCGTTCTCTGTAACATTCTCACTGGTCCTATCAAAAATACAACTTTATCTACAGTGTCATTGGAAATGTAACTTGCAATTCAGTGCAGGACACGTACCCAATGGATCCTTTGGTGCTGTTTGCCTGGACATATGTCAGAGCTGACCCCTCAGAGCTGTTTGCCCGGACACAGGACACTATGATACAATCCTTCTCTCGACCCTGGAACGCATCCACTGTGTCCACTTCTCCTGGGCTGCTGAAGAAAGAATTAGCAAACTCTTAAGTTCTATTAGTTGAATTTTTCAGCAACTCACTGATGCAAAGAGTCCAAACACTGTCCTTAATGCTCTGTCAAAACCACCCAGGGTGAATTTCTGCTTCTGTGTATGAGCCTAAAAGATGAATTTACTTTTCTGAGAGCAGCATCATTACTGAAAAGCTGCTCTGGTCCATACAGCTTGGAATTTTAGGTTGTCTTTTAAATCAGCTTTATTCAGAACAGCAATATAAGCAAAGCATGTGCACAGGTAATAATTAAGAAATGGTACAAGGAGACCATGCCTGTTTTAAGCAAGAGGGTTGCACTTCCCCTTTGAAGGCACAACCAAACACAAATTTTAGCAGTAGACAAGTTTGAGAGTTTTTGCCATTACTTTAAGAGGATAAACAAAGGATTAGTATGCAAGAGCCAGGTCTCATTTGAAAACTTGTGGTTTCTTTACCCGTTATTCCTAAACACACTGTCCAGTTGACCTTGAATTCTCTTTTTCTGTGCACTGTAAGGGGTGATTATTCCAATGCGACGAAGACCCAGATCCTTCCTTTTTTCCTTAATTGTTCTAATTAATTCCATCACCAGCTTCACTTCCCGAGGGTTGCTGTAAGAGCTGAACAGGACAAAATGGAAACATTACAGAAAACACCTTTGACAGATCTTTCCAACTCAATGCCCAGTTTGTTGGGGGATTGTGAGTCACAGCTTGGCTTGAACTTGTGCAGCCTCTTTCACAGAGGCTCAAAGAATTTGGCAAACAGACTCTGAGGAGGGGCTGCCAACCACGAGAAGTGCAGGCAGGGAAAGGCTGCACTTCCATGTTCCTTTAGCACCTCCCAGCTGTGCTTTCCTTACACAACAGGCAAAGGGGAGGACGGAGCCTGCCACCTCCTGGCATCACCTCAGCCTGCACCTGGGAAAGGGAAGTCACTGATGGTAAAAAAAAATTAGGAACTCAAACTATTATAGAGTTAGCAGAGCCTGAAGGCACTTACTGGCATCTAATAGGTAAGTCAAACCAGGATTAAAACCAGAAAAAAAAAAAAAAAAAAAAAAAAAAAAAAAAAAACCCACATTCAGCAGTTGTTTTTTGTAAAATTAAATCAAATCAAGTAAAAAAATGCAGTTCTAGCTACTTAGTGTATATTGGGAACAAGAGAGGAGAGAAGACAAGCCTTCTCTAGGTAATCAATTATCAGAAAATCTGAACTTTGGCTGATTAAAATGCAGGACTTACTCGCAGTCTCGCTCCTCACGACCATCTGCTACGTCAAAAATAAGGTAGGGCTGGAATGGCCAGTCTGAAGAACATCTGTTCTCTTCTATTGCTCTGTAAATAACATTTAATCACTAGGTAACCACACAGAAATGCTAACAACTGATGCTTCATTTATTTACATCAAGGTTATCAAACACAAGGAACTCTCCAGGATGAGAGGAAATGGCTTCAAGTTGCACCAACAGAGGTTTGGATTAAATATTAGGAATTTTTTTTTTTTTCCAGGGAAAGGGTTGTGAAGCATTGGAACAAACTGTCCAAGGAAGTGACAGGGTCACCATTCCTGGAAATGTTCAAAAATCCTGTGGCACTTGAGGATGTGGTTTAATGGTGAACATGGCTGACACTTGAACTCGATGATCTTGAAAGGTCTTTTCCAACCTTAACAATTCTCTGATTCCAACTTTCAGCTTTCCCCCCCTCTGCCAGAGTCCTTAATTTCCACTGCTCCCCAAATATACTGAGGCCTAAAAATGAGCTCCTGGCAGTCTGTATGCTCCATTCTAAGGGATCTAGTTAACTCACCTATCACAGCCAGCACCGACAGGACATGGAATGCACAATTTCTCCCACGAACCATCTCCCCCCCCTCCCACAACCTCAAGAATTTTTAGACTTAAAAGAATATCTTGACCTGAGAAGTTACCTTTGATAGAAAGGAAAACAGAGAGCTACTCACTTGGCAGTCTTCAGGGTTTTGCCATAGACATAGTTGGATGGGAAGAGGCAGATGTCGGGGTGCATCCTGTACTGCACAGTGAGCTGCACCACGGGCAGGCTCCGCAGAACGTTCCTCTGCACTTGCTCCTCCAGGAGCCTCTGCAGACGTGCCATCAAGGACTGGTCATAGCCATACTGCTGAGCTTTCTGCCAGAGGGAGAACAGGACACTGACTGCTGGGGAATTAGGTCCAAAATTACGAAGAGGAATTTGGTTGGGTTTTTTTTGAAATTAAAGCTATTCGTTTTCTTCTGAATCGCTGGCAAAATGGCAACTACTTGCACTTCAATTTTTCATGTGTGTTAGTCTTACTATTGCAGTAAAGGTCAACCTGCATAAATGTGAATTTTTGTCTTTAGCAAGGCAACTTTCCTTTGTGAGTCACGACATGGTAACATTTTAAAAACATCAGTAATGAAAAGCAAAGTCTTCCAGGTGGGATCTCATTAAACAAGCCTCTAGAGAATTTATCCCTCTAAGGAAGCCAGTCTGTTTTCTCTCCTTTCTCCATCCATCAGGTGTTTAAAACAGTCCAGAGTGTTGGATACAAGGAAGTGCTCCTATATGTTCACCCTTAGAACACGCCCATACAGACAGGTAGTCTTCATCCTTCCTTCCTTAAGGAATGTGACACTGAAGCTCCCAAAATAAGATACCAGCCTACAACATCCCTCACAACCCACTTGAAGTTTCTATTGCCACAATGAAATGCCTCTTTTCCCCTCCTTTAAATATTTTCTATAAATACGATTCTTAAACTACATAGCAAGAAAAAAGGGTGTAGTTTGAACACTTACTACTGATTTCACAGTAGGAGGGAGCTGTTTGGGATCTCCAACAAGGACGAGTTTATTACAGCGATGGATCAGTGGAATCAGTGTCTCCACCTCACAGGACTGCCCTGCCTTTTGTAAATGCAGACAGGACAAAAAGTAGTTGTAAGCAAAGGAGGGAAGCATGTTAAATTTCCTGTAACACAGCCAGATAACTTACATGCTTTAACTCTTCTTAAAAAAAATAAAAAAAAAAAAGGAAAAAGAAGGACTTTTCCCTAGTTAAAAACTGCAACCGGATTTATTTTATTACTGCATTTGCAGAGCTCTCCAAACAGATATAAATATAACCAAACCATCTGGAAATCTCTACAGCAAGAACCACACTTTAGCCATGATTTTCAAGTAAAAGCTGCCTGCCATTAAAGCACCAAACAAGTCAGCAAAAGAGGCAATTAAAAGTCATTTTTTCTCCTCACGGTTCTACACAGCAGGACTGGCTGGGTGTCAGTTAAAAGGTGGGGATGGGGCAGGAAACCCACAATATATTCCACCAGCAGCCAAACAACTACAAGCAGCTCAAGCAGAGCCAGAACACTGGAGTCCCAAAAAGCTCCTCTGACCTCATCCACGATGACACAGCTGAAGGGGTCGTGGCCTTGCCGGGCAAAAGCCGATTCCAGCAGACTCCCTCCACTGGTGCTCAGGGTGCAGCAGATGATGTCAGACTCCAGGATGATGTCTGTCTGGACCTTCTGGGAGTGCCCACGAACCTTCAAGTACAACAGGACACCTCTTTTAGCTTTCTGTAACCTCCTCAGAGCAACTGTTAACTGCCTGGACAGGTCTAATTGCCAACCAGCTCGTGGGTGATGCACCATCCCAGTGGAACTGTCTCCATGATGACAAATGAAAGTCCCAAGTTTATTTATCTGAAGTGTTCCCTTCACTTGAAATCACAGGTCAGTGCCATTGAAGGTGGCAAACTGGAAAGAAATGCTCCTTTCTATAGCTATGCAATCTAAACACACTAACTGAGAGCAGAGTTGAGTTTGCCATCCTATTTGTAACTCCAAGCCTCCAAGACCATTAAGGGTCAGCATATATTCATTAGAGGAATCTTCATTCATCTCATTGTTCATGCTACTTCACATTAATTACTGGTTTTGCAGTCAGTGCCTGTTTCCCCTTTCAAGATCTACAAACACACAGAAAACCCTCCAGCTGTTGCTTTACTCAGAAACATTTAAGAGTATCTCAATTCCAGCAGGACTGTATGGGAGTGTGGATGAAGATACACCCTAGAACATGAGGACATGCACATTTTTATTACCTTATTTGTCAAACATGTTACATTTTGTTTAAAATTCACCCTTAATTTTAACAGTGAATATTCCTGTTTGGCTTTTCTATTTGTTGCCTTTTTTTTTCCCAGCCAGAGCACACACCCAGATTTCACACCTGCTTGTCCATAACTTACTCAGTTTATAACCTTTTATTTACTTTATAAATATTCCCAACTACATCAAAACCAAATTCCACCACAATTAAAGGATGCCAAGTATATAAATACATCAGTTGAAGTTTAATAAAGAGCTGCCTTAAAGATAAATTCCTACCTCCTTTTGCTGAGAAGCAAGTTGTTGTCTCTCCTTTGCAAGTCTGGCAATCTCTTCATCTAACATTTGACTCTAGATGGGGAAAAAATAAAGAGAAACCACCTTTAATACCACCCATTTCCCATATTTCTTCTTTCCTCCCATACCTTACATTTAGACTTGCTCAGACTGACTTTTAATATCAGATGTATCCAAAGAAGCTGAGCAGTTTCTTGCAAAGTTGTCAACATATTTAGGTTTTGCAACACACAATACTATCTCTTACATTTCTGTGCAACTGGGAAATGGTTCACCATCAGAAATCTGTAATTCCCAATTTTTAAACAAAAAAAAAGTGGGAAACTTCAAGGGCAACACATATTCCAAAAATCTCAGGTCAAAAGGTCTCTTACTATTTCCAGTGAAACAAAACCAGAGCTTTGAAGTATACAATCAAATTAAACCATTAAGATTTATAAATATGGTTACATTAAAAACTAAAGGTGACAGAACCAAACTGAACACTGGAGCAACAAGTGGCATGAGCAACCAGTGGAAAACACTGGCATAAATAAACAAAAAAAAAATCCCTGATGCAAAGTCCTTCATTCCCTTTTACAGTTACTGCTCAGAGGTGACAGAAAGTTGTTCTTTATGCTTTCAATTCTACAAACAGGATTAAAAGTTATCTTGCTACCTCTCTCTTCTCACATCTGTGCATGGCACGCTGCCGGGACAGCAGGTCCAGCTTCTGATCCAGAGCTGCTTTTTTCTTCTGAACATCCTGGTCAGAGTCCCCTGGCTTTCGTTCTGTCACAAACCAAGGGACAAGTTACAGGAGGAACAGAAAAACTGTCACAATAACTCTTGCTCTCAGCCATGGATATGAAACTTTTAAGAGCAAACGGCCCATATATGAACTGCCACCTTCCCACTAAGACTGAGAAAAACGACACTTTGCTGCAATACTCCTGGAGAAGAATCTTCCTTCTTACAGGACACGTAGTCCCACGTGTAAAACATCATCAAGTTCTTAAAGAAGACTGAGGGAAAGTCTGATTTGCACGTTACTTACTCATTCTATGTTCCACTTGCTTATCCAGGCTAAATGCCCGGACTTCATTGTTGATGGCTTTTTCAGCACCAAGTCGCACTAATTTGATATCACCACAATTTCCTGTTTAAAAAAAACCAGAGTCAAAATACTTCTACATTACTCCAGTCATCTCTCCACTTTGGTATGAGAGTTAAAAAAAATGTTAACATCGTGGATATCAAACAAGGCTTTTCCTTTTCTACTTATCTGGGGTTTTCAGCAATTCGCTTGTACTTATCCAAATGCAGCTACAAAAAATCCAGTAATTCCAGACTCTAAAAAATAAAGGTGTTACCTGTGTTTTAGTGGTGGCTAACACTTAATAATGTTACTTTGAATTAATAGAATTATATCTTATTCTCAGGTTTATCTAAAACTTTCAGAACTCCTAATTTAGACAATTACTGAGTACCATCAAGAAATGCAGTTGGTAAGTCAATAAAAATTAACATTTGGCTACAACACAGATATTTTCCCCCTTGCCACAGACAAAATACCTTGTTCTGAATTCATCTACTTTGTGTTAGTCACAAACTGGGAGGAGATAAAATGAGAGGCTCTGACATGTCAAAACTTTCACCACTTTGTTCTGCATGATCAGCAAAGCCCGACTTCATTCAAAATCAAGGCAATGGCCTTGTGTTCAAAGCTTTAAGTGCTTAAAAACTGATGAACTTAAACCAACAGCATGAGGAAAAGATCACTGTCTATAAAAAACAAAGTGCAATTTATTTAAAAAGAAACACACAACACCACACCTTTTAGAAAAGCACATTAAAATTAACAACAGTGTGAGGATGTACCGGTCACGTTCTGCAAGAGGAAAAAGCTGCTCAGAGGAGCACGTAAGTACAATGTGTGATCAACTGTTTCAGTTCCTCCTTCAGGCTTTGCCTGTTTAACATAAAAACAGAGTTTTGAAACAAGCCATACCCAAAGGCTCCTGTTTGTTTTGGCACTTTTCCTTAAAGGCCACGATGATCTTTTTCATGAGCTCATCCACAGCAGCGTTTGATGGGGCACAGACCAGAAAACGGTTTGGCTTCATCTTGGAATTCTTTTTCCGGGCTGTTTTCTCATTCCTGGTGTTCTGTGTAAAGGAATTCACAACAAACCAAAACGTGCTCTTTAGATGGTTTCATTTGTGATTTAGAAGCCAGACAGTACGTTCATTTAATCAGCAGGCAGAGTGTGGGGGCTCTGGCACTTGAACATCCCTTAAGGTATGTTTTATACTGAGGAACAAGCAGTCAAATATATTAATACTATTTGCATAAATTCCCTTCAGTAATGTACTTGAATCTACTGGCTGCTTATATGAAAACCATTAAGTGGGACAAGCCAAAAAACATTCTTTAATAAATCAAAATACTACTTTTTTTATGTAACAGGTGTTTATACTACAATTGTGCATGTTTTCTTGATTTTTCCATTTTAAGTTCTAAAAAATAAGTGTTCCAAAAGGTATTATTTTCACCTTTCCACCCTACACAACACAGATTTAATCACATCAGCTTCATGAATTACACCCTCAGTAATTACCAATACTACATTTTCAATTAGTTTAAGCTATCACTGACTTCCATTGAGGAACCAAACCCCAGCACATGACCTTCACATCATGTTCACTTACTTCTCTCAAAACACGAGACAGAAGTCCTACAATAGTTTTTGATTTCCCTGTCCCAGGTGGCCCATGGATGAGGCAGATCTTGGGAAGCCCTGGATGTTGCTTTAGCATGGCATAAGCTGTCTCAATGGCTCTCTTTTGATCTTCATTGTATTCATTCATATAAGAAGCCTGAAGGATAGACAGGGAAAGAGAACAAATTAATGTTGATCAACCTTTCCTGTGTTTTCAGAACATCCCCACCCCTCCTGCTACAGCTCAAAAGCTGGAAGGGCAGGGAAGCTTTTGATTCTAGGTTTGCTCTTGATGCACACCCAATCCTGACCTGAAAGTTACAAAGAAGAGCTTGTTTACTCTCCACACCCTTATTTTCACATTACCTTTTCCATACTATGTCTTATTTCCTGAACACTTCTCCAGTAAGGAAAAAGAAAACTGAAAGCTGCTTGAAGTGCACAATGTCAATATAGCAAAAACACCTGAGCAAGTTCAGTCTCCTCTCCACCCAATCAGCCAGCTCTGAAAAGTTGTCTCAATGTCTCAGTGCTTTGGAACTCGTCTGTTTGCCCTTGGTCATCTACAGAACCAGATTTGCAAACTCCTAAAGTCCAAATGCCCACGTTGTTAATCCTGTCCCCCTTGTAGCTGCAGGACTTACAGCACTTCCTGAGGCCACAGGCAGATCTCTGGGACAGAAGTCATTGTAGCAGGGGTTTATGATGGGTCTGGCCAGGGGACTCCTGCTCAGCAGCAGCAGAGCTTTGAAGGTTCGGTGTGTGGTCACCAGGGACCCAACCACCACACACTTCACTTGCTTGTGGATGCAGAAGGACAGGTTGCCTCTGGTTTGCACAGTGAGATGACAGACAGTGTGCTGCTCCTGCTGTCCTGGTAAAGGAGAGGAGGAAAAAACAAGTTGTTAATTCAAATATCCAAACTGTTAACTGAAGGATACTTCAGTAATACACTCCATTAATTCACCAGAACAAGGTGCTGTCTTCTACTAAAGAGCCAAGAACTAACTCTTGCAGAAACCCCAACACTTCCCCATCTCCATAAAAAAAAAAAAAACAAACAAAAAAAAAATCAGTGGTCTATAAAACTGCTCAGATCACTGCTTTAATCAGGCAGGTACTGGATACTTGGTGATCCTGGTAATTCACAATTTCAGTTCCAGAAGACAGTGACAAGTTCAGTCAGTGACATCACAGAAGTTCATGGCACTTATCTCTCATGGCAATGCCCTCCCTAAAGATGTGTGCAGAGCACCTACTCATCGTTAGCTTCTGTTCTTACATGAAGTATTAACATTTGTATTGAAGGAAGTCCTTAGGAAAATAACACTGAAGGTCTGCAGCTTCAGTTCCCGACTTTTTACAAAGCTTCTAGCATGGAACAGACATGCTAGAGTGGGAAAACAACCCCATTTCCTCTGAGGGAAGCAGGATATACCAACAGCCAGCTATGAAGAAGCATTTTATGGCACCAAGAAGAATCCCACTCTCATTCCCACCACAGGTACTTACTCGCTGTATAACCGGACGCACGAGAAAATCGTGTCACGAGCCCAACGTGATTCACCACGTGGTTCTCCATCCCACTTTCTTCCCCAAAGGTGTCTTTTTCCATCTGGACCACCAAGAGGATTAAGTCATCCTCCTTTGGATGAAGCTGCCTTGCCAAGTCGCCTTCTCGAAAGTGAGCTGCCCAAAATACACGGTGAAATTCGAACATTGAAAAGAAAACGGTTACGATTCCTTTCTGACTCCAGAAATGCTACAATCAACACATCACAGAGACTTCAGTAATACTCATCTGTTAACTTTTAAAGCTTTTAAAGATTACAGCAAGGGATTATATAGAATTTTAATCTCATCTTGCATTCTTAATCCTGAACACAGCACTGCATAAAATCAGAGCAAGTCAAGGACTACTTTATCAAAAGAAGCTGAAAGAAAATTCCAAATGAGAGACAAATTCCCTGCAAAATACATATTTCTGTTACATGCATTCTGCAGAATAGCAGAGTCAAGATCCTTTCTGTATTTACAGCAAATAAAAAAAAGTGCCAGCTCATTATAAGTGCCAGCTCATTATAAGGCATCATCTACTTGAAATTAGATTTAAAAAAAAAAAAATCCTTACCTGTAAAATGTGCTGTATTCATGTCAGCAGAGAAGTTCTCTAAGGTGAAGCAGTAACTCTTCTCTCTTGCTTTCTGATTTTCTACCCACTCTTGTGCCAGCTACATGTTGAAAAGTAAATAAAAATACTTTGAAGGGTTTAGTGTATCAGAAGAAAAGCTTATCATGACTCAAAGGGCAAATACACTACCAGCCTGCCAAGTAAATACATGAAGAATCTTACCCAGTTCTTTTTTTCACATAAGCATACACATTATATATAAACACACAGGGCAAACAAAATTGCTTCCTCCCCACTCACCCATTTAATGTACTTTCTTAAAGCTTTTTAAAACAAATGTGGGTTCCCCCAAGTGCATTTTCACCTTAAAATATCAATATTACTCTGGTACTGACTTAATTTTTTACCTTATTTCAATGGAGGAAGTAATGCAATGACTGAACTTGAAAGCATTCAGACATTAACTGAAGGAACACTCTGTTTTGTTGTTATTAAACTATAAACCATTAAAGTTTGGGAAAAATACTTCTTGGATTAACCAGCACTCTCACATAAATTCTTAACAGAAATCAAAACAGTAGGGTTTTATCCTCTTTTTACAAATGCTGACAGTGAAAGACCTCAGTTTCTTAAAGATTTCTGCTTTGAGCTTTGTATTCTCTAGAGGAACCACCTCCTTTGTCTCTCATTTTACATGTTATTGTGGATTTGCACCCAGGGGGAAAAAAAAAAAAAAAAACAAAACAGTTCACTGAGGTGAATAACACTGGTAGTCCCCAATCTTAAACATAACTGTCTAGATTATTTTCCCCAAATCATTCCTCTACTCTGATCTGTATCTGAACATTTTCAGATGGTGAAACAGAGAATGTAAACCAGGTTTTAATCTCTTGGTAAAATTCACCAGGGTTGATGCAACCAAACTGAAAGGCAGAAACTACTTACTGTTTCAAAGGCGTTCAGCATCATCAAGGGGAAAAAGGTATTAAAATAGTCATTGTAGTCCTGAAATTGGACAGGAACAGAGGCTACCACAGACTGCAGGAGATTATTTGGAGTTCCAAAGCAGCTGAAGTTTGCAAACATTTCGTAAGTCCACTTTAGGACCTGATTAACAAAAACACTGTAATCACGCTGCTGAGCGCCAAGAAAGGAGGAATATGCCCCTCGTCCAGACCCTCTGGAGATATTCAAAGCATTGTCATACTGCCTGCTTTGTGACTGGAGAACATTATTAGAGATCTGGGGTTGAGGTACATTGCTGGAGGCTGGAGCCTTGCACGGTTGATTTCCTATTGGTGTGTACACTTTTGGGAGGGGTGGCCTGACCACGGCGGGTTTCGCCGCATTCACTTTGCTTTTGGAAGGTGGTGGTAACTTTTTAACGTCTTCCAGGTCCTTGCTGAAGGCTGCATTCCGGGAAGAGCTTACTGAGCTGAAAATCTTGGTAGTGGTAGGCTTTCTTACTTTGGGAGGCGGGAGAGAAGGTTTGGCAAACACGTGGTCTGCTCCTGAGCTGGTGGTTGCGTGTTTACTGCAGGACTCTCCTGGTTTTTCCACTTTTTCCATGCAGTCTTTGTATTGACATTTTGGAATAGCTGGGGACTCGTTCTGCTGAAGGCTTTCAGCAACATTCATTTCCTCTGGGGTTTTACTAGCTATAGCAGTATCTTCAAAACTTTCCTCCTGAGAACATAATTCCATGTCCACGGGATCTAACTGAGTTAAAAACAGATTATCATCATCTTCTTCATTGCTTTCATATGATTTACACCCATTTGGTTTTGAGGTTTTCATCTCACTCTCAGGCAGGACAGCACAACTTTTTCCTGAAGATTCATCTTTATCATCTCCAAGTGCAGTGGAAGAGAAACTTGAATCCATAGGGACGGGAGCCATCACACTGTTATCCTCCCATTTTCTGTTCCAGTCTGAAGAACCAGGCGTTTTAGAGGCACATGCCCCCTCTTCCACAGACAGGCTTTCAAATTTTCTCTCACTGGCAGAGGGACCAGCAGTTTCCTCTCTTCGGCTTTCAACAGACGCCAGTTCAAAACTTTGAGGCTTTTGTCCCGCGGATTTCACGCGCACCCCGGCACCTTTTTTGCTCCTACTCTCGGAGCTTCCCGCGGGACTTCTCACCTTGGCGCTTCTCTTGGGCCTCATCTGCCTTAAGAACTGCCGGTCTTGGCAGGCCAGCAGCTTCTTATTGCGTTTCACAGACAAACTCCGAGCGTCGATGAGCTTGGTCCTCAGTTTCTGCGCGGCCCCCACCCTCCCTGCGGCCTTGCCGTGGCTGCGCAGCTGCGCGACGCTCTCCCGGGAGGGCTGCGACAGCTCGCAGGCTTTGCGGGGGCCCTTCTTCAGCCCCAGCTTCTCCGCCGTCGACGTCGGAGCGGGACGCTGCCGGACCTTCCTTGGAGGGACCACAGCAGGCGTTGACCTGCCAGGCTGAGGATGTTCTGAGGTGCTCTGAAGCAGTTTTTTGGTTTGGGCCGTTTTAACGGCGGGGTTTTTGGGACTCCTCTGAACGGCCACTGCTAATTTAGATTTCGCCGCAGCCTTCGGGGGGCTTGTGGTGTTTTTCTTCCAGGCCAGCTTTGAAGCCAGTGAGATGGTAGATGTGGATGCTCTGGGTTCAGGCAATGGTGAGCCCAGGGTGAAGCCTTCAGCAGCAGTACCTTCGTCTGCATGTTTCTCCAGCTGCCCTTTTGCATCTTCCTTACTAACAGATTCCTGCAACATCAAATTAGTTGTCTTTTTTTTATCGTCAGCTTCTTTTTCATGAGAAATATCTTCTACCTGCTCTTCTACCAAGCTTGCTGCTTCTTCCATGGTATCGTCACTGAGGTAATCCAGATCATAACCCCACTCATTTATGCTACTGGTCAGGAAGTCATCCGAACTACTCTCAACTGCTGTTGAAACATCATCTTGTTTATACTCCTGAGTTGCTTCTATAGCATAGGCTTGAGTATCTTGCCAAGCTGAAAACATCTCAGCATCTGTTTCAAACTCAAAGAGCTGAGAATTACAGTCATCCAGTGACAAGGGAGGCCCTGGAGATTCTGATTCCATTCTGGTATCACTATCAGAAACGCTGTTGGAAGTCGAAGGCAACTTTGCAGGACACACATTTTCATTCTTGGTTTTTGTTTCCTCCTTGTCATCCACACCTTTTTCTTCATCAGAGGAATCTGAAATGATAATGACTTGATTGCCAGGGCAATCTGCATCACAGAGAGACCTGGTACCTTGGCCTTCACTGGAAGATCTTACAGCACCTTTCACTTTCCTCCTAATGTCACTTAGATTATGGTACACTGAGCTTTCCTGGCTTGACTCCAAGGGAAAATTGACACTTTTGGCATAAGCAGCTAAAGATAATTTACTGAGTTCTCTATCAACCTGGGAGTCTGATAAAGTATCATCTTCAGAAACCATCGTCACAACATCCTCTTTTTTCCCCTCTGAACTGTTTTCCCTCTTGAAATATTCTGAAAACTCCAACAACCTGTCACTTGATTCACGCTTCACTGACAGTGGCCTGATCTGAGGAGCAGGGTTGGACACATCCCTCTTGTTGTCAGACCTAGATGGAAAACAGCCATTTGCTGAAAATTTATTTGTACAAAAGGTGTTTGAAAATTGATGTTTACAGTCATATTTAGCCAGGTCATTTAAATTAGGCTGTTCCCAGTCTGAAGTTGGCATGTCCGTGTTATTCTTAGACACAGTCTTCAACAATGAACCTGATTTTTCTTCTGTTGATACTTTTTTCAGCGAGGTGTCATTAATCCCTAAAAGCAAAATACTGTTATTTTCCTTCTCTTGCATACCAGGTCCATTTTTAGGGCAGTCAGAGCAATCTAGGGATGTTTCTGTTGATCCCTGTTTAGTGGGGACCACTCTGGATTGAAACACACTGTTTACACTTGTCTCCTGCACACTTTTGCCATTCCTTGAAGATGAAGAACCAAGATGAGTTTGAGCAGACAGATACCCTGCTGTTGAGGGTCCTGCTTCCTTTCTGACTTCCAACTCTCTGCCTCTTCTGAAATCTGAATGCTGGGCATTTGACTTACAGCCCTGATTATCCATATTGCATTTCCCTGTCATAAAGTCATCATTCCTATTTTCCTGAACTTTCCTGCATAGTTTTGCTGCCAAAGAGATAAATTCCTGAGCTGCCAAGTCATTGGGTTCCTTTTTAATATCCATCAAGGTGCCTTCTGTGGCTGTCCAAGATGTTGAACTTTTAGGTACATCTCTAGATTCCTCTTCCCAGGCATTTTTTCTTCTAGGGAAAAGGTTCCCTTGACAATCTCCACTTTCCTTTGATATGACAAATGGAGAATGAAGGTCACCTCTCTCATGTGCACTCGTCCTGAAGCCATTATCACCCATATTCTTCTCCGGCTTTAGAGAAACAGTTGGCAAAGCTGTAGAGTTTGAATTGCTCCCTCCAGCCACAGAGGCACTCAACGCTCTGCCCTTTATACTCCTTATAACTTGCTTTAAGCACGTTTGTAACTCCTGGGTCTCCTGGATGTTCAGCTGCCAACCCATGGAGAGATTTCCTCGCAGGAGGAGGTTGAGTTTGTCCAGGTACCTCTTGCAGAGGGCCTGCTGCCCAATCTGGTAGCCCTCCTTGAGAAGGCTCCGTATGAGCTGCACACAGGCGTGTTGCACAGAGTTGGAGGCTTGGAAAGATCCCGAGGAAGAGCCTTTCCCACAGGGCCCGGAGGTTTTGTCCATGCGCCACGTAAACACCCTGGCTGGAAGAGTAGCACATCTCACCACTGCTTCCACCCACTCCTGGGAGCTGATCCACAGCAAATGCAGGCATTTTTTATTTCTGTGGAGTTCAACGATGCACACCAAGATGAGGAGGAAAAACTCAGAGATTTTGTCACACTGCTGGAGCCTTTCAATGAGAATATCTTTGATTTCCGAGCACAGGTAGTGGATGACCTCTACTATGTAGGCCACACCCAACTCCTTGAGATCCATGAGGGACTGAACAAAAGGGATGAACCAGAGGAACGTGCTGGGATGGACACGCATGGCTTTGCCCAGGTCAGACTGAAGCACGCTAGCCAGTGTTTGCATATCTTCATACATTTTGGGGCAGTACTCTGGACAGATGGCAGCCTTCCAGCCAGAGTCCTGGAAAACAAAGCCACCACACATCACCCTCACTGACATGCACATCTGCACAGCTTAACAGGGCAGCTTTTTTTTCTAGCCATAAGTTACTTTCTTTCAAATGTATGTTCACTAAATGCTAACACCTCTTATATCCCAACATAAAGCAAAACTGAAACTTAAAAAATGCAAAAAATAAAGACCGAACACATGTATAAGGAACTATTTTCCTAAAATGGAATCTGTGAAGTCAGGGTGAAGTAGTAGTTCCTTTAAAAATCATTGTGAACTCTCCAAAGACACTGCTATGCTGACATAACTTAACCTCAGATAATCAAATACACATTTAAAGCCTTTAAGAGGCATTCCATAAATAAAACACATCAACATCAAGACAAGCACATTCACAAATGTTTAATCTGCTTTGTAACAAGAAAAAATGGTGCCATTTTGGAGCACTGCCTAACATTTGAAAGTACAGCAAACCATCTCATTACTCCAAAATCAATATATTAGTTTAGAATACTCAGAAACAAAAAGTAAAATACACCACCATGATCAGCTCCTTTTTTTTTTTTTAATTAAGTTCAGGATTTTCATTGAGGTAACAATATTTCAGCCTTGACATGAATTTTAGGGCTTTAATGCCATCTCTGCCTAACTCAAATATGTTCTTCTTTCCTTCTACACCCTGAAAGTACCAGCTAAGCAAGAAGTGACCAGAGTGGCTGCTATCTAACACAACAGTGACATACTCTATTTCTATTAGAAGTGTTATAAAGAAAAAATATCAAATACTGTCTCCCCCCTTCCATATTCTACAGATGGTTTTAAACTGATAATGTCACTCAGTGACCACAGTTCAAAGAATGGGAAAATAAAATAATGGTTTAATACCTTTTGAGGCTTTTCTGTGTTGTAATTATACACAATCTGACTGCAAGTAATCATGTCATCACCATAGTCTGACTCTGGTTCAGATTTTGTCCTAAAAAGAAACACAGAAAAAAAACCTAACAAGTGTAACAGGCATCAGAGTTGCCAAAACATAGTGAGCACTTATTGAAAGAACCTCACTATTTTAGGGGACCTACTTCAACTTTTCACTGTTTGAAGTTGTAAACATCTTTTACTTGCCATTTCCCTCCCCCCCCTCAACACAAGTTACAGCAGCACTGACAAGAAATCCAAGATCAAGTTCTCCTCTAACCAGGTATTAAAGTCATACAACTGTTTTATCCTCTTAACAACACTGACCTCGTAAAGCTATTGCGGATATTTTTAATTTCACTTTTGTAGCTCTCACTGTTGATAATGGTTTGAAAGGCTTGGACAGGATCAATAAGCTGACCCCAAACTTTAGATCCCAGCTGATCCAAAATAACCATGAAACAATGCAGGGCAGGCCAGAAGGGGTCAGCAGAATCATCTGAAATACAACAGCAACAGTGGGGACAGTTGAAATGCAAGTCCTGGACATTCTCAGACTCAACTGAAAATGAAAGTAGTTGCTTTTCATTGGTTTTCCTTAAATATTAATATAAAAAGAAGTATTCTGGTAAATTGCAACTATACTTTTTAATCTGGAAAAAGGATGAAAAAAGTCAAGCTCACCTGTACAGAGACACTGCTCCTTAGGCAGCCTTAAATCAACAGGAACCTGGATGCTCATTGCTAATATTAAATAATACAAATACTTCTCAAGTCTATGAAAGGGATTCTTTTGCTGTGACAATTTATACTTCACATTTATACAATTGGTTTTCCTTCAAGTGCATTCCTCCTCCTCCTCCATATAAGATAATGTATCCTTAATAAACACACTAAGCTTATAGAGATTTAGTAATTTAAGAGGCAGTCCTGCTCTTGGGCTCATGTGCCACTCCTAGACAATGCCATGGCACGTGACCTACAAGAACTACCCAAGGGCTGCTAATCCAAATTATAAGTCTAAATTTCCAGCTGCAAAAGGGGATCCCTCAAATAGACAGATGGAAGAGTCAAATTTTAAGGCAAGCTGCAGCAATTCAAAAGGTATTTCTTCACTTTAGGATTCGAAATTCTAATTTCATGCCACGACAAAATGTGCATTCTGGATGCACGTGCAGCCTGTACATTAAATGAAAATAATTATAGAAATTACAGATTTGTCCTCTCAAAATCTCTAAGCCAGCCTCAGGCAAAGCACTGCCATCCCTCCTCCACTTCAGACTTTGAATGTCATTTTTCAGCACTTGTCAGTAGTGCCCAAATATTGTTCACCTTCCAGAAGATACATAAACCTCAGTTAAAATCACCTCATCATTACACTACTAAGAACTTATCAAACTTTCTTGTTTGATAAAGAAGAAAAATAGGCTGTGAACTGTCTTTATCTGAGTATCAAAATTAGTTACCAGCTGCTTCTTTCTCCATAGTGTTAAGTATGGACTGCATGAAATCATTCTGTTTGTCTGGGCCCAGTAGCAAAGAGTCCATAGCTTGTTCTTCCAGCACTGACAGCAACATGCAAATCCCTAGAGAAGAAAAAGGAAGCAACCTGTCTGCATATTTGCAAGAATTTGTTCAGATTTTCACCAAATCCAGGATCAATTTTCCAAATGCCATTACCAGTGAAACACTTGAGAACAAGAGATGAGCAGCAACATGAAACTAATTAAACACAACCTCACTACTGCAAGTGTGTAACATTCAATTCTCCATTTGACAAAGCACCTGTGAAATTGTAGAGCTCTGACCTGAAAGAAGTGCTCACAAATGTGAGAGATTCCACAAATTCACTTCTGATCACAAATACTCACCCAGCCAATAGTTCTTGTAGTTGCTTGTATCATACAAATGAGCTGGCAGAAGGATGAGTTTACCCTTTTCATACATTGAAGAGCTGTAAATATCCGGATTCTCAAAAAGCCCCAGCTCAATAACTTTGAACAAACAAGTCAGCACTTCCTCTAAGTCATAGTAATCATCCCTGTCGACCTTCCCTAAATTCCTTGCTGTCAGGATGGCCCATCGACGAATCTAAGGATTGAAATTAAAAGTTATGTATTAATAAAGAAGAACAAATAAAAAAATCACAATTCTGTAAGATTATCATCACTACTAAAAATGGGACAAAGGCATATTTTTACTAAGAGAATAATTAAAAATAACTCTTTCTCCAAAATAACCTTAAAACCAGGCTCACTATACAGCACTCAGTATTAACCTGGTGCATGAAATCAGGATTCACTGGAATTCAGCAGAAGAGAAAAAGGAACTTACCACCTCATTGGGGTGCACCAAAAAGAGATAAATTCCTGGGTATTTTTCAAAGACCTGAAAGGCATCGTGGCCGAGTTCCATCCTACAGAGCACTTCTACACACAGCTCACCTAAAAGGGTAAGATACAGCTACAGTAAGGACTAATCCATAGGCTCACAAAAAAATAAACTATTTAGTGTCAAAATAAACAGAGAAGATATATACATACACGCTGATATTCTGGCTTAACTACTATTTGTTATGTGCACCCTCTTCATTAGAGACCATACCATTCCCTCCAAGGGTGTACGATCAGATACTTACTGACTCTCTCATGCAGCAGCAGATATGGATATTTCAGTATTTCTAGAAGGGGCACTCGCAGGTTATTCTCAAAATCAGGGCCCACATAACCAGACAGCCGAGTCTCTCCATTCTCATCCACTAGAAACAACTCATCGTCCTCCCCCGTTTCTTCCTGCATGGATTTCTCCATGTGGGCAACAAGACGGGCGGTTTCCAAGTCCCACAGGTCCTATTCAGTGGGGGAAAAAACAACTAATCAAAGTGCATTTGTGAAGACAGTCATTCAGGACATTTATTAACACCTCCAAAATTTAAGACTTCCTTTTGCAAAGCTTCTTTCTAAGCGCGGCGCAAAACACTAAAGCTTTGGCACGGAATTCAGTTGTGCAAACCACAAAACTCTCACTTCTGGTTATCATTTTTAAAAGAGTAGCCTTCAAACCAGAAGTAATTTTAAAATTCTGTTAAATATTCGTATTTCAATGATTATTTCAGGCTACTGGCCAATATGCATACACAGTATACAGAATATACATAAGGACATGGTACAGAAAAATATCATATTTAGGAAGACGGGAAAAGCAATTTTATCACGTTGCCTTCTCATGGATTTTGCAATTAATAGAACGAAAAGAACATAAATAATGCAAACAGACCAACTGACTTGCTGGATATTTGTAGGGATTTGCTCACTTAACATTATTTATCTTAAGTAACTGCTCTAAACCTCAATTAGAAACCAAGTTTATTCCCTGTAGTTAATGAACACAGAAAGGAACTTTCTGTAGTTCAGACACTCCACTTATTTCCAGTCAGATGGGACTGCACTCCAGAGAAATCTTGCTGACTAATCTAAAGAACAACGTTTTGGACACCTGTATTATGATCAGTTAGCTACAAATATGCACTTCACATACACAGACACAAAAGGGAAAAACAAGCTTTCCAAAACTATAAAACTGGATATTAGTGAGGGAGAATTACAAAATACTTCTAATAAAAAAATTAAGAGGTTTCAAACTTTTCTGATTGTTTTTAATTGCATGGTCTCACAGACTTGCAAGGTCTGGCCTCTGAAACTCAAACACAGTAGAAAACTACAAGTGAGAAGTGAAAGCAAACAAAAAAAGGAAAGGAAAATAAACATTGCAGACATGTTAGTCTGGCAGATGTTCTTTGTTTCACATGACAAAGCACCACAGCATGAATAAAGTCCAAGCCATACTGTCTAGTCAGCAATTTCCCACTACTGTTTTAGTTCTTGCTGATTTGAATACATGCAAAACAAGAGGGTCTTCACTTGACAATCAGCTGTTTACAGCTCCATGTAAAAAGAGCAGTTAAAAATCAACACACCCTATTCCCAAAAACCAATAAAACACAACCCCGGCGTAAAACTCCCCCTACACTGAGGCTGGAACGCAGAAGCCTCTTAATTAATCCCTTAATTACCTTATGCAACCTTGGACATTCTTCCCTTGCCTTGTGGTATTCAACCACACACTCCAGGCAGTAAGAGAGATCATCATTGGATCCCTCAAACTCCTCCTGGGACAGCTGTTCAGTGGCATAGTGCTTCAGGAACTCGGTGGTGTCAGGACCACTCGGGGTGCACCATCGGCATGTGCTCATTCTGGGAGGGGGGAAAAAGAGGAATTAACAAAGTCCAAGGACTGGAAGGGGCAAAATGTTTCCTTGCAGCCACAACAGCACCTAATTTTCAAGGTGTGATGAGCTTCAGGATTTCTGTGGCTGGTTAGCAGAGTAGATGCAGGTGTTCTTCCATATATATAACAGGTGCAGGCAGTTAAACAGGTTAAAGCATTAAAGGAACATCACAGAGAAATGCCTGGGGAACAGCAAACACTAAGTGTAGAGCACCAAAGAGAAGTCAAATTTGCAAATCATGAAAAAATGAGTGAAAATTCATTGTATATACAAAAAAAATCTCCTCACCCACAAATAACACAGTTTCCAGAACTACAATGCTAAAGGTCTTTATATTATTTTACAGGTGACTGTGGAATCTAGGTCTAGCAGTACAGAATTTAATTAGCATTTTTCCTTAATCTCCTGATAAAATTTATAGGTCAACAAATCCCTGTTGTCACAAGCAGAGGATATTTAGGCAGAACTTTGCTGTCTTCACTACTGTAAGAAGTTACAAAGTGTGACAGAATTCTCACCACAGATTGCTTCCTCTAAAAACAGAAGTTCTTCACTAAGCAGCAGCAGAGTCATCTCAGACCCTGCTGGTCTGAAAAATTCAGCAGAACACTGGAATCACAGAATGGTTTGGGTTGGAAGGGACCTTAAAAGACCACGTCATTTCACCTTCTGCCATGGGCAGGGACACCTTCGGGCAGGGACACCTTCCACTAGCCCAGGTTGCTCCAAGCCCTGTCCCACCTGGCCTTGGACACTTCCCAGGGATGGGGCAGCCACAGCTTCTCTGGGCAACCTGTGCCAGGGCCTCACCACCCTGAGAGGGAAGAATTTCTTCCTCATATCTAATCTAACCCTGCCCTCTGTCAGTGTGAACCCATTCCCTCTTGTCCTATCACTACAGTTCCTGATGGAGAGGAGTTTTATACACTTGAACTAAGTGTATAAAAAGGAAGATGGTAACTGCCTCTCTTATTAAGTATAACAAAGAAAGCTGGATAAAGCCAAACCATAGTCCTCAAACATACATATACCCTGGGAAAATCCCAACAATTACCTCCACGGCCTTTACCTTTGGAAAGAGAAGCTCTTTGTCGTGCAGGTGTGCCAGTCACATGGTGGGAAGGAGAATAGCAGTGCCCTGCAGGCAGGAAAGGTGGCTGAGCCCTTCAGCCATCCATGCCCTGAGTGCAGCACAGCAGAGCAGTGTCCTCAGCAATCCATCCCCTGGTGACCAAGTCTCAGTGGTATTTCAAGGATCTACAAGCAGCAAAACAGAAATCAAACCACTGAATCACAGAATCAATTAGAAAAGACCTCTGAGATCTCTGGCAATCACTACCTTATCAATCAGACTAGAGCACCCAGTACCACCTCCGGCTGGTTCTTGAACAGCTCCAAGGATGGTGACTCCACCGCCTCCCTGGGCAGCCCCTTCCAACGTTCAGAAACACTTTCTGTGAACAAATTCTTCCTGATATCCAACCCGAACACCCTCTGGTGGCTGTGTCCTCCCCTACCACTCACTGCGGGGGAGAACAGGCCGACCCCCACCTTGCTCCAACCCCCTTGCAGGCAATAAATCACCACAAATCAGAACTGCTTTGGCATTTAGAACAACACCGGTTCTACTGAATGCATTCCATGAAGCGGTAAGAACGACCTGCAAATGAATCCCTTCTGTCCTTCCAGGGCGGGTAAGACAACACTCGCTTTGCCGAGAAAAGGTGTAAATATTTATCTGTGCACGTTAAGCAAGGAAACTGCTTTAACAGACACGCACGAACCCGCGCTGCCAGCAGCACCTTCCCCCCTAACGCCGCTACCGACTCCCGGCACCGGCTGAGGATCCCCGGCCCCCGCGCACCGACCGCCCGAGCCCCGACAGCACTTTCGGTTTCGCGGTTGGAGCAACCCCAACCCCAACCCCAACCCCGCCTCCGACCCCCGCAGCGCCCCGTGCCCCCCCACCAGCTGCTCCCGGGGCCCGCCAACCCCTTCCCGCCAAGCGGGGCCGGCGCGGCGCTGAGGCGGCGTGAGGGACCCGGGCCGAGGGCGCGCCGGGGCAGCGCGGGCACGGGCGGCACCGCAGCACCGGGCGGGCGGTCCCGCTCCCGCTCTCTCCCCCCTTCATCTCACCCCGGTCCCGTCCCGGCGGTGCCGCCCTGAGGCCGCAGCGCTCCCCACGTTTCCGGGCGCAGTCGGAAGCGGGCGCTCGCTTCGTCCCGCGGGAGGGGCCTTAAAGGGCCAGCGGGGCCGGGGAGGGGCCTTAAAGGGCCAGCGGGGCCGGGGAGGGGCCGCTGAGGGGCGGGAAAGGGGAAAGGAGCGTGCGAGCGGCGCTGGAGCCCTCCAGGGTAGAATTAAATAAGTACTGGAATAATAAAATCCCACCCCAAATGCACGGGCGGCTCCAGCTGCCTGCAGTGATGACCCTGGGGGCGCGGGGGTTTCTGATGCAATGGAAGCCGCTCACGGATCCCCCTCGTGCCTCTTCGTGCGCATCCCACAGCCCGCAGGAAAAGGGCTGGGCCCTGCTCAGGCCCGGCTCCTCCTGGGGCTGGGGGATGAAGCCACTGAGCTCCAGGAGCGCCTCTGACCCTCCGGGTCACAGGGGTGACACCACCCCACAGCCTGGGGGGCTCTGAGACAGCAAACAGGGGTCCCCCTCCTTCCATGAACTCCTTGGGGATGGTCCTGTGCAGGACTCGATGATCCTTGTGGGTCCCTTCCAACTCAGCGTATTCTGTGATTCTTGTTTGGATTTAAAGAAACCCACTCAACATCGGAGCTGATCAATGTTGAGCAGCATTCCTTTTTATTGACAGCGCTGGAGAAGCATTGGGGATAGTCCTCCAAAAATGCCTCCAAGGAAATTACAAAAGCAAAAGCATTATATTTTCTAAGGTCTTTACACATTCATGTTAAATCCCGCCTTTCTACGCCTCCTCACTATATAAATCTTTGGTTTCTAGTCCATAAAAATCCTTTGTATGATGTAGCTTTTTTATCTTGGATGAATTACTTCCCAACCTTGAATGTCAAATGCTGATTGGTTACTTGTCCATTTGAAGAGATACATCCTATTTACTTGCAAAAGTTATGTTTTTTTTCCCAGTTGCAAAAACTATATCCATTATCTAAAAGTTAGAAAATTCTCAGCAAGTTAACCAAAAATGCAAGGTTCTTATTACATTAGAATTATACATAACTTTGGCTTAAAATAATTCTACATTAGTTCTTTATTAACTATTTTCTATTTAAGTGTTAGTTTATTAAAATCTTAAAAATCAAAACTTTAAAGAAAAGTTATCTATACTAATAAATCCAGGCTTAATTGGGAATATACAGGATTCAGCAGCTTTTCAGTATACAATATTTAACAGCTCTCTTTCAGACTCGACGGTCTTTGTGGGTCCCTCCCAACTCATCATATTCTGTGATGATTGTGTGATCCTTGTTTAAGACCTTACAGGTGCAGGGGGTAAAAAAAGGCAAGTCCCTGTTTGATCTGCAGCTGCTGCCACCATAACGCTCCTCAGCTTTGAAGTGTGTCTCTGCTGCAAACACAACCCTTGGAACTCATCTCTCCCTGCCTTTGATAACACCACACAGCTGAGTTTTCTGCTGTAACACCACTCAGGCCATGAACACGTCAGGAAAATGCTTGAAGAGACACATCTGCTTGAAACACCCAAGTTTTTAGGTGCTTTTTCAAGTGCTTTCTACACTTGAAGGATCTGTCATGCTCTTATTTATAATGCAGCCTGATACACAAAGCTTTGTCAATGTTATTTCCCTCAGCCTTCTGTGAAGTCTGTTTGGGTTTTTTTTAAACCTCTGCAGAGTTGGCTGTTAGCAATAATATTTAAATATCCACGTGAAACAACTGCCTTCCTATGCCTGTGTTCCCATGGGCCTGGGTAAGAGGATGGCAAAGGAAAAAGCTGCTTCCTCGTGCCATTATTCAGCACGTGGGAAACAATCAACAATTACTCTCCTCCTGCAAAGACTTGCAAATGGATTACACCCATTTTATCTAAGGAGATGCAGATAAGGAGTTTCCTTACTCCCCTCCCAGGGACAGACACACTCTTTTCTCAGGTGTTTTCCCAAAGCAGCCAGTGCAGTGATGGCTTCAAATTTACGGTACCTGCCCTGACTTAACATGTTGCAGAAAAACTGCTTTTAACAAGTATCAGGAAGTCTTTTAGGAGTTTCTGTGATGCAGCAACAGGCCTCATGCCCTGCAGTGATGCTGTGAGCTGGAATGCTCCTGGCTCAGGGCCAAGGGAGTGAAAGTGCCTCGGAAAAATATTTTGGAAGGTGGTTTTGAAGCCCAAACAGGCAAGATAATGAAAGTAGAGAATGAGATAGCAGAGCTAAAACTAAGACAGCTGTGTTGTCTATACTACTGACTAACTGACAGCTATCTCACCCTAATGAGACTGAACTGCAGCTTGACTGCAGGGTGGGTGGGTGACTCCCTGGAGCAGGGAAACCTCTCCAGGTTTGAGATTCCTTTTCTGAGATCCTTCATTGCCCAAAGATGAGAGATCCCTTACTCTGAGAGATCCTTGGTTGAGTGACACCTACAGGATTAGCAGTAAAGAAACATTACTAATCCACGGGGCTACTCAGTATTAATTATAAATTTTACATATATAAACCACTGACCATGTGTGGGACTAAGCCTGGATCCAGCTGCACCCAGACTCCTCTCTGAGACCCCCTCAAAGGGGTCCATTCTGAACCTCATGACTCAACAGGAGGGTCTTTCTTACCCTTTGTGTCTCCGGACTCTTTGTGAATCATTCTACCTTGATTCTAACTCAATTTTCCTTTGTATGTCTCTTCCATGCAGTAATTAATAAGGTGGCAGTAATTAATAAGGTGAACTTTGCCATCAAACTTACTGAATCTTGATAAACCACTGTTAAACTCTGAATTCTACTGAATTTATCTCAGTAAAACATATTGCTGCTTCTCTTTTTTGAGTGAGGTGCATTCCACTCATCCACAACAGTTTTCCTTTAAAGCAAAGAATAAAATAAATCTCATTATGGAGGTAGAAGTTTATTTCTGTGATATCTAGTCTATAAACTCTACAACGAGACAGTTGTTTGTGCTCCAGCCTGCAGACAATTCAGAGATTTCCATATTCCAGGGGAAAAAAAATCCTTGAAAAACACAAACTGTTTAGATGTAAAAGTCCAAGTTTTGCAGCTTTTCACCTTCAAACCCATAAAACAAGAGAAGAACTGGTGTGTGTTTTCCTCCCCTCTGCCCTACTTCATGTCTTGGCTGGAAAACTTACCCTTGTACCAGTGGCTGATCACAGGGGGTGTCCTGCCTGTCCCACAAAAATCCCACTATCTTGAGAGAGACTAAAGCCAGACACAGTTAAATATGGCAAGTTCTCCTTTAAAATCCTTTGCTACAAGTCACATTCCAGACCCTCCAACAAGGCCTTTATTTCAAGCCATTGAAAGTTCTGGATTTTCAGTAACAATTATTAAAGAATTTATCAAAATTACCCTCGAAAAGCAGAGCCTGAGTCTTCTTGCATTATTTTCTAAAACAGTGCATGGGAAATATAAACAAGCCATACAAACACTTTACACAGTAAGATATTTTTGGGGTTTTTTTTCACAGTCAATTTACAAATAATCACTCTGGGCAGAGAGATAAAAATATCATACAAAGCCATGAGTAAAAACTCCCATCTTATTGCTCAATTTTCATATTAAAATGTAGAAATTATCCTTGACACAATAAAAGTATGTGTATGCATATGTATATATATATTTACACTGTCTGTGTCTATATTCCAAATATTAACAAAAACATTTCAAATGCACTGGTTTGGTTTTAGCATGAAATGACATTACAGTTATGAACAGAAATGGACAAATATCCTTTTTATCTAGGAGGTTTGAGAAAAGTGTAAGTCTACATCAAAAATAAAATTAGGTGCTTCTAAGAACAAGATATACCTCTAAAAAAAACAAGTTGAAAGTTGTGCTGTTTCCATCAACACAGATGTCTTAAGGATTGGTTATTACAGAGATTTAAAACCAAACTGAAAACCTTTTTCCAATCTCATGAATTTTAAATAAAGAAAAATAAAGTTCTGAAACCCAAGTTTATTCATAAAGGGAAAAGAGTAGTTTTCAACTTCACAGGAAACAAAGCAGTGAAAAAATTGTATTTAAAAAGCAATGAAGGTTTCTAAAACCAGAGCTAAATGAAAGTAATAAAAAGGAGCACAAAAGCTCTGTTGAACTCAGTCTTCAATATGAAAAAAGAAAATCAGATGTGCCCATCTTGACTTTTCCCATCACTCCACAGCCTGTGTACCTGCAGTTGTTGAGCTGCACCCACTCTCAACCAGATCCATCTGCAGTTAAAAATGCAAATTAGGAGTTGCTTTTAGGACAGTCCATTAATCACTCTCTTCACTGGAGTCAAAAATGTCACTGAATCGGAAAGCCTTTTTCTCCTGGCTGGCTGATAAATCACCAGAACTAAGGTGATTCCACTGCTTTCTTCTTAACTTGTCTTCTAATTCTGGGAGCTTGTATTGATACAGAAAATCTATAATTTCTAGGGGAAAAAAAGAAAAATTAGTTTTAATTGGATCTATTAGGGAACAGGACCTCACAGACAGAAATAACGTTGTGTTAAATGCACAAAATGTCTGTACTGTTCTGATCACTGTGGCTGCAGGAACACCACTGCATGCAAAGATAAATTAAAATGCACAATCATAAAACTTAAAGCCAAGGTGTTAAAAAGAGGCTCACATGCACTGCACAAAGACGACACTGAAAGTTATAAAAAAAAAAAAAATCAGTAAAATAAGTATAAGGCCCAAGATTTGAGCCAATTAGGGGTAACATACATAGGAGAAAATTCAACTAGAATAAGCATTCTTTATTAGATTCAAGCCAAAACCTTAAGGAGTATATACAAACAGCTGGGATACTGACCAGAAAAAGTCTTTTTTTGCCAAGAAGGGACAAAGGAGACTTTTAGCCTGTAAAACTGTACTTGAAGATAGGTTGTAGGGACATCTCTGCAAAGAGAAGAGGTCAAAGAATCAGTGGTGCAAGGAACTGGCACAAAGCTTGGTTGTTACTGAGTTATCCATTCACGAGTGATGCCAGTCAAAAAATAGCTTAGCTTTAGGTAGAAAGGATGGAACTCAAATTGTAATTAAAGCAGGTTTTCAAGACAGCAATTCCCCTTGAAGGTAAGAACCTGCACCGTGCCATCACACACAGTAAATGAAACAAAGTATGTGGAAAAAGGGGAAGTTCAGCATTTATAGGACTGGTAACTTCATATGCAACACTCCTTTATTTGGAAGACAACTTTTTATATTGTATTACACAAGCCTATAATCATCCCTTTTTCCCATTTGTTGATTAACACTTGGAAGCACAGATACACAACACAATATTTGGAATGCCAAGAGTTTCCTGATGTGGTTAAAAGCAAGTTTCAGACCCCGTAGGGATGGTTTCCTGCTCAGTGATATGCCAGGATATACAACTGAATGTTGTCAAACTGAACATATGCTGTGGTTATAGAGCTTTAAGAACTTTGATTCATCTGCTTCAACTACCCTTTCTATCCATAAAAACAGGGGGAAAAGGTTTACCCAATGGCATCACCGAGTTCTTCCCAGTTTACTTCATTGGCATCCTCCACTTTCATTTCATACAGCCTGTGAATGTAAGACAGGAACAGTTTGCAGGCAGAATTCAAGCCATAATTCAGTGCCCCCAGCTCCCCCAAGTCAGAAGGCACAGGACATTTAGTCCAGAGTAAGAATGGTTGCAAAACACATATTGAGCTGCAAGCAGGCCGTTCTCCCCCTGCAAGCTTTTATAAACCAGCTCAGAACCAACATCCCAGTGCCTCTGAACTGTACCTTTTAATAAGAGTGATCTTGTTCTGTACTCCCTTGATCCATCTATGTAACGTCTGCCCTTTGGACATCTTCTTTACTAAAATTGAATTCCTTTGAAAACACAGAGAAACAGGTTTCTATCATTTCAAGAAATTCTAAGCATCAAGATGCTACTGCTGTCACAGAGAGGCAGAAATCAGGCTTTGCTATCACAGCAAAAAGAAAACTTACCCCAGCTAGCAAAGAGTTATTTGTCTCAGACACATCTGCAACACCTCTTCCGTGGTCTACAGTCTATTACATGTCCTACCAAATGATCGTGACAGCACAAAACACAGAAGAAATACTCCCCAGAACACATCTGATTATCTCAGGTGAGCACAAACCCTTACCATTTCTGTTTACATTGTCTCCAGTATCGACTTCCCACTTTGGTTTCAATCTCAGTCCATGGGAGTTGCTGGCACAGTTTCTCACGGTCAACCCAGAGATCCCTGTTTGACTGTTCCAGGGAGGAAGGAGAACTTCCATCTTCCATTTCCAGTTTTTTCCTTATCACTTCCTTCACTGCATGCTTTAACTTCTGGATCTCTTCCTTTGTCCAAGGACCGTAATTAATAGCTGAAATTGAAAAAAACACCAGATTGAGGCATAATTTATCATATAGGATTAGGGAAAAAGGCAAAAGAGCAAGTGTTTCACTTTGCATTGTTATTATTTACAGACCAGCTTCTTAACACACCTCCTAGAAACTCCTCTCCATACCAGACTTGAGAGTTCAGCCTAATCACTAAAGAACAGTCTGATCCCTAGTTTTTAAAACCTGCCTGCCAAACTCCTTCTGCCCTCCCTGTGAAAGCATCTATTTGTATGTCAGTTCTGTTTAATAAAGAGTTGTATTTGTTCCATTTCTTTTCCCTTTTCTATCAGAGACCGTTCTTATCCCTTCCATATGAAAATGCAATCAGTAGTCTGAAGAAAAGGGCCACCACTGCAAAATAATTAATTAATTTTTAAAAAACCCACACACTTAGGGACTTCTTCATGTGTAGGGTACATAAAACATACAGTTCTAATATAATTTCTCAAATTGCATTACACAAAATTAATGGCTTTTCTTAAAATTACATACCTGACTTGATTTCAGAGAATTTCATAGCAACTGAGAGGTTAGAACGGGACATCAGCTCAGAAATCTTCTTCCAGTCATTGCCATGCATAGCCTGATACTTCTTTAATTGTTCTTTTTCTTCCTTAGTGTACCTGGTTGAGGAAATGGGCACTGCTGTAAATTCAAACTATTTCAATCTTTTAAAAGAGCTGTAACCTCTACAGGTGATCAATGTTACTCATCACTACCACTTCAAGTCACATTTTAGAAGAGAGGAATCAGTAAGGACTAGTCAGAAAAATGACCTGTCCATTAAGACACAGTAACTGGCACAAATGGCAAAGATGATCTTCTTTTATATAAATTTTTCATGCAAAAATAACCAACATGAGCATTCAGAAACCCTTAAATTATTCCCTTACCTTCCTTTATAATTATTTGGGTCAAACATCTTCCTTGCTCTGTAATATATCAGCCTCCAGGGTCGGGGTATGCCCTCAGCTAGAAGGTAAAGGATCATTTTTAAGAAACGTTTCTTGCAGTGGTGAGGCCACTTTAAAAAAAAAGTTAAAAAAAAAAATGGCAAAACAAAACCCAAACCCAACACCACACATTTTCATGACTGTGCTGCCAACAACAGATTCTCTCCCCTCAAGAGAATGTACCCCTGCACATGTGTGGGTGAGTATCAGACACTGAACTTCTGAACTCTCAGGCACAAACCTGCTCCTCACAAGCTACAAACTCTGTGGACTGGCTGTGCATTTGATCCAGGTGTAATTAAAATTTAACTGACATAGTGAATACTCCTGTTCATAGAGAGACACGAGACAGCCACCAGTGAGGAGGCTGATGAGACACTGTCCTTCTGCACACAGAGTATTTCAGCTGGGAAAGGCAGGCCAGCAAAACCAGTGAAGATCTCTGCTGAAGGGAAGATCCAATTTCTGGGAACACATGACAACCTTGGTGAACATTGCCCAGGAGAGGTGACTGCAAGTCACATAACACTGATGTGACTTCCCGCCAAGTTTTCCCAGACAGGAGCAAACTCCCAGACTGGAACAGAAATCAATGTTGGGCGAATGTGACAGTGCAGAGGGACCTGTGTGTGTGAAACAATCAGAGAGGAACAAATCTGTAGCCTCTTTGACCCTTAAATCCCAATCCGTTACAAGTTGCCATTTACTCTGCCTTGCCTGCATGAATTCACAGAATGAAGCCCCTGAGAAAGTGGCCTGAGCAGATTCAGCAGAGATGTTACACAATGAACACGTTTGCCAGGTGATGTCTGAATGTTTTCTAGCCAAGAAAAGCCCAATAAGATGAGTAAAGAGGGGGAAAAAAAAAAAAAAAAGAGGTGCTCCTCCTACAAACAGAATCGGAGCCATAAGAATTCTGTTTTCCTCAAGTCTTGGAAAACTGACTGTTTGGCTAAAGTCACCCTTTCTCAAGTTTCTGCCCTCACTCAGTCCTGCACCTGCCACCTATTTATGTGCTCTAAGAACAGTTGACAATTTCAGACAAGACTTAAATCAATCACAGCTGCCATTAATAACCTTAATTACTGCCCAACAAATAATGCACCTGAAGCCATAAAGCCTAAATATAAAAGTTTGAAGCTCTTTAAGTGTTACTGGTCTTGATATTTTATCATCTCTAAACTCTTCCTACCTGAGACCAGATAATCTTCACAGTATTATGTTCTCTTCTTATCAACAACATCATCTCACCAGCATGCTCCTTTTTTGACCAAATTCAGCAATATCAGTGCTTTTCAATAAAAATCAGTTTAAAAAAATATATCATGGTATCACCAGGCTGTGGAATGGAACATTCAGCTCTTTGAGAAGGAACTAAAATACTTACAAATTTTCTCACAGAACTGATGCTTTGCCTTGAGGCGATTGATTGTTTCTTTATCTTCTGGATACCTGGAGGTGAACAGGAGTTTCTCAGCACTGTCTATCCCACTGATGGATAAGAACTCCTCAACATTTTTCCGGATTTGGTTGTTTTCCTTCTGGGTAAATCTGCCAAACTTGACAGCCATGCCTACAATATACAAAGGTAAAAAACAAACAAACAAACAAGTCAAACCTCAAGTATCATCTTTTATATGTTTCAGGTTTTAGCTCAGGTTTGAAAAGAGATCAACAAATCCAAAGGGGGGAAAAAAGAAAATTGCAAGAGACAAACCAGTAATTTACACACACAGTTTGGACTGTAATTTAACAATTAGAAAGTAGATGCTACAAAACACAGAAACAGAAAATATGTCAGTTGGAATGAAGTGAACCACTCCATGGATGCAACAGGCATGATACAAATAACTATTTTCCCTCTGTCAAAACACAAGCACAGTCCTTCCTCACTGCAACAGCATTTTAGAGAGCTCACCTTGTTTTTTAAACTGTTTAAACCTTGCCAGGTCTCTTCCAGCCATCTTCTTGATGGAAGTGTCTGAGATATTCTTCACATGAGGAATAAACTCTTTCAATTCTTCTCTGGCAGCATCCAAATCCACAAATGAAGACGTGAGAGAGTCCACGTATTCATCATCATCCAGACTCACCTCATCAGAGGCTGCCATCTCAGCAAAGGAACTGTTCTGGTTCTTCTTGTTATTTGATGCTGAGGGTTCTGGGGTCCTGATATTTAAAAACAAAACCAGACATAAATACACCACTAGAAGTCCAAACCAGAGATTTTTCTTAGCATCTCTACCACTAAAAGAATGAACGTGCCCATTCATTAAAGGAACACTTCACACATCCACCCCCTTGTATTTCCAACCTCTTAACACAGATATAATTTATTATCAAATTTCTATACTTACAATAGTCAAAGAGCTTTCTGAGGTTTAGAAAATCCACAAAGCTCTCACCCTTGGACATACTGAAGAAATAGTGTCTCTTGGTACCACTGGCACACAGATTTTTTTCCATCTGTCCCTTACTAGTGCACTTATTGTGGGTTCTTGACACTGTAAAAGCATCAAGAGCTACTTACAAGAACATTTGTCTGCACAAAACATTAAATTCTTTAGGTGACCTTACTAGTTGCTTGGTTAAAATGCACATGTTCACTATAAATACCAAATTTAACACACAAACTCCCTTCTTTCCTCTTCCCCTCTTTTTTTTTTACTAAATATGAATTGCTTGAACTTAAATTATTTCTATATCTGCAGGTTTTAGAAAGGAGGAAAGAGCCCACACTGAAGGCTACAGTAGTGCATTCTTATAAATTGTTATTGTATTTCCATAAGATAAAGAAGCTTTTAAAGTAGGTCTCTAACATCTCAATATGCTGTGTAAGTTAAAAGTTTTTCTTTAAAATACATACAAAACAGAATGAAGAAAAATCTGTGGACCCAAATAACATTAAAAAAAACCAGAAAAGAACTCCTAAACTTACATCTCATCTGACTCTGAAGAACTTTCTTCCGTGACAAAAGCACTGCTTTTAATTGCCTTGTTAGCATGTCCTGGAGTTTTCTGAGCTCGATCAGGTGCTTTACTGGGTGTGGAAAAATCAGCAGGTACTGAGGGCTCGCTCGTGGTAGAAGCAGCATCAGAGTCACCATCCTCGTGCCTCTGCCCCTTCTGGGCACGTAAAGGCCACCCTTTGTCCCCCACTGGCCTGTTTTGCCCTGGAGATGACAACAATGCCTGGTCAGCAGCTCCATCTGTGTCCTCCTGCCCACCCTGGGCACTGCTGCCTCTCCTTTTTTTCTTCTTCTTCCTGGGTTTCTCTCTGCTGTTTTCGCTGGGTCTTTGGGAGGGAGGCCCCTCACGCTCCTCACCCACTTCAGGCAGCTTTGCTTTTTTCTTTTTCTTCTTGGGGTTTTTTTTAATGTACACATAATCCAGAGTGCTGCCCTGGCAGCCCCCAGGGCTGTGCTGGTTCACCAACACGCAGGTGACATCGCTCTGCTCGTCCATGCTCTCACTGCATTCCTGCTTCCTTCTCTTCTTCTTGGAAGCCTCCATTCCAGTTCCATTGGTAATTTCCTGGTCTATTCTCACACAGTAATCAGCTATGGAAGCCTGCTGCTTCTCACCCTTGTTTTGGGCTTTTTTCTTCTTCTTCTGGCTGCCCTCCCCACCCTGTGCTCCTCCGTTTTCAAACAGCAGAGGAGAAGCTCGGCCGAGCTCCGGGTCTTCCCCACTCCCATCATTCCCATGTTGGTCGTTGCACTCCTTTTGTTTTCTCTTCTTCTTCTTCCTCTTCTTGAGGAAATCCTGCCCTTGAAAATCGTCTGTACATGCCATTCCTTTCATTTTTTCTTAGATAAAAGACAAGAGCTTTATTGGAGCGTTGTAATTTATTTACCATGACACACGTTAAACAGTACAAAGCCCTCCCCCCCCCCAAAAAAAAACCAACAACAAAAAGCACAAAACTCACCCAAAACTTTAAAAATTAAATGATCCGTTTTATCTTAGGAACATCAAATAGAAACACTCACTTTTCAAACCAGCTGGTTTTGCAGAGTGCCTATGAAAAACTGACACCTTCTTTGTGGAACAGATGTGCATCACAGCTGGACTCAGCCTGAAAGTGCCTTCCTGGAACACCAAAATACACACTTTAATAACTATTAATTTGATTTTGAGTAACTAAGCACCGTTAGACTGTTTTGTTCAACTCTGCTTTCAGCACTGAAGCAGCAACAAGTTAAAATTAACAGAGAAATATCAGACTAATCAGCACTAAATCCAATTCTCAAATTAGAAGCTTCTGACGGGTTCTGCCCGCGCTCAAACCGGCCTATGCTGAGCTCAGCCCTGCCGGCTCTGTCCCAGCACACGGCAATTCCTGAAGAATACAGTTACACAGAGCAGGCACGAAGGATATTCAGCACGTTTTCCACATCCAGCACACAGAAGAAGTACTTACCGAGCAACACTCGCGTCACGTTCGTAACGCGAGCCCTTGAATTTCGCAGCCCCAGGGCAGTCTGCAGCGCTGGCCGGCGCCGGGCATCACCGGCTGGCGAAGGCCCTGTGGGCAGACACCGAACCGCTCACACACAACTCGCCCCAGCGCCCGTTTACCTATAAACCCGCCCGTAGGCCCGGCCGAGGGCAGGGCCCCGCCGCTCCCCTCCGCCGCCCTGGGACTACCGTGGACACGCACCCAAGGCGTTGTCGGCGGCGCCAGGACCCCGCAGCCCCTCATGAACCCCCAAAACCCCTCACGAACCCTCAGACCCCCCGGCCCGGCTCCGGTCCCGCCACCTACACGTGGGGTCCGCCCGCGCCGCCGTCCGCCCGTGCCGCCGTTCCGCCCGTGCCGCCGTCCCCCCCGCGCCCCGCGGCCGCCGGATCTTCCGTTCCCCTCGGCGGAAGGGCCCCCGGCCGGACCCGTGAGAGCGGCGCACCGCCCGTTGCCCGGGAGACGGACGACGCCGCGCGCGCCCCGCGATCGGTGGGACCGGGACCGGGACCGGGAGAGACCCCCCGGGACCGGGACCGACCCCCCGGGGCCAGGAGTGCAGAGAGAGAGACACACCGGGACCGAGACTGAGACTGCAGAGACAATCCCCGGGACCGGGACCACCGAGACTCCCGGACCGGCACCGCCAGGAGACCCCCGTGAACAGGGACCCCCGAGAGCCCCCCGGCCATGGCGGGGGGCAAGGCGGGGCCCCGGCGGCGGCCCATGACCTTGGCCGAGGCGGGCCCGGGCACCGAGAACGAGCGGCTCGGGGTGATCCGGCTCAGCATGTTCGAAAACCCGCTCATCATCAAGGTGAGCCCCGCGACCCCACTGCGAACGGGACCCCCGGGAGGGCCGGAGGGGGGGGGTCACGGTCCCCGAGGCAGCTCCTCAGCGGAAAAGGTTCCCCTTAAAGTTGAAAACGGGAGGGGAAATTTGGTTTCCTCGCTGCTCCTTCGTGTTTCAAAGTCCCAGTGGTCCCAGAGGGTGACGGGTACAGAGTTCTCCCTCTGAGGGTCGGGGGTTTTCCCAGTCTGTGGTCCCACGGTTTGGGGAGCTCGGGGACAGGGACGGGGATGTCACTGAGGTGGCTCTTCATCCCCCCCAGAAGATGAGGCAGAGGAGGGTGACACACAAACTGCACCTAAATACCACCAGCACTGGAAGGGGCTGCCCAGAGAGGTGGGGGGGGTCTCCATCCCTGGATGTGTCCAAGGAATGGCTGGACATGGCACTCGGTGCTCCGATCTGGTTGACAATGTTGGTCAAAGGTTGGACTCAATGATCTTGGAGGGCTTTTCCAACCTTAAGGATTCTGTAATTATGATTTTCAGCCCTGCTGTGGAGGCACTGGTCCCTTCTCAAACTCCTGACACTTCTCAACTTGTATCCCCGCCCTGCCCACCGGCCGAGCTCGGGGCGGGCCTTACGAAGTTTTAGGCATCTCCCTTCGGTTGGTTCCTCCTTCTCGACCACCGCAGGTCCCGCTTTAACCCCGCCTGCCCCGGACCGAGCAGCAGCTGAAAGTGCAGCTCCCGTCCCCTGGATGGCACTCGCGGAACAGCTTCGTGCCCGAACCAGCGCTCCCAGCCCGGTCCCCAGCAGGGAACGAGCCCCGAGCCCTCCGGGCCGGGGGACACGGCGGGTGCAGCTGGATCGGCTGCTCTTTGGTCCTTTCCCTGCCGAGGTTCTGCTCCAAAGCCTCGTTTTCCCAACGCAGCCGGCGGTGACACTTTAACCGCGGAGTTCAGCTCTTGAGCTCCCTCAGTAATCGCACCCCGGCTTGGAAGTCGGCCATAAAAAGTCTGGAATATCGCTGAAAATTTTAGTCTTTGCAACGTTGAATAACTTTTCTTGCTTTCTCATGAAACTCTAAAAATATGTTTGGAAATTATATCAGGCAAAGAAAAAAAGAAAAGCAGGCTTTGCATCAGAACTCAAAAGTAGCTTCACTTGTTCAAATCCACAACTTCGACTTTCTTTCTTTTCCTCTGGATCCTGTAAATTTGATGGGAAGTGTCTTTGCTTAAATGTGGAATAAGGGGTGATTTCTCACCCAGTTGCCCCATAGAAAGAGCTGGTGTGACACAGAATGTGAACCTCCTCGGGATGGAGGCAGCCCCACACCTTCCTCATCCCTCCAAACTGATCTGCCTTTCTCAGCAAAGGGTGTTGGTAAATACCCTTGTAGATAATGCCTGAAAAACATGTAATTATATGGCATTCTGGGTATGCAAAGGCATAATTGAAGGGCTTGGGTCAATTCTACTTATTTACATTCCTGAAATTGCAATATGTATAAACCACCCGTGTGAATCCCAGCTCCACAAATGGAACACTGGGAGAATTATAACACTGGAGGGAGACTCTTTACAAGGGCTTGTAGTGACAGGACAAGGGGGAATGGCTTCAAACTCACAGAGGGCAGGGTTAGATCAGATACCAGGAGGAAACTCTTCCCTGTGAGAGTGCTGAGGCCCTGGCACAGGTTGCCCAGAGAAGCTGTGGCTGCCCCATCCCTGGAAGTCCAAGGCCAGGTTGGACAGGGCTTGGAGCAACCCGGGATAGTGGAAGGTGTCCCTGCCCATGGCAGGGGGTGGAACTGGATGAACTTTAAGGTCCCTTCCAATCTGGATTTCTGCTCCGTGGCCAGGTAAAACTAAAATTAGAGCAAGTTTTTTTGGGGGAAAAAAAAATAGTGTTAGATTTTAGCATCCTGGACAATTCCTGTTCTCTCGGGGCTTCCTTGCCAGGGGGGTGCCTGCTGGTAGGGATGTAAGGAGATTTGCATCCACCTGATGGAATCCTTGAGCATGGAGCAGCCGGGCTGTTACCAGGGATGGTTTTACTCTTGGAACCAGCGGTAATTTCACCTCGTGGTAGGTTCTGTTGTAAAGTCTGTGGCAGCAAACTGCTGCCCCCCTGCCAGCTGCCTTCCCACACTGTGCTGTGCCCCAGCAAATGCTGGATTTACCAGGGTGTCCTTCACTGCCAGGAGGTGACAGGGAAGGGATGGCATTTGACTGGGTGAATGCTGGCACTTGGCCAGTCCCCCTCACTGGTGCACACACTGGCACTGGCATACTTACAGCATCAGCCCTCTGCCACATCTCCTCCTGCTTCCAGCTGCAGTCTGGAGCCTCTTTTCCCTCAGGAGAGCCCTGGGGACATGGCATTTTGGAGAGGCTGGCCAGCAGGTCCCAGCCCTCACGCTGTGCAGGGCCACCTGAAAACCAAGGACACAGAGATGGTTTAGAAGAAAGGGACAAAAGGTTTTGAGACAAGTGCTGCTTGGACAAGTGCTGCTGGCAGCTGAGGGAGGGCATGAGGAACACACAGCTCCAGCAGCTGCCATTCAGATCCTCTGGACAGCAAATACACAGGAACCTGAGGCCCAGGAGTGATGGATGGGACACTTGGTCCCCAAAACCTTGGTGAAAGTGTGACATACCCCCACTTTGCATGCAGCAGCCAACAACAGGATCTGCTGCTTTCTTTCCCAGTTCTTTTATTTATCTTCTAAATGTGGCATCACGTATCCAAACGAGACCACTGCCCAGACTGTTTCTGGCTCTGCCCAGCCCCATCCCACCAGGATGTGTCCACACACACTGGCTAGCACAGATTAAAACCATCATCTTCTCACATCAAAACTTCTAGGGATAAATGCTCTAATTTTTCTCTGCTAGAATGCATGATGTGTTTTAATTAATCGAGGAGTTAAATGAGTTATCAATATATATATTTGCTTGCAGCATAAAACTGAGGAAAGTATTTCATCTACTGATTCCAGTGAAAAACTGAGCGAAGCATTTTTGGTTTGTTTTCACCAATAAAAGCCTTAGCCAAGCACTTTCCCAGTACAAACTTACTGAAAATTCCTGTGTTACAAAAATAAACCAGCTCTGGGAAGGAAATAAAGAGCTTACCACACTTAACCCCCGGCATGCTCAACAGGAACTACAGAAAAAGTTGTCCATAGAAGTTTGGTGACATTCATATGGAGATCTTCTGGATAATATGGCATAAATAAGTTCCAAAGTCATTGTGTCACCAGTGTGAAATCAGACATATCCCTGGGGTGTGAAGGTAAATGGAGAATTCAGCCCCACGTGCCAAAGCATCCTCCTACCTGTTTAAGTGGAGCCCCAGGACATGCAGAAAGCAGGGAACTGCTCTCCAGGAAATGCCCTCAGAGCGAGAGGCACCTGACTCACCTTCAGAGCCCCCACAGCAGCTCTCAACATGGAAAAAGTTGTTTCAGAATCAGCAGTTCTGAGGAGGAAGAGGAGGATGGTGAGAGCACGGGAAAGGCTGGCACCAGGTCTCAGTCCAGGCTGCAGGAGAGACAGAGATTTAACAAACAGAACTGCTGGAATGTGCAATACTTGTTTTAAAAGCTGATTATTTACATGAAAACTGATGCCAGGCTCTCTTTATTGGTCTGAATGCCAGGCCATTTAGGATTAATTTTCCTAAGCTTCCCTCTCCGGCCCTTAGGGCTAGAATTTTTTCTTTTTTCCAAATAGGACTGAACAAAAGCCACAGGACTCCAGCAATAAAATTTCAGTGGCTACAATCTCCAGAAGAAGAATATATGATCAAAAAAAGCTCACAAAACCACAGGAACTGGCACACGAGGGCCCAGTAATCCCAGCAGAGGAAGGATTTGCTAAACCAGGGAGAGTGAACTGCCCTTTTTGTGGAGGAAGAGGAGGCACAGGAGAGCTCTCCCTGGGCTCCCCCAGGAGCTGCTCCATTCTCAGGGAGGGTGGGGGTAACAACAGGGCACTAACCAGGTGGCCACAGGACTCCACTCCCTAGGTGGGTACCAGGTAAAGGCAGAAATCACTCACCAGGCTTTGGTTTTTCCTCTCACTCCTCTTGAAGTATTTCTGCCACAGAACAAGGCACTGCTGAAAGTTGTTGCAAAATCATTTCGGTTTCTGGAATGAACCACAGGATGGACAAAAGCAAGCAGGGACATTTGATCAAACTAAAATTGTGTCACATCGTGAAAAAAGGGGGAAAAAAGCTGTAATTAAGCAAGAGACAAACATGGACAAATGCACGGTGTGAAAAAGAATGTTAGAACTTGGAGCTGTAAACTGCATCATCACAAACATCTCTTGCAAACAGTAATTACTGAAAGGACAGGTTTTCCATTACTCTGGAGCTGAAGCATTATTAATAAACCTGCACTGTGGCTGCAGTGGGGCTTTTACATCTGAATGTTGTGTTCAATCTTTAAGCCTTTATCCCTTACCTTACTGTGAGGTGTTTTTTTTTAACATTCTCTCCAAATCCACTCATCTTCTTTAGCTTTTCTTGCATCACCCTGCTGAGGAGCCAAGGTGAACCCAGAACCACACTCCCATCTCTCCAAGCCCTTTCCCAGGGCAGAACCAGGAGGCACCACTCACCTGTGTAATCCTCACCCACCTTTGTGCAAGGATTGCTGACCTGGGCAGGAAGGGAAGGTGCTAAAAGAGAGGCTTCCTTAAAAATACCCCCATGGCTGGATGCTCCGAGAGGGCTGGATGAGCCATCAGAAATGTGCAGGGGTAGTGTCTGTGTGAGGACTGGCACTGACAGGAGCAAAATCATGCCCTTTCCACCCAGGGCACCCAGGCTCTGAGTGAGCTGAGACAGCCCAGGCAGGGATGTCAGATCCCCTTATCCCTGCTCTCCTCCAGTGATCTGGGCCTTCAGCCACAGCCAAGCTGCTTCCACGTGGCCCAGCTCTGCTGCTGGCATCACAACTCTGTGAGGCAGCTTCCAGAATATTTAGATAACTTCCCTCAGGTGTTAGCTTTGATGATTTAAATAACTCTGTTTCCTCTCCTAACCTAAACCTGCTCTTAGCTGTTTGGAATCAATACATCTGTTGAAAATTTGGTCAGAGAGCAGGTTTTAGTTTGTCTGCTCAGGTAAAGAACCCCCACAACACAGAGCAGAGTGGCCACAAGTGCCTTGAGCTGTATTTGCAATAAGGTTGTCTTATTTGCTGTTAATTATACTATTTACCTCAAATCACTGCATGTGCTGAGCATCCTGCCTTCTGTGCTTCCTGCTTGGGGACACTGAGGTTTAATTAGTGTTTAGGCAGCATTTTGTGTGCTTATTACTATTATTATTATATCACTCGTACCATTATATTTTTGCAATCTAAGACCAGTGTTGTGCTTTTAAAAATGTATTCTGAAATGTCTACATTGTACAGCTCAATAATTCATTAGAGAAATAAGCTAATGAAGGGCTGGTTAGTCAAATAATCATTAGGTTTGGTTCTGAGCTTTCTTTCCAATGCTCCGACTTCTAAGGGTTTTCTTCTCAGCATGAACTCATTTAAGATTTTTAAATGAATTATTTGGTACACTAAAAATTAAACTCCTTATGAGCTTTAGTGCCCTCCCATATTTTGCACAGACACCACTGAAATAAATAAGGTATTTCCAAGAGGCAAATAAACATTCTGCATGAGCGAAAGGAGTGGTTTTTTTTACTCCTGGTTATTTGAACACAGGACTTGGGCTGCACACTGCCAGCTGTGATTCAGCAGGCAGAGGGACAGCACCAGCAGCACCAGGCATTCAGAGCTGCTCACCCCCAAGATCCACATGCAGGATGCAAAATCAAGCAAAAGGGCATTTTGATCCTTTATGTGAACAAAACAATGCAAATTGGTGAGACTAATAAGCCCAGAAACGTTACAAGGTGAATGCCTTTTATGTTCATGAAAATCTTCTATGTTTATTTGTCTAATACAATGGAAATAAAGCTTCAAAGGCTCTTTGATTTAAAAGTGCATTATTGAAGTCAGCCAGAACGATAATAATGGTTAGACCAAATTGTTGCATTATGACCCTAATGGCAGCATTGTCATAGCACAGAACATCTGTACAGCCTCTTGCCTCATTTGGTGGTGATGTAAAAGCAAAAATTAAGCCAAAGGATGAGAGAATGAGGGCAGAATAGGGAAAAAACTAAAATGAAAAAGGCTCACAAATGGGTCCATACATTCACAGTGCACCCAGAGCTGCAGCAGGATATAAATTTTTATGATGAACCTAAAACTTAGGCTTTATTATCTGAAAGATTTAAGAAACTTTGGGGGAGAACCCCCACCAGTTTATAGTGCTGGCCTTGAGCCACACTAAGGCAAGAGATTATTTTCAGACCAAGTCAGGGATAATCCAAATCCCGCTAATATGACCTTAACCCACCAACCCTTCTCCAGGAACACCAAGCCCAGCAGACAGAGCAGCACCAGAGACCCAGCTAAAACTTGTAAGAGCACAGGAACAGCTCTCCCCTCTTTCCTCTCCATCCTCGGCTTCCCACTCCACCACCAATAAATATCCCTCCTTCTCTGGAAGAGGCACCAGAAAGTGCCCTGAGCACAGAGGAAAGGCTGGTGGGGGCTCAGTGAGGACAGTCCTGGACAGGAGGGTGTTAGACAGGCAACTGCGGGGCAGCTGCCCAAGGAAAAGGTGAAAAACTCTTTATTTTTACCTTCCCCACAGTCATTCCCCTCCTTTTTGAGTGCTGCCTGGCAGAACACAGAGCAAACAGAGCCTGTCCTCGGCAACCACAGGGACCAACATTTTCAGCTCCTCATTTTTGCAAGTTTTTAGCCTCACTTTCCCCAAGGGCAGATTGCTTTCCATGCAAATTCTTAGAGCTGCTCTTATGCCTAATTATTGAATTTGAGAAGCCTTTGTCATCTACCAGGGATTGTTTTGTTCTTGCTTGGCTGCTCACATTGTACAGATTAGATAGAACCTGCATTTCTGAGAATATTTTCCTTTTTAACCATTTGTATTTTATAAAATAAATTACATTGACTTTTCTACTCACATTTATTTGAAGTAGCATAGATAAATGGAAGTGGGACTCTTATTACTAGATTTCCAACAACAGCCTTGAAGAAAACTTCAATATCAAGGGAAATACCTCTAGTTTGATTTGTTTAAGCAAACCAACACAGGATTTGTGCCTAAAAATCTTACAAGTGAAACCTGATTAAAAATAATAGTGTAACTCCCAGGCTGGGGGAATAAAAATCAGTAAAGCAAACACAGTGAACCTTGTAAAGAGCAAAGTAGCCTGAAAAATATCACTGGTTTTTATGAGGAGCTTCGGGCTGCTCACCCAGGTAGAAGAGCCCCTTTGTTTGCAGCTTTTCAACTTCCCAACATTTGCTGTCTCCATCACCCTTCCAGCTCCCAGGAGATGCCAACGGGATGGTCAGGAGGTGCCTGTAACTCCACTAATGACCACGTATTATGGGGTGTTAAAGCCCTACTCTAACCCAAACCCAAGTTTCCCCACACGAGCTCCATCCCTCATCCTTGCCAGGCTCTGTCCCACCGCTCCTGGAGCCGCGGAGAGGGGCTGCAATCCCACCTCTGCCACAGCCAGGGAGCTGAAATCATTCCCAGCTTAGCCCCAGCGCTGAAAAGCACAGTCCCAGATCACACCCGTGGTTAGTTAGCATTTAGATAGGCTGGGCCGGGGCTCTCCACAATAGGCATCAAAGCTGAACTCTTGGTGCAGCGAGAGGGATTAATTTCTTTAACCAACATGCCTGATCTGGCCTATCTCATTACCCTGCCTTGTCAGTGTCGATGTTAGATTTGATTGAAGATTATACCATTTAGGCCTTTCCCCTGTTTTCCACAGAAATCAGGCCTATTGAATTGCACATTCTTCCATGGGCCCCTGTCAATACTCAGTGGCCTGAGCCTCTAATTCTGCTTCATTTAAACTTCATCAACTTTTCCAATCAAGTGGAAGGATCTGAAATAGGCTCCGTAAGCAGAAAGGCCCTTTTTTCCTTTTGTCAGATAATTTATTCTGTTTTCTCTTTCTCTCCCCCTCGCTTCCCCACCTCTTTCTCTTTTTCTTCTTTTCGCTCCCTTTCCCTGATGCTGAAAATGAGATTACAGTATTTAAATGACTATGATAATCAATCGGGGGACCTTGAGCCGAGATTGAGGTTAATTTTTCTTAGCAGAACAAAGAAGCGTGATGCCATCGGGGATTTGAAGGTGCAATCTGTGTTTCATGCTTGTATTCCTGCCTTCCCCCCCCCCCCCAAACAGAAACTGCAGTTTTAGGAGTCTTTTCTTGTTTCTAACTATGCAGTTGTTGTGATTTTTTTTTTTTTTTTAAGAGGCAACCCCTAGGAGAGAAAAAATGCAATTTCGGGCTGATAAACAGCTAACAGCCTTCAATCAACAATTTTAATAAGAAAAAAAAATCACTTACATGGTGAGACTGCACATCTAATGAAAATGCTATCATTACCTTATTTATTTTTAAATATATTTGGAATAATTGTCAGCAGTGCTAGGAGTAGTCCTTCCAGCCTACACAGCAGAGTTGGGAACTTTTAACTGAATTCCCCCTTTTATCCAGCCACTCTTCCTACTTAGCAGCTTTCTTGGTTGCCTGGAAAAAAGTTGAAACTTTTGTCATGATTTTGCTAATCAGAAATGGAATCGCTTATGTTCTTCTTAGAATCTGCCTTGAAATGGCTTGTTAAGTCTTTAGATGATGTATTTTTGGTTGTAACACGCCAGCTCACCTGGATCATTCCCATTCCCTGCTCTGGAAGAGAGAAAGAGAAAAATATGCATTTCTTTGCTTCCATCCTAGCTGTCTTGTCAGTGCTGTTTTACATGCTGCCACCCAATGTTATCTTTTATTTGTGTCAGGAGAGAGGATTTGACAAGTTCAGTATACAATGTTCATTTGGCAAGGCAAATTTTTCATACCAATTTTGAGTAGAAAATGAAACCATCTTTCAACACAACGAGCAGCATCATTTTTGGACAGACTTATTATGAGAAGAAGAATTGCAAAACTTTTATTTCCCCGCACGATCCAAAAGAAAAACAAACCTGGAAATGAGACATTTAAACAAAAAAATAAATACATGTATGAATGTTTGAGGCCATCAGTTTGTTTTAGAAATAAAAAAATAACCACCGGCTGCTGTCAGGTAGCTGTGGCCTCCTTTTTGTTAATCAGATGCTGCTGAATTTGGTTGCATCATAATGTAGCTTTTGTTTCAAACCTTTTAAGCTGTCAGACGATTGGGGAAGGCAGATCAGACCGACTTGAGAAGTTTGTCAGCGTTTGCCAAGCAAAACAGTCATTAGTCAACAGTGTAGGCTGAGCTTTGGGAAGGGGCTCAGGGCCTGAGCCAGGGAGGGACCAGGGGCATTTCAAAAGGCTCTGGGTGCTTTGCCCCCCCCCCCCCCCCAGAATCCCAAATGTAACTTCTGGCAGTACTAAATACTCTGAACAAGCCAATTAATGGAAAAATCTCATTGTAAATTCTGCTGTCCCATGTGTCTCACAGCAGGTTCCTTAGGGATGAGGTTTTGTTTCTGCCAGCCCCTCACCACAATGGGCTTCTGCTCCACAACAAGGACTCGCTGGTGCAACTGCACAGGCAGGACCCAAGACAGTTAAATAAATGTTTCCTAAGGAAGACCCTGCATTAAAAAGGGCTGTCAAACCTTCAGTGGGTGACAAATTCATTTTAGCCCCCAGGATCCCTGCAAGGTTGGGAGGTGCAGCCTGGGAGCCCATATAGGGCATGTTCTGCAACTCCACAGGAAACTTCAGCCTGTGGTGGGAATTGGAGGATCTCTGATGCCCCAGCTACACCCCACTGTGAATTTTACCCCCACCAAAGCCCCAGGATGCCTGAACAGCCTCACAGACTTCTCTCAGGCAGTGGTTTGCTCTAAGTGTCCTCTCTTTAAGCAAATGTTGACTCACCACGGGGAAATTAAAACTCCATTAGGCTTTGCCACATTGTAGAGCAGACCCCATTATAGCAGGCGAGTTGCAATTAATTGGTTTCCTCAGATATTACTCAATTCTGGGAAGGCACAGTTAGATGGGAAGGACAGGGCTGATCTAAACAATCATTTCCTAAAATAACATAATCTAAATAAACTAATGAAGTGATTACATAGTTATTAATCTAAATATAAAGAAGAGTCAAAAGAAAATATTGGGTATATAACAATTTAGAAAGAACAGTAGAGTTAATACCATTCTGGTTAGACTCATCATGAGGCAATCAGCATTTGTGCTCAGGGATGGATGCTGGTTTAGCAGATTAATTATATTTCATGCAAAAAGCTGCCATTTCAAAGAGTCCCATCTTCTGCTTATTTTGGCCTGTTGTGCATTCTACTCAACTTTTCAGCACATAGATGGAAGGGGCCACTGCCTACGTGGCACTGCAGGTTTGGGGGTTGTTTTTTAACTAAAGTTAATTTTGGATTAAGAAAAGTAAAGCAAAATAACCATAAAAACATTCTCCCTTGTGTGCAGATAGAATAATTACTAATTTGAAAATATTCTGGCCCAGGGAGGGCCCTGCACAGGCAGTCCCTGTGCAGACAGGCAGTGGGGAGCTGCAGGCTGGGGGTGCCTGGGCAGCAGTGCCTTGGGTGCTGTGGGGGTCCCCAGGGCCATGTGGGGTCCCCCAGCCTGCTGCCAGTGCAGGGAGCAGATCCAGGCATCTCCCTGGGAGCTCTGCTGTGCAAAGCTCACTCCCTTGCATTATCAGGGTAGAGAAAGCATTTGGCTTCAGGAGAATAAATAACTAGGCCTTATAAGTCATTAAAAATGTATTACAAGAAAAATACAGTGCAGCTTTAAATAGAAAACAAAGCAACTCCTATATAAACTTTTACAATGACTGTTACTCAGACTATTTTTCACTGTCTGGTTTTAAGTGAGTTGAGCATCTGTGATCTCTGGAGACTGAGATCCCTTGAAGCTGCAGTTCTCCTGCTCAGGCCTGGCAGTGCTCTGGCCTCTGTGAGGCTGCCCCAGTTTGGATGGTGGCATTGGGTGACAGTAGCTCAGGTCTGTGACCCCCAGTTTGGATGGTGGCATTGGGTGACAGTAGCTCAGGTCTGTGACCTGCTCAGCCTCTCGGAGCTGAGATGGAGACAGAGGTTCTGGTCAGTCCCAAACTGAAACTTTGGTGTTCCCCCCCTCCTTTTTTTTTTTTTTAACTGGAAATATTTTACTTGTTTCTAATTCCCTTACATTTGTGACAGTCTGACACATAGCAATTACTTCCATAAAAGATATCACCTCTCCCTGCAAACCTCCACAGACACAGACCTTGACTTAATATAAAATAAACTCATATATCATTCAGTGATATATCATTACTGTCTTCCTTTTTGTTATTACTTTAAATAGTTCACATAGGTAACATCAAGCATTCAGAATAATTTTTAGACCTTTCTTAAGGAATGTGCACCTTTTTTTGCAGAAACCAATATTAGCTCCACATTCTGCTCAGTGCTCCAGCTGAAGTCAGGGCGAGCTTGCTTTCAGGGGGAGATGAACTTGGTATTTTCAGACTTCAATGTTAAGAGTTTTTGTCCCCTGGTCTGGTTTTCTTTTTGTCAAGCAATAAAATGGAAGAATTAGGTGGTTAATACACCCTAATGCAACGTGGCAACTCAGCAGCAACTTTCAGCTGTGGCATGTTATGACTTTGAAGAATCAAATCCTGACTGTGATCCCAACATAAAAACTCCACCTTTTAGTATTCACAGCACTTAAACTCCCACGTGTAGCTAATAGTTTGCTCCAAGGGAAAAACTGAGCTGCCTTGGTTGGACAGTGATGAACAATAAGAGGTTGCAGCACCCAGGTGTGCTGAGGAATCCATAGTTAAATATTCAGGTCAGGGAAAGTAGGCCACAGATCTAAATGGGGACTCCTAATAGTTCTAATAATCCTAACAGAGTCCTAATGATCCTAATAGAGTTGTGGCTTCTTGGTAAGGAGGACATTTTTTGCAGCTTACATCTTTAAAAATGTGATGTTTTCATCACTGTTCTGCTGGACACAAAAGAGGGAGATCCTGCAGTGTGGTCCAGAATGAAAATGTTCTGTTCACGTGCAGGACTGTGAAATATCCAGGGGCTGGGAGGCAAGTTCAGATCTTCCCAAGTATTGGGGTATTTAGGATCTGTTTGGTTCCATTAATACATCTCTGATTCAGGATCCTGCAAGGGGGTGAGAGACCTTGGTTTGCATCTAACCCCTGACTGCAGTGTAGTGACTCAAACTAGTTTGAAAATAAGCCTGGGCAGCGCAGTGGGGTCATTCATGGGTGGGAGGGAGGCAAATACCTCTTCTGCATGGACCTGTGCTCTGGGCTGCACTCCCAGCTATGGAAACTGCTGGCTGGAAACACTGGCTGAAGGTTTCTTACCAGAACAGACCCTTCGGGCTAATTCCTGCAAAAATGTGAAATTCAGCAAGCGAGAACTGGGAAAAGCAATTTCCTCTCCATGAAATGTGGGCACTCGCTTTGTTTTCTTCCTAAACTCTCAAGAACCTCTTTCTACAATGCTCCATCAGCCTCCTCCAGTTGGGGTCTTGTTGCCCACCTCCCTCCTACAAGGTTGTTAGCAGGCTGCAGTCCCTTTAATTTGGGAATTTTACAAGTAATTCTAAATTGGGATGCTGGAAAACCTGTGACCTTATCTACCGTGTCTATCCCATCAGATGTGGTTCTGTGCTTTCACTGCCATGAAAACAAAGGGGAAGAAAGTTGAACACATGGTATCCTCAGCTAGAAAGGGCTTTGCTGTAAGAGGATATTGAGTTGTTTTGTAAAGCCCAATATTACGCTTGAATTATGCCTGAATAAGGAGAAAGGACATTGTTAAAGAGCCCTAAACATTGACCATAGTGGATCTTCTTTCTTCCAGACCCTTCAGCGGTGTTGTTTTTGGCTGTTAATGATTTGGTATTGTATTTATAAGCCATCAGGGTAATCCAGAGAGCAGCAGGAGGGGCAGTTGCCTTAAATAAAGCCTTACAATGCTGCTAATTAAAATGATCCTTCCTCTCCCTGTGACGACTAATGAGACAGAAAGAAGAACCGGGGAGGGTTAATGAAAATGTTGCCATGAGATTCCCTATTTTTAATTGGTCTTTTTAATGTTTTAATCTTCTTTACGGTGTGGGGGTAGAGGTGGAGAAATTTTCTCTCAACCTTTCTTGAACCGTGTCCAATAGGTTGTAACACATGGCATTTGAAACGTCCAGTTCCAGCTTTTTATTAAGAGCCTGTAACCAAAGGTCTTCCTTGAGATGGAAGAAGCAATTTTGGACTTAACTGAGACCAGAAACAAGAAATGTGAAACCTGTTTTTAAGCTCAAGCTTCCAAAACTCCAAGGGAGCATCCGTACCCCGAGGACTGAGGCCAAGATCTATTGTGAGGGATTGGCACTGATGCTCAATAGTATTTAGAGCTTTAGGTCATGATGCTCTGTTAAATGCAATATTTATCCCATGAGCATGTCACAGTTCACCTCAGATGTCAAGAATTCAATTAATATTCTGTTTAATAGAACACACCATGACCTAACCTTTTAATACTCTTAGTGCGTCTGAGCCCTCCTTATTAGTGTCACTCTCTAACTCTCCTTCTCAGCTGATGCATCTAACAACAACTGGGATGGAGAAATTGGGAGCAGGGAGAGAGGGGAAGAGATTTAAATTGCTTTTGGACCTCACTGTGAGGGTTCAGCAGCTTTATCCCTTGTAAAACCCAGTTCACAGGGGGTTGGCACACCCCGCTTTTCCCATTTTTACAGGGTTTGTATCTTGCAAGCTTCAACTTTCTGCCAATTCAAACCCACAAAAGGCACCACCGAATTTTTCATGGTTTGAGCCGGTCCAGTTTCACTGAAATTGCCCCTGCCTGACATCACATTATCGAACTTGGGGTCAGGGGAAACCATTCATGTGAGTAACACCTGCAGGACCCAATCTTTGGCTGGAAATTTTGCCTGTGCGCTATGATGATGGGTTATAAATACCCAGAAATCAGCACTGCAGAAATTGCCCTGCCTTGCATCTGGAAACTGGCTCAAGAGGTGAGATCCCTTGAAAGCACCGTGATTTTATAGATCAGAATAGAAAACTGGAGGACTCCTCCTGGCCTTAAGTCTTTGAGTAAACAGGGCAGCCCAGCTCCTCTGTTTGTGGTGGAAATCAGAGGCACAGAACCAGGTTTTGCCATCCTTGTGTCACCTCTAATGAGCTACCAGAAGAAAGCCATAAAAATCCAGTAAATTGTGTGTTTCAGATCACATGAATTAGGAGACAGGCTTAGTAATCTAATGGGGTTTATATCCAGCTTTTTTAAAAGAATAGAATTAAATACTCCTAATTGGGATCTGCTTCAGGCTGATACTTTTTCTGTGCAAGACCTGCATAACGCATTAGAAACGGAGAGAGCTTAAAAGCAAAGTAAGTGTTTTAAATTATTCTGTGTTGTGTAGCCTTTACATTTTGAGAAGCACTAAACAGCAAGGCTTTCTTTGAGGCAGCATTTCCCTGCCTTCAGCCAGGAGGGGAAGGATGGGGTGAGCACAGAGAACACCTGCCTGCAGCTGGGAGGGGGCCACGCTATTACCACACCTGTGATTTCAGTAAGATTTGTTGGGGAGATCAGCCAATAAATACAGAGGCTGTACTGCAGCTCCTTAGAGTAGGAGGAAGAACAGACATTGTGCTAGATATTTTCATGCAACTATATTCATTATTTATGCAGAAGAAGAGATATTTCAGGAAAACAGAGCTGAACCATGAGTGACAAGGTATCTTTCCAGAGCGTAGGGTGCAGGAAAATTGCACTGAGGTTGACAGCTTTTTAATGTAGAGTCTCCATTTCACTGAATTACTGCATGTTGGCATTTCAAAAGTACAAGATGACCTATTTATTAGCTGTGAATCAAACAGAAATTACATGCTAGAAAATAAAAAAAGTTGTATGTTTCTTCCAGCTGCTAAGATGCTTATCCTACAGAAATAATATATACATAAAGGAAAACCTGGAAACAAAGGATCATCAATCACAAGGCACTAAATTTAACGTCGTAGGACCTATATTCATCTTGTAATATTGCAATCATATGTGCTTGTTCCCTTACATGTGATGTAATATTAAATGTATGTGTGTCATAATACTTTAAAATTTCACTATCCTTGCTCTGCTCAGGCTCCTATCACCCCCTTCCCTTTTGGGCAGGGAATACTGGCTTGGAAACGTGGCTTTAACAGTAACATGGATCCTAGAGCAACACAAAATGGCTCTCTGAGATCAAGTTTTCCATATTCCTGGCTGACCTCTTCAGGCACGTGCCCTCTCCCTGTACAGCCTGGCATCAGAGATGCCTCTGATTTGGGGGTGCCAGGCTCTAACCCTTCCTCTCAGTACATGCAGCACACTTCTTTTATCTCCCCAAAATTCTACCCAAGCTTGAAAAAGGGCTGCCCAACATCACCTGTAGTGCACAAACCCAATTACAGTTCTTTTACATAGAGGGGTTCCTACACCACGTGGAAAAGGCAGGTGAACATCACCCATGCAGTGTCTCTCATTCACACAAGGATGTGCTTCTGTTGTCCATCTGATCAATACAACCCCCCTAGAAATACTATTGTTCTTATTTTTCATCTGATGGTGATGCTGGATTTCATGTTTTCATTGGAGATGGCATCATCCCATGGCTTCCAGGCAATATTTGTAGGTCAGCAGTAGCTAAAGAATCCCAGAGCCTCTGTTCTGAGCAGCCTTTCAGGGTCCACCGTTAGAAAGGCAGCTGTTGCTCAGAGGAAAGCACCCTGTTCACTGCTGCTAAAAACTAACAGAGCCACAGCCAGCCCTGGGGCTTCTCTGTGAAGTTGTAAAATAGCAGGAATTTATCCACAGCTTCTAATGCAGGGAAACTACAGTTTTCTCTTATGAAAAAGCTGAATATCAATATACAGTAGAAATCAAGCACCACATTTTAGGCTCGTGTCAGAGCCACTCTTTGCCTTCCTTGTAAAAGGGCAGTGCCAAAACCTCAGGAGGAAGGTAACCAGATACCAAACTAAATACTAGAAACTACCAGGCCATGCAGACGGAACATTTCCCTGTGGAAAAGGCAAAGGTGGGAGGAAAAACTGCCAAGAGAGCCCAAGAAGTAGCCCTGCACTTTCCCAGAGAGGCAAATGCCACCTCTGAAGGAAATATCCTTACAAAGCATGACAGCATGTCATTTGAAGGGTGGAAATTTGGCTTTCCCTGGGAACTTTGAGATCTAGGATCTGAGCAAAGGCCTAGAAAGGAAAAGGCAAAATTGCTGGATTTGGCAACTGACATTCAAATGAAGGTGGAACAAGTTCTTGTGTTCTCTTCCCTTGTGTTCTTACAGAAGCAATTAGATAAGTTGCAGGAGCAAAAATGTCCAAGCCCAAACCTGGAGCAATGTCAAATGTAGCTTTATCAGTGTATTTCATGTACCTTTTAGCTCAGAAAGTAAATAATTTTATATACCTTCCATTTTTCACTCCAAGTACCACCACCATTATGAAGAATAATCCCCACAGAAAAAGGGCAAATACATGGAATATGAAAAGGTGTGGAGAAACATTCAGGAGAGACGTGGACACACACACACAAACAGTTGCTGCAAGTGTACAATAGTGATCTGATGGAGAGATTGCTACAGGCCACCAGCAGTCTGTAAACACCAAAATCTTCAGCATCAGGGTGAGAAGGTGCCTCATTTCCTTCCTCACCAGTCCCTCCTGTTCCCCCACCCTCTGTAGCACAAAGTTTTGGTGTCTCACTGCGTGGCCTGGCTGGTTTTCCCAACCAGAGCAGCAGGATTTGTAGGGGAGATGAAATGATTGCTGACTCTTTTCTTCTCATTAAGTTTGTTTACTTTGTGGACCATCAAGGCTTCCTGGCTTTGTGTCTCTCATACCCTGCCCTGAGAATCCCCAGCATTCATAAAAGTGAAGCCACCTAAACCTGCACAACTCTTATGCTGCTTAGAAAAGTCCAGATGAACTTGTATCACATTTGTAGCGTTTTGCTTTTTTAAAAAAATAACCCTAAACCCCACAAATTGGCTGTGTAAAAGAAGATTGCTGCCAGGTTTATCCTCAGACCTGGCAGTTATTGTACCCAAAACCATTCTGGAACAGCAGCTTCCAGAATCAGGGCTCCATTTATACCCCAGTGACTATGGCCAAGAGCACCAAACTCATCCTGACTTTGCAATAACCACGTCCTGAAGAGGGTAATTGAGCAATAACCCTCCCAGTACAATTATCATTCCTGCTAATCCATCCCTATGGCAGAGAAAGGGAGGACAGCATTAAAAACTGCTGCTCCAAAAAGAAATGAAGGAAAAATAACACAAAATTCCTGTGGACATATTTGAAACCCATTAGTAGAGGCACGTGGTGAACTTTATAACAGCACCTTTGGCTCTGCCACTTTGCCCTTCTGGGGCTGCAACAAAGGTCTTTCACCAACCTTAAATTCAAATCAGCTTTGCAATTAATCAGCACCCCTTAGATATATAAGTGTGTATATATATATATTCTATCAGTATAATTTTCAGACTTATCAGTACAGTGTCTACTCACAATAGCTGGATAAAGCACATTTTTAAATACCTGCTGATCCAAGTATTTTGCAATAGAAGCAGGGCAGTTATTTCATCATTGCACATGCATTCCAAGTTAACACACAGGATCTTTGGGAAAAAAAAAATCTATACATTAGAAACATTTAATTGACCACTTGATGTTATTCCAATCCCTCTGTGTTGAATCCTGAATGGTAAAACTTAACAGGACTCTTTTTTGCTTGAATTATCCTCCTCCTCTTGCATATATACAAGCTACGTGTTCTAATGCAAGGCTCATACATTTGTCTTAGTAATTTATCTCATTTCCTTTGGAATGGTGTCCCTCAGTGGCTCAGAGAAAGTGGAGCGGTTGTTTTAATAGATTTGAGTTTTATCTGCCTCTCTATTTGCAGCAGGGCATAATAATAATAAATTATGATACTAATAAGTAGGTTGTGCAGAATGGACTACAGTGGTACCACTTCCCTCCCCCTCCAAAAAAGTAATTTATGGGTACATTCTTGTGACTTTAGGGGTGTAATAAATTATCAGGGTTCGTTTTTCCATCCAATTTGAGGCAGTGCAGCTGTGTTTTGCAAGCAATAAACTCTCTTGTTGTATTTCTTAGCTAAGCACTGAAAAACACGGGGTGATTTTTTTTCCCTCCCTTCCCAATTATTGTTGCAATGCCTGGTAGCTTCTCTGTAGTTAAGGGTTTGCCAGGGCTTCTATTATAAACCTCAATTTTCAGGGGCCTATAACTTTGCTCTTTTAAATCATAGAGGGCTAGAATTTGGTATGTACATCTCTCTAAATTTTATGCTTTTTTAACTGAGAAAAAGGCAAATTTTTAAAGGAGTCCAGAACTTGATATTTTAGTCATGTGTGGAAGTCACACATGGTAATGCTTGGTTGCCTTTTCAGCTCCTGAAAAGCCTATGAGTGTCTCTTATTTTGGACACATCCTGGGGCAGTGTTTGGATCCTAATTATGTTTCTGACACCGTACAAGAAGGGGAGCACCACGTGCCACTTTCCTGCTGGAGGTTTGGGGATCAAGGACGAGTCAGCCAGTTGCAGGAGCTGCCTTCTTAAAGGTGATGCCCTGCTGTTGAGTGCTGGTCCAGGAGTTCAGTGTGCTGCAAATACAGAGGGTGTAAAGGAAACTGCAGCAATTCACCCTTCCCCGGCAGCCACGGGCAGCCTCAGCCAACTGTATCGACCAAAATGCTGTCAGAGGGGCTCTGGATTCAAGGAGAGGTTAAGAGTCTGGACCTGGCTCCCATTCCCACACCTGCCCTCTTTGCATTCAGCCTGACGCGAGCAAGGGTCAAAGAAGGGAGGAAGGAAACGAGAAGATACAACAGCAACGTTAGAATTGCACAATCTACAGCAACCTTGGAGACCCGGGGCTGGGAAGTGCAGGGTGTGTCCAGCTCTGCCAGGAAATGGTGCATTCCTTCCCCTCTGCAAAACCTTACTGAATGGGGAAACAAGCCAGTACAATTATGTCCTGTATTATTTTGCAGCCTCTGCTGTGCCACAGGGAGCCAAACACCTTCCAACCCAAGGGAGTAAACCAAGAGTGGAGTAAAAATGACTCCAGGTTTCCGGGGTGCTCTCAGGGAGGGAAGGAGCAGCTCCCAGCCCCTTTGTGCAGGCTGCTCTTCCAGCTGCTCAGATCAGGCCATGCAGCACTGCCAGACTAATGCTGCTGCTAAAGCTGCCTTCTACGTGATCAGCAATTAAGCTGTGAAGTCAGCCCCTTAATATTATGTTAACATAGTTCAGTATATTAAATGTAAAACAAGTCATAATTTTTAAAGGTACCTCAGCTTACTGAGTTTAAATAAAGGCAGCAGTAGGACTATCACAGCCATATGCAAATCACCTGCATTTTAAAGCTAACAATAGATTTTGCTTTATTGTTTTGGCATTTAACGAGTGGGAAAATAATAAATTAAGCCACATGGGGAATCCCTGGTGTTTTTACAAACTGAAGCAGTGCCCATTTGGAGAGAGAACATTCCCCATTTTTCTCCCCAGCTGCATTTCTCTTAACCCACTACCTTATTAAAGCTTATAGGGCAAAATTCTCTTCTCATATTCCTCTGGCAGCTCTTAGTCCACATTCAGCTCTCCCTGCCTTCCTGGCTGTCTTTCATCCTGCCAGCTCTCTCTGCAGACAGGAAAGAGAAGAAGAGTAAAGACTGGCTGGGCTATGGGGAGTCAGAAGAAGGATGTTGTCATAGTTTTAGGAGGGTTACAATAGCTATTAGAGCACGGGCAGCTTTTTCTGCCTGCTGTAATAGGGGATGCAGCCAGCAGCTACCAGAGCAAGGTCTGTGGAAGAGACAGCTGCATTAGGCTCTGCTCAGCAGCACAATGGATCCATGCAGGATCCATGCAGTAAAATAACAGGGCCTCTGCCATGTGTGCCACCATGCCAAGGACCAGCTCTGACACCAGCACCACGCTCATGGCCCAGCAGAGATGTGTTTGCTTGGGGCTGCACAGCCGAAGGAAGGAGGGGGCTGAACATCTTACAAGATGACCTCTCTTGTTTGAAGCATTTTTTAAGAGGTTCATAGGCTGCCTCACACACGGCACGAGCAAAATAAAAGAGTTGTATTTTCATTTTAACTCCCCCAGCTCTTACTGATCAAAGCCCTGAGCCAAAATCAAGCTTGACCATGAGGATTATAGAATATCTCAAGGTGGAAGAGACTCACAAGGCTGATTGAATGGGCTGTTGATCTTGAAAGTAGCAATGGTTAGCTCTCTCATCAATAGTCATGACATGCAGCTGAAAGAAGATCACATCATGGATGTTGGAGACTCAATGCCATCCTGGATGTGCCTTCTCCAGGCCATGTTTTTACAATTCACCAAAAGGAAAATACACCACTGCTCCTCTGTGGGAACAAACACACACCTTCCTTGTGCAGAGGAGGCACACAACTGTGTTCAACAACGTGCTTGTTTCCTGTGTTATCCGTGAGAAGTATCATTTATGCACATCCATGAGCATCCCCCTGCATCTCCTGTCCCCCAGGAACACTTTTACCAACACCAAAGGATGCAACAGAAATCAGGGACCAAGGCAACCCAGCCAGCCTAAAGTGAGCACAGCACTGCAGAATTAACTGGCAACAGAAAATTGCCGGGGAGAGTGAAAATTTAAACAAACAACAGGAACACAGAAAAATACTTTGAATGGAAACCTACAAACCTCAGACAAGTCTGGAACGGGCCTGGGGATAATTCCTCAGCTTCCATCTCATGGCTCTGTACAAGTTCTTAGAAAAGCCCCTGTGGTCTTGCCACACGTGTCTGTTTTCTGTCAAATCTGCTGTTTGTCCTATTCAACACATTTCATCAGTTGTGTGTAACATTTGCACTTACATCTGCACTACATGGGGAAATTGCAGGCAGAAGGTTTGTGCAGCCCCATGAATATGTGAAGTGCTCCACAAGGATTATGGTTATTTTCATAATAATTCTCCACCCCTGCCTACGTTTGAAGTCAGGGATGTCTGGTGGCTGAACCAGACAAGCAGAACACACGCAAAAGCCCAATTAGCTCCGTATTGCCAAAGCTCTTACAAACACTAATGCATTAATCATCGTAAAACTAAGAGAGGAGCGTTGGTCTGCACTCCTGGCTCAGTTCAGTCAGGTTTTAACTTGAATTATATGATGAATCTCATCCATTCATTTCTGCTGTGCAGGACAGGAAACAGAAACAAAGGCAGAGCATCTCACTGGCCACCCTGACCTCAGTCCTTGGTGTCCCTTTGTAAAACCTGACCGAGTCTCAGCTCAGGAACAAGCACATCCCAGGTTCAGGTCCAGATGAGCATCAGTCCTCCATGCAATGCTTTCTGTTACCCTGTTAGAAAATCTGGATGCTGCTTAAAACATGGAAAGTCTGAAAATGACATGAGAATAGACAGGGAAAGGCTAAACAGCAAAATAAGTGTTTGGTTCTGTAAGAGTTGCACAAACACACAAAAGCAAGCTGGCTCTAGGAAGAGCTTTTCAGATTACTTGAACGTCTCTTAAAAAAATGGATTAAAATACAGATTTCCCCCTATTATTTTTCAATAAGAGAAGTGCAGCACAGAACAACTCACTAGTGCCACAAACTACTTTTTCATTTCTGTTTTTGTTTCATGCTTCAATATCTTCTTCCAGCTGCTTCATGTCTCCTTTTCCTTCTCCTCACTTTGATCTATTAGTTTTCCCCAGAAATGGGGTTTATAAATCATTGTAATGCAGCCCTGGGAAAGACGGTGCTTAGTGCAGGGAGAAATACATTGCAGCTAACAGCCACGGCAGGGAGGAAAACTCTCACCTCGTACAGGGGCTTTGGCGACAGGTTACGGATGGCGCTGGGTTATTTTATGTCTGCATTCCTGCCATCAGGGGCAGGGCCACAGGGAGCGCTGCCTGCACCCCCTCGCAATATTTCAAGCTTCCTTCTGCCGGCAAAAACAAACCGCTCAGGGGCACGCAAGGGAAAGGAGAGGAGGAAAAATTGCCAGAAGAAGAGGAGGGGAGGCAGGACAGGTGGGGATGGATCACTTAGTTCCTGCTTTTGCACCGTGGCATCTTTTTTTTTTTTTAAAAAAAAAGAGAGACATTTGTCTCCTGCCCCCTGGAAAGGTGCTAATTCCATGCAGGTCCCATCCACTGGCAGCAGTGGCAGGATCCAGCTCGCCCATGAACGTTTCCACCCCTTTGTGCCAAAGCTTTTGTGTTCCCATTTGGTGCTCAGGAAACTTTGTTGCTGGAGGCCCGTGGCCAAGGCTGACCCCGAGGCTGAAGTTGGGGGGTCCCACAGGAGCAGCCCCTCCAGCACTGCCCCAGTTTGCCCCCCCCATGAGAGCAGGTGCAGACACACCTGCTTGTGGTGCTCAAAAATCTTCGTGTTTGAAACCTAAGGATTGAGCATCTCTCTAGTCAGCATTTTGAAACTTGACTACAGTAATTAAAAAAAAAATCATCCAGAATATGAAATGGGAGCAGTGCAAGGCTGGGCACCAGGTCACTGAGCAATGTCAAAAACAGTCTTTCCAGGGCAAGTTTGTGGCTTTAGTGTTTGTGGCACGACACTGTGGCCCACTTGGGTGAAGGTCTGAGCGTCTTCCCAGCAAGGGGAGACCCCCTGAGTCCCCTCCTGGGAATAAAGGTTAGTTCTAAATGCAGAAAACCCAACATCATCACAGAGCCAGAGAGACAAACCTCTGTCAGCAGAGCTTTATGTACTTATCTCCTGCCCTGGAGTGCAACATGGATTAGGGGAACCCACTGCCAGCCCTATTTAATTAGGGAGGAAATCTTCATAACCTCCTAAGAGCATCACAATCACATGCAAGCTACAGGCATTTGAAGCACTTGCTGTGTTTTTAGGATCACCAGCTCCTAATCAGACCACCCCGGGCAGACACACCATCCTTTAGTTCCGAAAGCACACAAAAGAGACACCATGCTGGAATCTTACCTCTATCTTTAACAAAGCATTACCCCTCCTCACCCTCTTCCCCATAATTGCCTTGTTATTGTCATTGGTGCCATTGTTCATTGGCTCGGCCCTAGAGAGGCCCGAGGGAGCAGTTCTGCCTTAGCTAAACCAATATCTCCTGCAATAACCCCCTGCAGTTTCCCCTTTGCTATCCCATGTTGAATAAATCCTCCATCTCTGTTTGCTGAATGATCATAAAGATATGATTGAAGTTTCAGATTTATGGTTTCCTTCGAATCAAGGAGCAACTCCAATAATGCCAGAGCCTGTTTGCTGACTGCTTTTAGCAGGACAGACGTAATGGGGGGGGGGGTTGTAAGAGCAGGAACAGGAAAGCAAAGACTAAAGGGAGGTATTTTCTAGACATGCAGTGCACACATATGCAGTCATGTATAGGGCTTGGATTCAAACACACACTTCCAGAGCCTCCTCCATCCAAGGACCTCGCTGTGGTTCCCAAGCCCCCTGCAAGGCAGGGAGTGCACACAATATTTTACTCTAACAGCAAATCTGTCTCGAGCAGCCACACAAGGGACCTACATGAACTGGTTGCCTGGTAAAGGAGGATTCCTGACTAAAGACCTCACTCAGCTGTACTGAAAACTAAAGTTGCTGAAGGCTGGCAGAGGGCTGTATATTAAGGTGGTCCTTACTGTCAGCTCCATGTTCCATGTGCCACGAGTTCCCTCTGAACTGTGTTAATGCAATCCTCTGGATGCCTGGGATGCTTTGGGGAGTGCAGAGAAACCCTCTTGCTCCTATGGGGGAACATCCCAGATGTTTCCTCTGATCAAAGCACCGACACCCAAAAAAACCCACCAACAACCAACCAAAGGGGCCTTACACTTGCAGGGAAAAGCCTCCTGAGGACACCCAGCCTTGCACCCTCCCCTCTGAGGCAGCAGTCTCCCAGGGAATCTGGTGCAGGATTGTGAACCTCAAACTGGGGATAATTATCATCTTTCCCAGTGTTAATGTCCTGGCCTGGGTGTCAAACCCTTCCCTTCCCCATCAGCCCAGCCCAGCAGCATTTAGTGTCTCTGGCATACAGCTGTATCCTGGGAATTACACAGCATGGGGCACATTGCTATTCAGATTCAGGTCAATATTAGTTTTTTAATGAATAAACCACCACAAAGCTGCAGTGAAAACAAAAAGTTTGTGACTTTGGTGTCAAAATCTGAACAGAGCATCCAAAAATGCATTCCCTCAGCCTTGAGGCCACAGCACATTTGCTTTTCCCTGATTCACAGCCATTTATGCTCATTCTCATTTCAACAGAAACCTATAAAACTCTTACAGCGTGGTGCAGCCCTAAATTAAATGCACTTTAACATCCCTATATAACAAGGGAGTCTTTGCTCTTTTAAATTAATGCCTGTAGCTGAGAAGGGGACCCTTCCTGGAAAATTTATTCCGCTTTATTTGGAGACAGAAAACCCCACCTCGTTCCACCTTCTCTGAGAGCAGAGATTATTTTGTGTGTTATAATGAGGAATTTGTAATAACGAGAGCGTTGTGTGTTGGACTAACTACGAGAGGAACAACAGAAGACTTCGGTGAGCAGCCCTGTTTGTGTGATGTATGGTAATATTTTTCCTCGGTGCATTACAAAAGAAAAAAGCAAGACAAAAATATCTTCCATTTTCTCCCTAATTTGTAGTTTTCTGGTGTTAGCAAGGCTTATAAGACACATGCTCCCAATTAGCTGCTCCTCTTAATTTAAATGCTTCATAAATTATCTCCTGCGCTTGTGGATTATCACTTCATAATGCGAGTTAGCATTTAAATAAATAGCTGCGATGTAGGAAATTAGAGAGGTTTACAGTCTGAGGCAGCAGCATAATGAAGGAAAATACCACAGCAGCTGAACAGGGGTTGGGAAGAGATGTGATGAGACAAGAGATTTTTTTTTCCCCTTTACCTTTTAGCGACCAAATTTGGACTGCAGCAGGGAAAATATGGGTCAGAACTCCAGCAGAGCAGGAGCCTTTCGTAATGGCTGAACACGAAGGGAACACAGAGAATTCTTAAGCACCTAAAATATCTGATTTAGCAAATATGATGCAATTATGAAGTGACTTTTTTGAGCCAACTCTTGGTTGCCTCAGAAGGTCGCCCCTTTGAAAGAAATTGGGCTTCTCCTGTACATCACCTGAGCAGTATCCAACCCCTTACGTTCTACCCTTTCCAAAAAATATGGGACTGGGGAGAGAAAAACAGTAGAACAAAGCAGAGCTGGAATTATATTGAGAGAATTTGGTGGGGAGAGCAATGAGGGAGTCAGATGCAGGATTTTAGAAATACATATCTTGAAGAATACAGGCATTAATTTGTAAGCCAAATAACTTTCACTGTGTTTTTAGCACCATTAATAAGATCGACCCACGGGCAATAATAGTTTTTAACCATTGGCAGCAACTTCCCAGTGCTATTTCAGCCCAGTCTCACAATTATTGTCATAAACGTAGAAAATTAGGAAGACAGGGCAGGGGAAAACCTCATAACTCTTTCTTGGAGGATTAAGGGTTTCCTCCAGGGCTTGATGGTCTTGCTGTTGGTGTCACTGCTGCTTCTTCTGCCACAGGAAAAAACTCTGGGCAAGATCCTGCCAGGGGTTAAGCACATTTGACTGCCAGGCTTGCTCAGGAGCTGAAGACAGAGGCCCTGGTGGGCTCAGGACCCTTTGGTGTTTATCTTGCAGAGCACCCTGAGTTGAGCACTGCAGCTCCCAGGGAATTCAGCTGTTCCAGCTCTCTCCTTGCTCACACACAGAAGCTCCCAGCATGTCAAAATCATGGATATTTTTTTCAGAAACACAGGAAAATCACAGAAGCCTTGACAGCCTTGACCAAAGTCCAGCCTTAGGCAGGAGTAAAGTTATTAGCTACCTGATTTCCCAGAGAAAGTCTGACACATTAGGATTTCACAGTAACTGGCTGTAAGTGTAATGGGCAGGGTGTGATTTTGCTCACTAGGTTTTGCAGTTAAATTCCAGCATGTTGAATACATTTTGCTGTAGGACAGAGCAAATGATTCAGGCAGATTCCTGCATTAGCACAAGGCCCCCTGTGCTAAATGGGAGTCCTGCCTAACTGACAGCACAATTTGGGTCTTCCTTGTATTTAATACACTTCACGAGCGGGGGTCAAATCGTCTCATCATTTACATCCCTGCAACCCTGCTGATCCCAGGGGAACTGCAGTTCCTCTGAAGTCAGCAGGAATGAACATGGGCAACTGGACTGAAATCTGTTGGAAGGAGATTTCTGCCTGGGCCCCTCAGGATTCAGGTGGAGTTTGCAGCCGTTGCCTGGAGATGCAGTTCACCCTGCAGAGAGTTCAAGTCAGCACAGCAGGACCCCTGTTTCATCTTATAATTTTCTATTCCAGCACATAATGTTTAGAAACTAAAAAAAAAAAAAAAAAAAAAAAAAAAAGAGACTCATCCCTCTCCAAGCAACATCTGAAAGTTTACAGCTCTTCATCTCTCCAAGTTTCCAGGTGCTAAAAGAAAGGCTCTGGGGGCCAGACTGTACCTGTGGTCACAGCTCTGCAGTGGCTTTGTCCTCTGGGGCATATTTGCTTCTCTATTATCACTTTGTCTTCTGCACCAGGCAAGGAATGGCCACAGGTGCTATTGGCTTATTCTGTGCTTGAGCCTGATAAGCCTCAATTTTGCCGGGCTATGAGGACACAGAAAGCAGCTCTTCTGTCCCAGCTGCAAGGGCTCTTCAGGTCTAAAAAAGCCTGGCAGAAGTGTTGAGTGCTGAATGCAGGAGATCAGACTGGAAACCCGAGGACTAGATTCCTTCAGGGAGATGGTGCCACTTTTTACAGAATCACCTTTTCTTCTAAAAGGGCATTTTAAATAATAAAATTGGAAGCTGCCGCATATCTTTCCAACTGATCTACTAATCATATTTCTTCAAATTTTATATCCCTGACCCTTGTAAAGGGATTGCAAGGAAGGCATTTTTAAGCTGCATTTTAATAAGTCAATATGAAAGCTCAAAATTATTTAAAGCTTCTTAAATAGGATTATATTTGATTTCTTGTGGGAATAGTGGGGGATAGTCTAGTAAAGACGTTCTGTCCTGCTGAGGTTTTATTACATTAAAGAAACAGCATCCTTTTTTTAACAGCAAAAACTTGATCTATTCTCTAATGAAAACGGAGATTATTCTGTACATGAGGTGACTGAAGTTGGTAAGTTCCCGCATCTGTGATCAGAGATTAGAGTTTCTCCTTGAGTGAAAGCCCAGAGATTCCTGAACCAGAGGCTTGCCTGAATTTAACAAGTTGTCTCCTTGTGTAAAATATTTGAATTTTGTTCTAGGAGGTACCACAAGTGTATTGACTTCAGACAAATTCTTCTTTGAAATAACAGGTAGCTCTCAAGGCAGCCAGTATCTCATTTTGCAGCCAGGGATTTAATTTAGCCTAAGAATCAGAGGTCTGTGCTGCTGGGGAACTATTTTACTGTACAGGAAATGTGGCCATATTCAGTCTGCTCAGAAAGGCCCACAGTCAAATTCTCACTTGAATTCAACTCCTTTAATGTCATTGTGGCTCATATGGATGCTATGCTGGCAGCATTTAGCTTAACATGTTCTATAGCACCCAAAGAAAAGCAGGAGGGTTGAATAAAAACTGGAGCTGAAGGAGCAGCAGTGAGTTACATGGTGTAAACAGCAGCTTCACTGAGCTGAGTTGCTCTGGACATAATCTGGGCCAACATCTGGCCTCGAGAACATAAGGGGATTTTTCTTGAAGTAGCAGATGGAGAAGTTCAAAGAACAGATACTATTAAGGATGAAACACAAAGAAAAGGTCATAACTGCTTGAAACGGACAGAACCTTTAAAAAAAATAAATCAAACAGCACTGTCCATTCTCTTTAACATTTAGAGAATGTTCTCTCTCATCCTCAAACAGTCCACACCCCATCTCAGCTAAACCTGGTGCTCCCACTGAAGCCAACATCAGAATTTGACTTCAGGGTTTGCAGTACAGCAGGTATGCTCAGTGCTGTGGTTCTCTGGGAAATAACCCCACTACACCCTTTCCAGCTCCTCTCTGGATGCCCCTGATTTCTCTGGGCAGTCAACTGCAAAGATGGTAAAACAGCTTTTTTTGGCCAAGTTACTATTGACTATTTTGCCCACATTACCCCCAAAGCTTCCAAAACTGCTGCCACATCAAAGACAGAATTATTCCACTGATTTTCCCACCCTGATCTGTCCGTCCATGCCTCCATTTCCCCCTTTATGTTGCCTGTAGGGAGAGCAAGGACTCAGAGAAGTGTCTCTCCATTCAGCTGCTCCACCCCATGCTGCACCAAACCTCTTTGCCATTGTCCCTACACATCCTCAAATCTATCCCAGGTTCATTCTGTCTCTTAGAGGTAAATGGCGGTTGTAGCTCAAGAAAAATCATACATAGGTAAAACCTCAGTCTAGTGATAGCTGTAAACTGCCCCCATCTTCGTTTAGCCCAAGTAACCCATCCCTCCTGCCAGGGACTTTGTCTTCTGACTACAGACCCTGTTTGTTCTCCAGGGCTGTGAGCAGGCAGGGGCTGATGTGAACTTCACAAGCTGTGACACCCTCTACAGAAACACATGTGCTTCTCTGACCTTCAGCGCTGGCACAAAACCTTACACAGACTCAAATTTATCTTAAAGGCAGGAGCAGATTTAATAGAGCAGGAGAAGATCGTTTTCAATATTTCCATCTCAATTATAGTCAAACACCTCGGTGAGTCTCAGCCTTTGGGGCTGTACCTGGGCTGCCTGCTCCCAGCGTGGAGACTGTCGGCAGAATCAGCAGAAATAGCACAACTGGGCAAGGTGTTGGTGATTTATCAATGCTGAAGTAATTCATCCTGACACGGAGGCGCCGAGGAGGAGCTCAGGGTCCAGCAGGTGCCCCCAAAGACCTGAGAGTTATTCGGTGCCACACATCGACAGCGACAGACTTGGGAACTGACTCCTTCACAAAAAATATCCCCCTTTTTTTTTTTTTTCCAAGCCCATTTTCAGACAGCAGAAAGGAGCAGCCCTGTTACGGAGAAAGGCAGTTTTAACAGCAATACACTACTGCTAAAATTGTTCCTCTAATGGCACATTATCTTCTAACTCAATAAAAACTAGTATTCAGAGTGCCAGAATTTTTGGGCAAACAGGATTTTTCAATGGAAAACCAGAAGGTGAATACACCCATGAAGACAAACGAAAGTGTTGTGTACGCAAATACTTTCCTATGTGCCTGGCCCTTTAAAACCAAAATGATAGAGTTCATTTGCATTTAGATCTCTTTGGCTCCCTCTTTTCATCTAAAGACAAATCCTCACAAAGGCTGCTTAATTAGACCAAATTAGATTTCCACCTAGTGGCTTGTCATTCATTAGAAAACGCTGTTCTTTTTTTCTGTTTTGGTAATTATAAGCTGGTCTCGCAGTGTTCACTTCAGGCTCAAAGTCTGACTTGCATTCATGATTTTGTGCAGATGAGAGGAAAATTATTCAGTCGCATCAAGTCTGCCCATTTTACAAGTTGGATAAAGATCATCGCTGGAGTCTTTTATGTAATGGGGTATACTCTTTCTTAAGTCTTTAATGATTAATTGTAATAGCATATCTCAGGGCAATTTTCAAGACTAAAAGCTGAGTGCAAACAGTTCGCACACAAAGTGGCTGTATCAGACAGTGCCTTCCCTAGATGGGGGTTTCTGTGCTGGGGACACGTGTGTGGCCTTTGGTTGTGGGTGTTGCAGCCCTGTTGTGAGCAGGGAGGATGGTGCCTGGGGTTGGGTAGGGAGATCCTGGGCTGGAAGTGCCATCTGCCTTCTCTACCTGCCCTATCCAACCCATCCTCCACTGCCAGCATTGCACAAAATGTAGCTTTCAGAGGGCAAAACCTTTCAAACTTAGACCTGACACTCAAAGGTTGGTATCTAATAAGGCTACAGCTCCCAGTGCAGGTCAGTCAGGAGCACTGATTAGCACAGATTGCACGTGTAGACATACTCTGGGTTAGCAGTGTTGTCTACCCTGTCTGGAGCATTTGTAATGATGCAAATTGGAAGGAGTTAAACTCACAGCAAGATCCTCGAGCTTTGCCATTCCAGACTCCAAGGGCAGCAGTTTGCCCAACCATCACCCTTTTCTCTGGAATAATCTCACACTGCTGTGGGACACTAATAATTTGGTCTCCTACTCTGAACTCAGTGACTATTAGGAATGGTCTGCTTCTCTCCTCAGTCCAAACTCCATTCCCTTTGCTGTCCTACATGGTCACACTGATTCCCTGCCTCAGTTTCCCCACTATTACAGAAGATTAATGCTCAGTGGAGTGTTTTGAAGCTTAATAAATCAGGGACAGATTTTGTGGTGGTCCATCAAGCAAAACTTCCTTTGACTTTGACCTTTAATGCTTATGAAAAGCTTTGAAGACAACTGCCAACTTATTATTAATAATCTTCTTGGAGGTGGAAGTTACAACCAGTTAGCGGCAGGCAGCCCAGCAGCCACCAGCCCCTGCTAGGATTTCTTCTGCACTAACAAATCCAGATTTTCAGGTGTGTTTTTATAACAACATTCTCGTTTTCCTGTTTTGTTTTTTTTTTGTGAGAGAGGGAAAGTTTTCCCTCCACCCTTAACAAAAAAAAAAAAAAAAAAAAAAAAAAAAAAAAAAAAAAAACAAATCTCATCAAATTTGCCTTTCTCAAAACACTGAACATTCCCTTTCTCATCTACCTAAACCTGATGTTGAGTTACTGTCCCCCAGAGGCTTTCAGTAGCTCAGTTCTGATGTATCCCTGCACTTTGTAGCTCACTGCCTTCTTAGAGTGTAATCAAACATCAAGCTAAGTAGCAAATAAATCTCCCGATCTCATAAGCTGCACAGCAAGATCATGTAAATGCAAATGAAGGGCTTGATTTCAAGCTGTCGCGGGGGGAAGGAGGGAAAAATGCTGGGCCTTGTCACTGCAATCACTTCACTCTGCAAGTGCAGTAAATCTGCAATAATAATAGTAATGGCAGCGTGACGGGAGGCTTTACTGTACAAGGGGGTGTCATGAAAAGGGGAACAGAAGGTGGGAGGGAGGCAGGGCCTGGCAGGATGAAAAGGCACCGGCGCAGAGTTTGCAGGTGGCCACAGAGCCAGAGAGGAGGGGATGGGGCAGCCCCGGCTGATTCATGGATTTGCCCAGCATTTCCTCTCAGTGAAGGGCTGCAGAGGCAGGGATTAAAAATCCATGCCTGTCTCTCGCTGTACCTCTGCACAAACACATCTCCAACCCCTCTCAGTCTCAGTCGTCTGTAGAAAATTGATGCAATGTGTGTCACTGGGCCATAAATAGCAGGGGATGAAACACAAATATGTCTTGCAACAAAACCTGAAAGGTTTTGTGCTTCCTTACACCTTTACAATGTATCCACCTCTCACAAACAGACTCCTTCTCTTCCTTCACAGCAAACATTTTCCAACACTCAGATACAAATCCAGGGTTCAAGCCTGTGGCTGCAGAAATCAGAAACTACCTGGGAAAGGTCAGGGATATCCTGATACACCCAACACCTCTTGCTTTTCAGCCAACCAAGGTATCCCCAGTGATCAAACACCCCCAGCACTGTGCTGGGGCCGGTCTGAGCATGGCACCCTCCAAATCCAGTCCAGACACACCCGGTTCAACCACGAAAATCATCGTGTCCAAGGGGAAAGGATGGATTAGCTGGTCCCTAAACACAGTTGGAGAGAGCAAACAAAGCCTCAGTGCACATCTCCTGCAGCCCTGGGAGGAGGTGTTATCTCTGCTGGGTGCTCTGGGAATGCTTCAGGAAAAAGTCTAGAGTTGTCCTTTCCAAACAGGCTGGATAAACAGCATTTAGGATGCTGGATTTTCCTCACTGAGGTCGTAAAGGGAGAAAACTTGCAGAAGGTACCCAGAGAAAATTAGGACCGCCTGGGATGCAGAGAGAGACGGTTTTAATTAGAGCCAAGAGGTGGGAATAAGGCAGAGAAATGACATCTTAATGAGGTTTAATGAAGTTGTCTACTGATGGGCACAGCTGTCAGACAGATCTGTATTCCAGCCAAGCAGCTTTGTGACAGCCTAAACCTGAACACAGGGAACGGTGCTAGAGCTGGGGGAGAAAAAAGGACCTTCTGCATCAACTTTGGCTCGCTCTCCCCACTGCTTTATGACAGAGCACACCTATAATGCCCCAGGACAAACAAATGAAACCAGCTCATGAGCTGGAAACAGCATTTTGTTAATTTATGAATGAGAAAGGCTGTAATCTTGGATTACACCAAGCAAGATTCATTCCTGCTACATCCTTCCCCTTCTTTTGTAGGTAAAAGATGTTGGCAGGCAACCAGAGTCCTCTGAGTTCGTTGATTTTGATTCAGGCACAGATTCTCTCCATGTTCAACATATTGGACCAGATTTTTTTTTTAATTAATTATCCAGCACCTTCAGCTTTATTTATTCAGTGCAAAGTGACTGTAAAATGCCACCTGATCATAAAAGGAAACAGCATGCACTCATTTTGTGACGGAGTAAACACCCAACTGTGTTAACTTCAGGTGCTCTACAAAAGGGACTCTTTAAATTCCATAATTTCTTTCATTCTATACAGTTCTGCATTCGAGGGTCTGGAAGCAGCTTTGCCACAGGTTACAAACCTCTCTCCTTTCCTGCAGTTTCTCAGCAATTTTCTCCCATCTGCCACACCTTTGCCATCATCGCAGATTTCTGACCTCACTTAACTGATCCCGTATCGGAACATGATCCCTGGAAAAAGCCTTTTCTCACGCGCCTGAGGAACGTTACACCATTTCCCTCGTACACCAGTGACAACCCGTCTAAAAATAGCTGTAAATACAGGGGAAATAGATCAGCAATGAAAGCCACTTCATCATCCCTGGCAGAGGTTTGTGTGCTGTGCGTGAGCTCCCGACTCACACGCAGCGGGCACATATGGCTCAGCGCTGCCGGGGGGGCAGTTCACTCGTGGCAGCACTAAAAACACTCTCACTCCCCTCGTGCTCAGTGCTGGACACACCTGCAAGGGACAGTCCCTTCCTCTGCCACAGGCAGCTAGGGAAATGCAGCCATGTCATGCACAGGTTGCATCAGGTAGCTGACAGGATGGCTTTCAAAGAGGTCTGTTGGCAACAAAGGATCTGTATTTTTGCGCAGGGCAAGGAGCCTCATGGGGCTTTTGAGCCTACCAAAAGATCTTAGCAAGTCCAGAAAACTCATTTTCTGGTGGACTTGTGCTCCTGAGAGTCATGGGGATACCACACCTGCTTTATAGTGTCACAAGTGTGTGGATTTAACAGGAACAAGATGAAGCACCTCCCTCCCAGACCTGAGAAGTAAGACCCCAGATTTACTTGAAAGAATCACTGTACTGGTGTGCAGACCCAATGATCCCAGTGATCCCAAACTGGTAAAGCTGGCAGCCAGCTTGCCAGGCTCTGCAGAGGAGCAGACCTGTTGTCACACCATGATCAAGGCACCACCACCTCCCTCCTGGACACACTGATGAGGATCCCAGTGCCACAGCCACCGTGTGCTTTTAGGGCTTGTGTAGCTACATACAGAGACAGGAGCTGAGAAACCCCAAACTGAGTGCACAAAGAAATGTCTCCAGGTGAAAAAGTTTGAGGAATTATGAGCAAATTCTAGAGAGCTCAAGACAGAGCCCTCTGGAAAGGTGCCTGTTTTGGGCAGGGGTTATTAACCCTCACTCTCCAGGTAAAACTGGATCAGTGAGAGTTGCCTGAGCTGAGGGTGATGCCTGAGCTGAGGTGTGCAAACCTGGCCAGGGTTTGCACAGTGCTGACTGGGAGCAGAATGTAAATTTGGGTTTGGATGATGTTCCTACACAAGGAGCTCCAGTAAGCTGGGTCCCTTATCCCTGCTGTACAGCCTCAGCCTGCCAGAGTGGGAAGCTGGAGGTGGTTCATTTGCAGTCTCTTTTCACTTGGTCTGCATTTCATTCGGCACCTCCAGATCCAGAGAGCGTTCACCCTGGAGTGTAGTAATGGTCATCTCAGTGTTGGTGTTCAATGAGAAGCACTGGAGTAATATTTCAGCACTTTCATTCTCCCAACAAGACCTGCCAACACCTACAACACCCCAGCTCCTCTAACACCCTTCCCATGGAAAATGACCTGTCCCAAGGCACCCACACAAGGCCCTCAGGGCTCCTGGGGATTTGCTGCCTGACCCTGCTCCAGCTTTCCCTTGCAGGGACACACAGACCAAAGCTGCTGCCAGGCTCCCACCCCTTCCCTTCCCTCCTCCACAGCCTCTCTTTCAAGCAGCAATAAGGTTTCAAGACACACACATCCTGCAGTGACTTCACCATGGAAATGGGAGGGGAAAGACAAAAGGGGTGAGGGGAGGTCAGTTAATCCCACAGACACCACCAGGCTGGGACACACATGGGCTGGGGAAGAGTTCATTTTAAAACTAAATAGAAATGAGGTTATTGAGCTCAAGTTCTCTTCTATACTATAAGCCCCAGGCTCTGCTGTCCCTTCTTCATCCCCCTTATCCTCCTCCTGTAACATGCCTTGTGTCTTGATTATTCCCAGGCAGGAGCAGCCATGTGATTGTGCCTGGGGAAGTTTATGGCAGTTTTCTAGAAGGATGCACAACTTGGAAATAAAATAACTCAAAATAAAGACTACCTTCAGTCCCCCCAGCAGACACCACAGCTGGACATCCCAGCCAATCGAGACATTGACCAAACAAGAATATTTCAAATCCATATATATTGAGTCAGGACCCCTATTTCCAGCAAGACTGGGTTGCTTTATAACTCAACTACAAACTTGTGTGAAATTCAGCATCCCTTAGAGGCTTCAGCTCCTTCTGCACTGTGCTTGTGCAGTGAGATTCAAACCCCTGCCAAGGGGAGCCACAGCCACTCCTGGTACTTGTGGCCATGTTCTGTTACAAACTTTTATTTTCAGGGGCTTTACCTTATCAGAAAAGCTCTTTATGCTTCTCTTTTAACTTCACTTTTCTGCAGCATGAAGTGGGGAAGCCTCTGCGAAACTGCTACTCCCTGCCAGGCCTTGACTTTACCTATGGGATGTACGTGCACAAGAGAGATGGAGGAGTTGCTGAAGGTATGACACTGCCACTAAAATACAGATCTGCAACAAGGTCCTAATGCTAGCAGGGACTATCCTCCCATTCCCAAGGCTCTTCAATACTTCTCATCAGGCTGGAGGTGCACAACTCCAACATTTACCCACTTTCATTAATATCACACAAACTGCCTGGTGACCAGTAAAGTTTCTCTATCATATTGGAAACTTTGGGAGGCTCACACAGAGCCCAGGCAGAGAGGGGTGTGGCACTTGCAAAGGGTGATTCACCTGGCCACTGTCAGAACTCTGTTAGAGCTCCTACTTTGTGCTCTCAGGGACAATTTCCCTCTGAAATCAGGCCTCCTGAGCAAGCCAGGGTGGAGGGTGAGAAGACATCCACTTCAGATGGGAGGTGTCCCCATATGAAATGCAGTGGGACAGGATATGAAGTTCACTGCACAGTGAAGCCGTGACAAAATGCATCTTGGCCACACAGGGCCCTCGTGCACGGTGCACAGACATCAGCCTCCTTTCCCAAAGAGGAGCTAACTGAGATGCCTCTCCTATTTCCTTCCAGCCATAGGCCACTGGGACTCAATAAAGCCCAGGAAGTCCCTGGGCCCCGGGAAAAAGGTCATGCCCCGGGACTTCCTCACCATGGACCGCGGGGCCGTGAAGGCCGGTTGTACCACAGCCCGCGAGTTCGGGCTCTACTACAAGTTCATGGACATTCGGCTAAAAGATGAGAACAGATTCCTCAGCTGGGTTCCCAAAATCCCAGACATGACTTTCGGCAGGCCAGCACGGTAAGGAAGACTTGGGGCCCTTCTCAGAATGAAGTTATCCCTTCCTACCCTCACATCTACATCTCTCCCACATCCCAGCTAGCACAGTCCCCAAAACACAAGTGCCCTGAACCTGCATAGGCTGCTGCTGGGTCACAGATCACTTTTGGGGAGCAATGGATAGGGTTAAAAGTTAAAGGAGAATAAGAATTACAGAAGGAGACACAGCTGCTGCTTCCCAGATGAAACATGGTCAGGATGCCCCACAAAGGTTCTCTAAACACTGATAGCCACCTGTTATTGGAGGTTGCACTGGGAGAGGGGTTGGGCATATCCCCCCCCTTTCCACATGACAACTTCCATGTCTGATTACACTTCTGTCTGATAATCAACTACCTAAATCTATCATACATGCCACAAGACAGCCCCATTTCACCTGTGGCATTAAGGGCTTGGAACCTCTTAAAAATATGTTCAATGCCAACCCTGTAAGTTCAGGGAATATGAAGAGTTATAAGCCAGAAAAATGGCTTCCCAGGGTCAAAAAAATCAGGGCAACAGCATTTCTACTTGTCTGCACTGGTTGAAATGCTCTGGTGGAGTTAAGGATCAGTTCAAGCTCTTTATCCCACTCTCTCCCACTTGTTAGTTCATCACCCTGCATGGGGCAGAAACTGGTAGAGGAGCAGAATAGAGGCAAAGAAGGTTTTCACTGCTCCCTTCTGCTTCCTTGGGCTCCCTTCCCAATGGCTGGAGGGGAGCTGGTACAAGCTGACCCTCCAGCAGCCCCTCCAGAAGGGCATAATCTTGCCCATCCATCCCTTGCACTGCAGAAGGATGTTTAAGGCTTCACTCAGGGGCAGCTGGAGAGCACAGCAGGCTGAAAGAGCCAGTGGACTCCAGCACAAACCAGCACTCAAAAGCTCTGAAAGTCCTGCTTCTGCTGGAGCACAGAGGCTTTTTCTTGCTCTGTGCAGGTCTGGACCAGACATTAGGTTTCATTTTAAGAGCTAGATAATAATCACTACCAGAAAAATAACAGCTACAAATTCTAGAGAAAAGACATGATGAACGGCACCGTGTATTTTACATGATAGTAAATGGCCTTTGCATATGCAAATTGAATGGATTTTAAAATGGTATTTAATGACAATTTTCGTAGCAGACATTAACATTAATTGCATCAAAATGAAAATGTAGCATTAGCTTGCTGTTAGCTGCAAATGCCTCAGCTATAAAGCTTTATCTTTATCAGTATCAGCCCTCACCAATGTGACAGGGCTGCTCTGCAAATTGCAGGCAAAAGGGCTTTTATGTTGCAAAAGTATCCCCCAATGTAGACCAAAATCAACATCAATTTTGCTTTATTTCTTCATAAACGGAGGTTAAATGGCTGCCTGTAAGAAGCCTGGGCACGTTTCAAAAGTTTTAAGGAAAATGTGCAGACCCCACAACAGCAGAAGTAGTGAGAAAGGGCTTTTAATTTAAAGTTATTATTGTACAACTAGCCTGCTCCTTAATAGCTACCTTTTATGCAGACTGATTGTATTTATCCCTTTACTTTAAAAGCACGTTATAGATAAAATCAAATTACTGGGATTACCAAGGAGCTGTTACAGCCATTTTGGTAAAAGTGGGAGTTTAACACACTTTTCCATGACTGGCAAGTTAAAGAAACGAGCTCTGGTGAGCACTCCCCAGCCCGAGCTCATCCCTAGTAACAGCTCCCCAGGTTCAGCAAGACCTGTCTTGCTAAAAATGTCTTGGTTGTCAATGGATTTAAGTTGGGTTTGGACTCTAAGCCCTGTAGGACTGTGTTCTTAGTGCTGCTGACTGGGAAGGCACTTCTGGCTGAGGCATGGGCTTGTCTGGGGGCAGAAGAAAAAACCAGTGGTGTATGGTCTCTTTCCATGACTCCAAGCACTCCATGCCTGTTAGAAATAACAGCTTGGATAAACTTCTCAGGTGCAGTGAAGTTTTCCAGCAAGAAGAGAGCCTGCCCGTCATTCCCCAGCCCACAGCACAGACAACATGGCCAAGAAGGGCAGAGAGCAAAGGTGCTTTCCCACTGCACTGGAAGCAGCTGGAGACACCCTTCCTGATGCCAGTGGTGCTCTGGGACAGCCCCAGAACACCAGTGCAAACCCTCCCAGTCTGCACCCACAGCCCTGCTGTGGCTCTCCCACACCGTGGGAATTGCAGGGGCTGGGCTGCCCCCCTGGGAACAGCAGCGCAGGGCTTAGAACCCAAACAACTCAGCAGCTGCCACAGGAAGGTGTCTGTGGTCAGGGGGTGATGCACAAGGGGCTTCTCAAACCCTGCCAACTTATCTCCAGCCCTTGCTCAGCCCCAGGCTCAGGCTGTGCTGCTAAAGGCTTCTGTCTCCTAAAGACACCAAGGTCAGGAGTTCTCCCCAGGCTCACACGTACGAGCTTTCCTGGATCATCCCAAACAGAAACGAGCACAAGTGCTGCGGTTGCTATTAGTGCCTTATTAATCACGGGCTGGCCCTGCTGCTCCCCCTAGCACAGCAGAGCACTTGTGCCTGTGTTTTCCCCTCACGGTGGACGTGTGCTGCATGGAGCATTTCACCAGGCAGCCTCAGACAGAGTGGGCTTTCTGAAGCTCTGAGGCCTCTTTCCTTTCTTTTCCTGGGATATTTACCTTCAAAGGTCACCCATACCCCTCTATTAATTCCCCGTGGGCATCTTCCAGGGGAGAGAAGCAGCTCTGCTTTTTGCTGATTCCCCCCTCCCCATTCTCTCCCTCCCTTTTCCCAGAGTAATGTTTGCTACGAATCATGTGGCCAGCTTTGTTGTGAGAGTCATAAAAAGGACATTTTTCATCTCTCCTTTTTCCTGCTCTCGCTCCCTTCCCTCTCTCAGTATCAGACAGAGATTTATTCCTTCCCTGATGCCTGTGGCATTCGGAGCTGGGAGGGGTCAGGGGAGGCACTGATGGGACGATAATAGATAATGCAGTGGTTCCCCAGGGTCTTGTCCAGCTCCGGAGCCGATCCATCAGCAGGCAGTGCTCGTGCCAAGGTCAGCGGTAACGAGGATGTGGTGGGGTCCCAGCCTCCCCCAAGGGGCACCCTCCAGTCAGCCTCCCCCAGTTCACACTCCAGCTTCTGATCTCTACCAGAGCTGCCTCGTGCAAGCCACAATTTGCAAGAGAGCACATGGCCACTGAACGGAGGCGCCGGGCTAACAACACACAAGCAGGTCTACAGGTTTGTCTTCCAAGGAAAATGCCCATCATTGGCAACACCTCCCCTCCAGGAGCTAAACCCCATCCTCATGCTCTGTGCATGACATTACAGAGCTATAAGATGTGTGCAGATGAGGGTTGCTGTCCTCCTGGCCCTAAATCCCAGGTCCCTTCATTCAAAATAACCCCACAACGCAGCGTTACTGGCAGGTTATTCAACCCCACACTCTTTGCAATAATGACCTTGTTTTACAAGGGGGAGGATGGAGGGCACTGAGAGGGCTGGGGTTTGATGATAGTGGAGACCTAAAGACACAGAGGGTCTGTGAAGACTTCCAGGAGCTTCACTGGTGTCAATGAACACATTGACACAATGTCACAGCTTCACTGCCTGTCATTCAAGGTGCATTTGGAAACCCCAGTCAATGTCCAGACCCACATTTATCCTCCTGACCACCTTTTCTGATTGAATTTCACTGGGCACTGAAATTAGCCAACATTAAATGAACAGTTTTTGGAACTAGAAGTAACCACAAAGATGTGGATGCTGTCTATAGCCAGATTTTAGATTATATTGATTTGTGCAAGGTCATACAAGGAGTTTGAAGCCAAAACAACACCAGCACACAGTTGGTACCCCAAGCACAAGTTCTCTCCCCAGGAGCAAGCAGAGTGCACCCTCAGCATGAACACACTGCCCAACACTGCCAGGGCTGCTTTGAGAGAAAAGCTTTCATTCATCTCTTAGTAAGTTCCCTAAGTCTTCCCACTGTGTCCCAGAACCTATTCCTGGACACAAGGACTGCACAGACGTGCCACTCTCTGCCATCCTGCACCTGGACCTCCTTCCAACCCTGCACGGCCATAACCCTGCCTCCCACGTGCTGCCATCCACTTGGCAGTTGGCCTGTAGGTTGGGCTGACCTTGGGTGTGCTGGCAGGATTTCCCTGGCACTCTGTCATCCCCATGGCTCCTGCCGGGTCCCCCCCACTGTCTGCCTTCGCTTCAGTTGTCCCTTTCCCGAATTTTACATCCCATTTTCCTTCTATCTTCATCTCCTCCCTCCATTCCACCTCCCATTCTCTAAAACTGGTCTTAATTCTTTGGCAGCTGCTTTCACCATGTTCCTGCAGCAAACTTGCCTCCCTAAAGCATTTGGTCATTGCAATCTCTCTTTGAATTGTTACAATTGGCCAAGGGCATCAATTATCTAATACCTCCTCTTTAATTTGTATCATTTGCAATTGTCCTAATCTTTCACCTTGCCCAAAAAGGAAGGTTTCAAAGTTCATGCTCTGCTTAGCAAGTGGTCTTTCCACCCATGATGTTTTCACACAGAACAAAGTTTATTTCCAGCATCCCTTCAGCACACGGAATGCACTGGTAGGTTTATTTTTGAGACACTTGGAGAACATTTCAGGTCATTAATACGTGGCCCTGAAAAAAAAGCTACTCTAGATATAGACCAGCTGCAAAGATATGATGTTGAAAAGCAGAGGGTGTTCCTGGAAAGAACCCACCAGGAAAAGCTGGACAGGCAAGAAAGTTTAATATCACAGCAAGCTCACATCTGACCCACGAGCACTAGAAAGCCAAACAAAGAGAGTGTAAAGCCATTAAAATCCTAAGGATTAGGGCAAACAAAACTTTTAGAAAAAGAAATATCTGAGCACTGACAAAACAAGTTGTAAAAATGTGACATAGTGACTGGAATCACTGTCAGGATGACAGCGCCAGAAAAACGCAACCAAGTTAAAAAATACAGGACTCCCATCAGCTCGGATAATTACATATCCTGTCCAATTCCACAGTGAAAGGCACTTTGTGTCTCTGCCACCATTCTCACATAGCTAAGAATTTCTATTTCAAGAATAGTTTTCTTCCACTGGAAATGTTCCAGGCTGGGTATGTGCTCTCATCACTACCCAGCCCCATCCACCTGCATCTTGCTGCCTCGTGCCCCGGTGGCTGCAGCTTCTGGTTGGGCAGAAAAACCTGTTACACCCTTCAAAAACTCCTGAGTGCCCCATGAAGACGCTGATTCTCCTCCAGTGTAGTTATTTACTGCAGTTATAACAGTTTTTGACTACTTCAGGTTCACAGCTTAAGAGAAAATAAACAGGCAAGTCATGGTTTGGCATAAGGTTTGGGTCCTGCACATCAGCCACAGAGCTGGGAAAAAAAAAAGATCTAAAGAACAGAGATTTAGATCCCTTATTACCAATTTACACTGAATAGGAAAGTAATTTACTCTCTCACACTGACTGGCTGTTGTCTGTGGGTTTATCTCCATTGATTACAGCTGGCTGAAAAAATTCTTTCAAAACTTTTACCATCTAAAACTACTTCTTGCCACAAGTGGATTTTTTCCTTTAGCAACTTCTGCTTTTGCTGCCTGTGCAATGAAAACCTGGGTCAGGGAGGAATAACCACCGAATCCTTTTTGTGAAAGCAAAGCTTTTCAGCCCTCATTGACATCTTCTCCTTTCAAACAAAGTCATGTTCCCACCCATCCAGAGAGATTCAAGCATGGGATGGAGGTCAAGGGGAAGACCTTGCTCTTTGATTTATTTTGCTCAGCATTGGAGGGGGTTTTTTCTTGGTTTTTCACTCATTAGGATGTTTTGCATTTGTTGGTGGCTGCAGACTGAGCACTGTTCACTCTCAGCCATGGATTGAGACCCCAGGCAGAACAGCTCTGTCCCAGAGTCACATCCCACCTGAGTTTCTCAGAGAGTAACAGCAGAGTTCCAGCCTGTAGACAAATATGTTGAAGATAACCCTACATAATCTTCAACTGAGTCAGGCAAAAGGTATCTCCAACCCCAAAAATCAATGCTAACACACAAATTTCAGCTTGTAAAGCCAGTTATTTAAAGGGTAAAAGCTGGCTTGGTATCTTCACTGCGTTTCCATATGTGCATTTAGGGCTGTTGCAAGTAAACATCTCACTGGGCCTGGGAGGGAACAGTAAGGCAAATTGGTGCTCTTGTATCCATGTGTACTCCTAAGTACAGCTCTGAGCATCTGATAAATCTTCTAAAGTGCATGTTTACAATGGATTTTATTCTTTTTACTGTTCTACACATACGAGCCCTTGGAGCAAAATAACAGATCCTCTGACACTTAGAAGAAGCCACTGCCTCATTGGCTGCCCACGGTGAAATAATTTATATTGTTATTTCCTCACCCAAATTACAAGGATTGTAAAGAAGCTTTGGAAATTCGGAGTAATCAGTGCCTTGGCACCGCAGATCCCACAGCTGCCACACGGGTGGAAGACCCACTGTTGCAACTGAGAGTTTTGCCAGCCCAAAGACTGCAAAAAAAAAATTGGTCCCTGAGTGTTCTCTACCAATTTTTCTCTTGTTATTTTCTTCAGTGGTTAATGGAAAGTGAGGACAAGTGGAGATCATTTGGAAATGATCTTTTGGGCCTCTCCATGGGTTTATTGCCAGGACCTATTTAGAGGACCATAAAGCTGTAAGGGGTGTATAACTTTATAGTCTACAAGCTTCTTAGGAAAATGAAGAGCCTTTAGACTCACACCCAGCGTGTTTTGCCGTCTCTCCCTCTCCTCACAAACACACCCACACACGTGTGTGCGGGGACTTCAGAGCCGCTAATTGAATTCACCCCTGTGAAAAACGTTAACAAATTGTAAGTGACCTTTTATACAAATTTCAAAGTCAAGAATTCACCGCTAACTGCACATCCCTCTTCTGCCATTCACCCTTATGCAAAACCCACAAACAATTAAAAGAAATAATGAAGAGCCCAGCGGCCCTCTTTCCTAATTAGCTGCAGGAGGCAGTGCTGGGGAGTGTGGCTAAGTGCTTCAATTACCTCGGCCCTCCTCGCAGCCCTTGTTAGAGGAGACAGGTCCACCGGCCAAAGGGGAACAATTAAGGCGAGGCAGAGCCAGGCAGTTTGCAGGGGGATGCCGGGGCTGTGCCGGCTCTCCAACGAGGGCCAGAGCTGTAATCACACCCCAGCTTCCTGCTGGGCTACACGGAGACAAATTAATGGGAGATAGATGGCTACCTCCAGCCCATCAGTAACCAGGGAGGAAGGGAGACAATATAGCAGGACAAGGGAGCCGTAAGCAGAATCTTCCTGTGCTCTCAGCCCCCTTTCAGGGCAGAGGGAGCTGAGCACTAATGTCTCACTGCTGCCTGCTTTGGGGGTACCCAAGGCCCCGAGCAGAGTCACAGACCCCCCAGCTTGTGCTTTATTTGCTGAAGAAAATATGGAATATCTGAAGATAATGTGTCCAAGAGATGCTGGACACCAAACTGCTTCCCGACAAGAAACTAGTTAGACTTGATCTTGGAGGTCTTTTCCAACCCTAATGATTCCACAAGAAACAACCCTTTGCTGGTGGGAACTTCTTCTGCTGGCCTGTCCAGGAGCCACGGGGAGATCTCTGTGGAGACACAGCTATCACGGGACAAACCCTCCCCTGCATGAGGTACACTAGAAAGGAATACAAAGGTGGTGCCCCTGCAGCTGCCTCCCCTGAGGACTGAAGACCCCAAAGACACATCCTGGCTGTGCAGCAAAAGCACGTTTTAGATGGAAGGACACCAGCAAGGACTAAACCCCCCTGAAACGTCATTAACCTTTCAAGAAAGGGTTAAAGTTTCGGGATAGGCAGTGGTGCGGCAACACGGTTTTAACATCAGGACCGCAGACAAATTCCATTCTGTGATTTATCTGTTGCATAAGCACCTTTGCAGGGCCAGATCCTGCTGCCTCTAAGCTGCCGCTGCAATCGGAGCAGCGTTTTCGGCACAGCCCAAACAGCTGCGCGGCCGCCGGGGAGCCGCTGCCTGTGCACATCGTCCTCTGCTCCCTGCCCCGCTCCCCGCCCGAGCACGTCCTGACCAGCAGCGGGAAAAGTGCTGCGGGAGCTGCCTGCCCTGGCTGGAGAGCCACCCGGAAAATCCACGGGCTGGAGCTGGCACTGAAATATTTACAAGCCCCTCTGCTTTTGAATTACCCAAGAAGAAAGCAATCACAAGTCAAGTTTTTACCCTTTTACAACACAACTTAGCAATCAAATTGATTGCACCTTTCAAGGTGCTATAAACCTCCTTCCTGAGCAAAGTCCTTTGTATCCGCTTTTCCCAAGTACCTTTTTTTTTTTCTCGTATCAGTTGATATATAAACCTTTGAAAATAAGTTTGAGGGGAGACTGACAACCTTGAAACCTCAAGAGCAGCATGGCGTTGACGGGTGCTACTCCCTGAGCTGCGCATTATAGATAGATTTTAATTTCATTTTAACAAAATAGCTGTCTCCAGTGGAAGAAGCATCAAGAGCTAAATGAGGACCCGTCTTGAGCTGAATCACGCTGAACAGACCTCGGCACTGTCATTGATTTTCTGGGAAGAAAAAAAATGCCTCTGGCTACTAAACCAAATTAGTAGTCACTGATGACCAATTATTTTGCCCCACTGTGAACGGAGAGGCGTACTAAAATTCCAGTTTGTCAGACCCAAGGCTCTCTTCTCAAACACCTTTCAACAAGCGTGTACCAAAAATCCCTCAGATGGTTCTGACGCCTTCCTGTTTTCGGCAACTTCTCCTTCTCCAAAGTTTTAATGAGCTGCTGCTCCGAGGATGGCCTGCCAGAAACTGAGCCTTTCCCAGGGTGGTGGAGCACTATTTGGCATGGCACCAATCACAGCTGTCAGAATTTATACACACATACACAGAAAAGTGTCAGCCTAATGTTTGCAAATTATAATTACCATTTCTCTTGCATGTCCCTGGTGCCTTCATTTTAGATAAATCCCAGCTCTGAGGTATCAGCTGCAAAGCACTGAAGGCTCATATTGAATAGAATAGATTTAACTAGTTTGTAGCTCATTTAAGGCCTACACTGTTTTATTTTAATATTGTTAATACTTTATTATACTTTTTAACATTGTTTTCACAGTAAAATAGCCTATTAGGAGGCTGCAGCTTCTTTTCCAGGAGATTTCTGGCAGACTGGCATTCCACATTGTATAACCAAGTTAGCAGGTGCTTGTCATTTCAGTTGAAAATAGGTCTGTACCCTGACTCTTGAAAGTAAATTAGAGAGATTCTATTAAAGAGACAGGAACTGTTTCAGGGATAATAGTTTTGAAAATGTGCACAGATAAATTTTAAAATATTTAGGAAATGTCAACATTAGAAGTGGCTCCAACTATTTGACTATAAAAGGAAGCAGCTGAGGATTTTTTTTTCCCTATAATTATAAATAATTTGTTACATCCTATCAGAACTTCTTTGCCTTTCCTTTCTGTGGCAGGGTGCTTGTGCCAAAACAAGGAGATCTGAGTTACTCTGGATGAGATGGATTTTAATCTGCAATAAGCATTTTCAGCGGATGCTTCCCCTGCTCTCCCCACAGTAAAATCCTCCCAGTTCAGGAGTGACATCTGGGCAGGGTGACAAAAGGAAACAGAGCACACAAGCCCTTCATTCCTGTCCTTAAGTAACACTGAGGTGAGAGCACATTTTCCCAAAGGCCAAATAAGCTGCAAATAAGGGCTGTCACCCTGCCAAGTGTCACCAATATCGGGGCCAAACTCCCTGTCCACTCCTATGAGATCAGGGTTTGACCTACAAAGGAAAAGCTGCCTCACTGGAATTCCTCCAGTAACCTCAGTCAAAGTGTGTTACCTGATACCCCCTGCTCTTCCCCACTCTCTCAGTGTTTCTCTCAAAGGAGGCAGGAAAAGCCAGAGGAAGCCTCATGTCCTGCAGCCCCACCAGAGCTCACGTGGATAACTGAGCACACGAGTCATTCCCGCCGATTTCCGAGGCAGTTCATGCGTGTACCATTCCAGGCATGACTCTATACTTTGCTGGATCAGGACTTAAATGCGATTAATCACACGGCAGGGAAGGACCTCTGAAGAGCATCAACCCAAATGTGTCCTTTCAAGCATTTACTTACAAGCCAGCTGTGGACTAATCAGTCACCAACTGGCTGGTCCACTGGAGAAGGTAAAAGTCACCTCCATAGAGATGTGAAAACCCATTCAACTTCCACAAAAATCAATAATCAAGGACTACAAAGGCTCCGTGCTTTCCTGCATCCCTCCCTGCTACTCCTGCACACCAGGAAGGCTCTTGCCTTGGAGAGCAAAGGGGCAGGAGGAGAGAAGCTCATGTGCAATGCTCACCCTGTGTCAGGAATACCAAAATTTACACCACACGACGAGACTGGAGACCCCACACAGACAATAAGACACTTGACTGCAGGTTCACCACATCTTTTAACCTTTCTAAATATTTTGCCCAGCTCTGATCAGTGTGAAACGCCAAAATAGAAGGGAAGGAGGGGGAAGAAGAGGGGACAAAGGGTAAATGTCAGTGTCGCCTTTGGCACCGGGTGTCTCCAGATAACTGTCTGGAGCAGCAGAGCTGATTTGTAAGCAAAGGCTTGAAAAGCCCTGCAGCATGTGATCTATGAAACAGGAGGTCTGCAGAAGGATGTCTCCTCTGATATGAATGCCCCCTTGGGATGTATATTGCTGGATTGCACATCTAGTATCATTAGAAAACACGACCATAGATTAGGCTGTTTTGAAGCATGTGGTGTGCAATAATTAAGTAATAAAAGTCACCACAGGGGTGAAGGAACAAGAAACAGAAGAGTTACTATTTGCATACGCGCTGCTGGTGCCCTCTGTGATCATCAAGGATTCTCCAGGCTGCTAAAAGCTGGCGGCTGTCAATTTTGGACCCACTCCTGCCAAGAGCCACAAAGCACCAGCTCACTCTGTGGCGCATGGGCTCTTCGCAGAAAAAGACCTTCTGGTGGAGCTGGTGGCCCAGAAGTTATCCCAAATCCCCAGTGCCTTGCAGTTGGTCCGGACAGGCAGGGAAAGCACTGTCCCTGTTAGGGGAGCTGCAGCTGAAGGCACTGCAGGCCACAGGTGGGAGCTCCACAGCCATCGGCTGCTGCTGAGATCAGCAAAGTCCCTCCTCAGCAAGGTGTGCAAGGACAAGGACCAATAAAACTTGAGATCGAGGTCCTCCATCACCTTCAAGTGTTTGCTTCTGGGGGAAAAGAAGAGCAGCAGGACCACGGCAATAACTGATACGCTGTCCTCAAGGCAGGAGTCCTGCTGCTGCCACTGCCAGCTCTGCCTCCCACACTGGCTGATGAAGTTAAAGTATCCTCACTTGCAAGGAGCAAGGCTCAACAATTTCAGGCTGCAGCTCCGCCACAAGCTGGTCAGGTTAATGCCAGCTCAGAGCAGCTGAATGGGACACTGGCCAATAAGCCACTACCTTTTTTTCCTGTTTTTCTAGAAACATAGTCATCTGCAGCTCCTCTCCACTGCTGTCTCCCCCTTGCTCCCTGCACACTCCCTGGAACCCTGTTTCAGGGGGCAAATATATCTGGTCGGTGCAGCTCAGGAACTAGCCCAGGGCTCAGCATTTCAGCTCTGCTTTCTGCTGCAGACACCTGACCATCTGCATTGGGTCCATTTTTATCCCTATTCAAATTGCTTAGGACAGCACTTACTCCTCTCACCCAATCCATCACTGCATCTGTTTGCAGCCTTTGGTGCAAACATGAGAGAGATTTTAATAGCAAAACCAGTGTCATTTTAGCAAAACACATTTTGCACCCAGTGGTTCCTCCACTGGAGGGGATCCAGCCAGAGCTGCCACCCTCTGAGCTCCAGAGTGGCAACACCAAAGCCCAGCCCAAGGTTGAGCTGAAGTCTGTGGTGCTCCGTGGTCCTTCCAGCACACCAGGGTCTGGACAGAGCTGCTACAAAAGGCTGTGCAAAGATAGAAATTGTGCCCAGGTATGTGCAGATGGTGGTGTATTAACTGCAAATGAATGTGGGTTTGAGGTTTCTTGAGGAAGAAAAAGCCTTTCCCAGTGCAAGGCTTTATTCTTGTTCTCACCAGTAACACTTTCCAGGAGCAGAGATGTGAACCAGCACGGGGAGGTAAAGAGAGGCATTACCCCTGGAGATTATATTGTTGTCTTTTCAATGTTTTCCAGGCCTTCCACTCCCATTTATGACATCATCCAACACAGATACAAGGAGATGTGGATGGAGCGCCAGAGAGCCCGGACAAGAGTCCAGAAAATCGAAAAGAAAAAGGTGATAATACTGCAGCAATGCTTCCCCTTGCTGTGCACTGCACTGCTACTGGGCACAACCCCCCACTGCCCTACCCCTCGATGGATGGGGAGGGCTCTCAGCTGGGAAAACATCCTCCCTGACTACTAAAAGTCTGATGAAGCCTAACAAAGGTGAGCATCCCATGCCAGGAGCCCCTTGAACTGTCCTTTGGGCAGCATCAGCTCTGCTCAGGTTACCTGTGACAGTGGCCACAAGAGGACAGCCAGTAAATGTTGGAAGGACCAGCCCTGCCCCTGGCATGGTGTGGTTGATGGCAGCACCCACAGCAGTTGTTGGGAGTATAACACTGGGTTGTTAAACACACCAACATTGTAATATCATTTAAAAGCAGCCAATGACTGTTTTATTAGTTAATGGCTCAAAGAAGAGTCAAGCTAATATGGTAATGACCAATTTCAATGGGCTTACTGCCATCACAAACTATGCTTTATAGTTGAAATGCAGGAAAACAGTATCCTTAATTAGCAGTTCCTTTATGAATACACCAGCCTGGGATGTTGGAAAGTGCATCCCTCCTTTATCTATTAATGACTGATGTTTTTAGTCCCTAAGTTTTCTCCACCAAGTTCCCAAAGCCTGCAGCCACCAATTACTGAGCTAAGCAACACAAACCTACATCCTAGACCACAGATCAGACAGACTCCCCAGGGTTTCATGCAGTGGCCAAAACATTCACCAGGTACCTGCACTGGCTTGTGCTGGGACTATCAAGCACTGTGAGCTGCAATGAATCAGAGAGCAACACACACCAGCAAACCCCACCATGGTGGGGGTGGTGGAAGTGGCTTTCCCAGCTGGTGGTGAGCCACTGCTGTAGCTCAGGGCACAGGGCTCCCTGCAGGAAGTGGCCATCTCCCTGGGATGCTGTATAAAGCAGGCACTGAGAGCTGACAGCTGCTCATGTTTTCCTCATCATTACATTTTAATACCAGTATCAGCTGCACAGGCCTGAAAAACTGCCCACATCAGGCACTTGTGGTCATCAGGCCAAAGTGACTTTTAGCCTTGTCCACCCCAGTGTCCCTGCATTGCATGACACCAGGCTGCTGCTGTGGCTGTGCAGCCATTTGAGCTCGTTGTGGTTTCCCTTTGCTTTCAGCTGGACCAGGTGCGTGGCAATCGCACCACGTACCTGCGCACGCACCCGCCCCCCGTCAAGGAGGAGTCCTTCTGGCACCCAGCCCGCTTTGAGAAGGTATGGAACACTCTGACATCCCACCACAACCCACCCCCTGGCTAAACTCGGCTTTTCTGGGCTCTACAAGCACTTGGGTGAACTCAGGGACACCTTCTAGCCCGCATGTCCCAATAACATCCAATGAGGCTCTTAGCTCAGAGCTCCTTGAGACCCAAACTTTAAAGTGGTCCCAAATGGGTTCAAACATCAGCCCCTTTTGGACTTTAGGGTGGGACTTTTGTGCCAGTCATAAGCCCTGGAAGAGAGGCAGCAGTTGTCCAGCTAACTTATTTTCTAACTTGTGTGCACTTTCACTCACAATGAGATGAGGAGCATCTTTTTATGTATCACTGTCAGAACAGGGGTGGCCTTTGTTCTCTGCTGGTGTCCCCACAATGGCCCTACACAAACAGGACAGTCACACCTGCATTTTGGTACCCTGACATTTCATCAGCTCTCACCACAACTAATTCAAACCACACCAGATGTTTCAGGAGGCTTTCCCACCAAAGAATTAGAGCTTTCCAGAAAGCTGCACTCTTGATACCTCTCTAAACTGCCTGATTGACAATATTTATCCTGAGACTAAGCAAAGGGTCTGGCCAGGTTGTAGATGTGCATGACACTTCCTTTAATTGATCCAAATAAGAGCCAAGGTGAAGGTTTCTTGTTCCAGCACTGGGATCTAAACACCTCCCTGAATTCATCTGTGCAACCTGCTGTGCTCTGGGGTGCTTGTTTGAGTTCTGTTACCTTTATCTGTGGTGTAAATTACAGGGAAACTCCAAGTGAAGAGCTAGGGGGCATTTTAGGGAGGAAGGGGAAAGAGCTGGGCAAGTGGAATGGAAAGGAGATACCAGAAAATGAAAGCACTGAAACCCTGCAGGGAGTTTACGTGGCCAAAATCATACCTGGCATTGACAGATGCTACTGCAAAGAGCCTCTGAGCTCCCCACCCCAGCCCTTGTTCTGATGGGGTTATTTTTTTGCCACGCTGCCGATTTTTAACCGCGGTTTAAAACAACCAAGAAGCCTTGTGACTTCCTGAAGCCGATTTACTCGTACAAGTTGGGGAGTTTTGCCCAAGAAATGTGTTTTGCAGCACCTTGATGTATTCCTCTTCTGTCCTGTCTCAGACTGTCCGATTAGCATATGTCAGTAATCATTTATCCCCACTGCCTGTCAGCTCAGAGCTGCTGCTGCGGCGAGTGTCAGCGAGAGAACATGACCGATCGCTGTTAAACAGATTGTGGAAGTCACACGAGATACTGGGGCAAGCCTCCTCTTTAGAGCTCCTCTCACCCCAGACCTTTCCATCACTGTTCATTTTTCAGCCTGTGTTCTGCTTCGTGCTTTGCCTTTTGTTTCATCCATGGCTGTGGTTGGGTTCCTCCCCCAGCCACAGTTCTCAAACCTTGGAGTCTTTTCTTCTTTGTGCCTTTCTCCTTCCTCTCCTCTTCCCTGCCTTCACAGGAGCAGCATCCAGAGAGGAGGGACAGCTCATTTTGCACAGCCTCTGCAGATTTCTGTATTCCTCCTTTCTCATTACATTAACCTGGAAGGTTTGCCTTTCCACAGCTGCAGATCTAAACAGGCACAGCCCACGATAGAACTTGGATCAGGGAATTTGTTACTCACTTGACTTTCAGTGCATGGTTTCCTCCATGGAAAAATAACTTCATACATCCATAAATGCTTCCCTATATAAAAGCAGCAACAACCCAGAGAAAGTTGATTCTCAAAGACACTTGATGGCCACTGAACAGTTATTTAACTTCCACTGTAAAAGTGGGTTCTACAAAGGTGGTAGAATGGTCTTGAAAGCAGGCTGGCCTAACCCTTCAACCAAACCCAGGGACTCCAAAAGTCAATGTCAGTCCCTTCTTTACAAAGGTGACAATAAACCAAAACACTGTCTTTAATCCATCTAACACCCTCATCCTACTGTGCAAAAAAAGTATGAAAAGCAACTACAAAAATATCACTTTACAGAAAGCTTGTTAGCAGACTCCATCTGCATATTATCTCCTACCAGCCTTCAGTGACATTGTCCTGCTCTGGCCAGTACAGAAAACTCTCATGACCTGGGAAATACTCCAAACCCTGGACAAGAATATTCAGAGACTCCATTGCCCTGAGCACAGCCCCACTTTGAACTTTATTTCCATGTGACCCGAGGCTGGTGTGAGCTGCAGGAGTGTGATGTTCTCAAGCCACTTGTCCTTTCTTGTCACACTCACCCCATCATCTGGTGTCGTGCCTTTAAATCTGGCCTGCTCTGGGCCTGAGGGGAGCAATGCAGAGCACCCACCTACCGAGGTGGTTTATAACCCAAAACAGGCAGCAGCAGGAAGGTGAGACTTTGTTCCTTTGGACCCATAAAAATCAACAAGGAAGATTTTTCTACTCCCATCCAGACCCCTTACAAAGAGCTGCAGAAACTGGGCATGGATCTCACTACTGGCTCTTAAACTGGACTTTCCATTCAGTCCCTCCAAGACTCTTTCCTGGCACCTTGCTAGAGCTTGCCCAGGAAGTGGAAGAGAACAAAACAAAGGAGCTTTTCCCTCCCCACTAATTGCCTCTGCTTGCTCCCTGCGTTGCCAGAGCTGCATGGCATTACATAGCCATTCAGTCAGTAAAGTACAGACAAATTGACTATATTTTCATTTGGATTTAGGTTTCAGCCCCACTGCTTTAGAATAATGGCCCACACTATTAAGCTAACCGGGTGGTTCACAGGCTCTCCCGCACTGGGTGATCGCTCCTGTTCCGCTCTGGAGGACCAACCCGTGGTCCCCTGGGCCCCCCAGCTCACCAAGACAGACAGGTCACAGGGAGCCAGTCATCTCCTGATGGGCAGTTCATTAGGGAAAGTATTGTAGTGCGGTTTTTTAAATTATTTTTTATATTGTTTTAACAAAACCAAACAAATTAACTCTTTACTACCCTCAGCAAAATGCTTCTACTTCCCTCCTCTTCCTCAGTCATACCCCAAAGCAAACAGCCTCTGCCTTGCTCTGCCTGCAGTGACATGATTCCTGGGCTCAGGTTTTGCTAACATGGCTGGGACTGTGCACCAAAACTTAATTCATTTGTAGATGAGGGACTACATTCCCTAGGGACTGTACTCTTGGGCACTCAGCACGGACATAAATCATAGAATGGTTTGGGTTGGAAGAGACCTCAAAGATAATCTCGTTTCTACTCCCCTGCCATGGGCAGGGACACCTTCCACTAGACCAGGTTGTTCAGAGCCCCTTCCAACCTGGCCTTGGACACTTCCAGGGATGGAACATCTGTGCCAGGACCTCACCACCCTCAGAGTGAACAATTTTTTCCTAATATCTAATCTAAACCTACTCTTTCAATTTGAAACCATTTCCCCTTGTCCTGTCACTACATCTCCTGTAAACAGTCTTGCCCCATCTTTCCTGTAAGTTCCCTCACTGGTACTGGAAGGCTGCAATCAGGTCAGCCCAAAGCCTTCTCTTTCCCAGGCTGAACAATCCCAATTCTCTCAGCCTTAAATACTCCTGTTCCCCATATTCATGGGCTGTGTCCCATCCCTGTGTCACTCCTCACTTGCTGGCTCAGGCAGAACAGTATCCTTGGTGTCAACCAAATTCTGGAAAAGATGTTGCTGCCAAAATGCAGCATCCCCACAGCCATGGCTGTACCAGCATGGGGTGAGGCTCCAGTTACCTCCATCTGCACGTTTGATGGTCACTGCCTGTACTGGGTCTGGCTGAGATGGAATTCATTTCCCCAGAGCAGCTTTGCCTGGGAAGGGGAGTGATCAACGGGCTGGGTGGGCACTTGGTGTCCAGCCAAGGTCAACCCACTACACTACACAAACCAGTAGGGCAGTGCTGGCCACTCTGTGATAGATTTCCAGGGCTCTGTCAAGTCAGTCCAGAAGGATTCAGGTACCAACACCTCCCACAGCAGCGCTGTAGGACAGAACCCACCCGTGTGTCAAAACACCTCCGTGCACCGCGCCACGGACACACCAGGCCTTCCCCTTTGCTCATTAGACAATTCCAGCTTGCACAGACACTGAGGTGGCTCGTTTCCTTGACCAAACAGGGGGGAGGGAAGAAAAATGCAGCAACTTTGGACAACACTTTTGTCACCAGCACTGCCTCCCCGAGCAGATGAAACACGCGGCGCTGGGTGCGCGCTATGAATAAGCGATAAGCCATTGACGAGCAAGTGTTCGGGTACCTTGGCAAAAGACTTAATTTGCAACCTGGCACAAAATCAAAGGCTCTGTCAGCGGCTGAGCGGCTCTCCCGCATCTGCCTTCGCGTTACCTGGGAAAGCTCTGTCAGGTAAATTTCCACTGAAAGTAATTAGAGGAATCCCCACTGTATAAACTTTGCGGCAAAAAATTCTGGGCTCCGGAATTTGATTCTCACCGGGGATCCGATACCTGCTCGCAGCCTGATCCTTCGTCAGAATTAACAGTGGAGGTTTAACACGTACACACAGAAGTGTTCCACATTTTTTTTTAATGCCTTACCTCTATTTTTGTCTACAGAGCTGAACTGACAAGCACAGCTCATGTAATCGTGCAACTGTTGTCAGAAAAGCCATAGATTCTGCTTAAATAACCTGGGCTTGATGCACACAGCACAGGGTGGGCTGGCTGTTCAGATACAGCATTGGTCCTCCTGCCTTTGAGGGCAGAAAAACTTCCTGGACTTTGATTGTTATTGTAACTTTTCTCCTGGGGCCTAAGTAGTGCTTAAAAAAAAATAAAGCAAGGAGTTCGTTCCACCATAGTACCAGATCAAACCTCCCTTCAGCTGGAATTTTGGCTGACCAAAAAAAATTAAAATCAGTGTCACCAGATGGCTGTTCAGTGGCACAGGTGACAAGAGTTGGTGGGTCCAAGCCCTGCAGTGACAACCCAAACCAGCATCACTGGCTTGCAGCAGGCACAATGCAGAAAGAGCACAACACCCTTCAGGGTTCCAAATGGGCAGCAGAGACTCAGGCCTGACTATGATCCCTGCACATCTCCTCGGGGACCAGAGCAGAGGTGTCACCTCCCACACTGCAGCCATTCCAGGACTAACTGCAGGCTCTGGGCCCCTCTTGCCATCACTACATTTCCTTGCACATTCTGGAGGTTTCCTTGGTTTGCCTGATAGCTGAAGCTTCCAGCAATAAAACTGCTCAAATCACAGCAAAGCATCTTCATGGTTCAGCCCTGGACACTCATCCTCTCCCTTCCACCCTAGTGCTGCCCTCTGCTATAGAATAGTTCAGGGTTTGAAGGGACCTTTAAGGGACATCTGGTACAACCCCCCTGCAGTGAGCAGGGTCATCTTCAATAGATCATGTTTCTCAGAGCCTCATCCAGCCTGACCTTGAATGCTTCCAGGGCATCCACCACCTCCCTGGGCAACCTGTGCCAATATTTCAACACTCTCATTGCAAAAAAAAAAAAAAAAAAAAAAAAAAAAAAAAAAAAAAAAAAAAAAAAGAAAGAAAAACCAAAAAAACCCAAACACAGCCATGCTTCTTATATCTCACCTAAATCAACCCTCTCAGTTAAAACCATTACCTGCCTTGCTCAGCCCTTTCTTGTGTCTCCCTCTGCCATTTTCATCCCCTGATTGACACAACCAAACACCACCCTCCTCGTGCAGCCTTACAGCCTGGACCCTCTCCAGGGCAGGCTCCACCTACATCCAAGCCCCAGCATCCAAAGGCAGCACAAGGAAAACTCTTGGCAACCAATTCCCATTGCTGTAATACAGATATTCCACTGTGAAGGAACAGATTTTGGGTGCTCACAGCTTCATGGCTTGTAGCAAAGTAAAACCACACACACCGTGTTGGGTTACAGGTGAGCACCTACCATTGCTTTCAGTGCTACCTACTTCCTACACAAATCCACAGAAGCACTTCTGAAATGGATTTGGGATTTCATTTGTGGACCTGTTCTGACTTCTGCAGAGATGCTATTTATCAACAGACAACTTTAAGTAAAACTCTTGCCTGGCATGAGAAGGGTCAGGATGCAGATCTCAAGCACATGAGGTGAAAGCTGCCGGTTCTGGTCTGACCCAAAACACCAGGGGCACGTGCCAGGTTACAGCTCTAGTGGGTTAATTCTCCTTTCCTCATACTATTGCCCAAATCAAGTGACCGGTGAACTCCAGCAAATATCTGTGGACATTTTTTTCAGGAAGAAAAGAAGAAAAAATCCCAAATCTCCATGGGACTTTAAAATACGGCAGCCAAAAATTGCTGAGCACTCTTTGAAACCTTCTTGGCCTTGAAGCAAATAAGGATCATTTAGCCCAGGCTCCCTTTTCCTGCATTCCCCTCTGTTCTTAGAAAGGTGGGGAGAGAAAAATCAACCCCATTCATTAAGCCAGTTAAGCGTGCCAGTGGCAGGAAAAGCCACAGTATTTGTAACCCTAATAATCCAACGCTCACCTCTGAGCACAGCTCATCTTGGACAGAATAACGTCTGTTTTAAAAGTACCTGCCTCTCTCTAACTTGTCATGGCATTTGTTGACAACCCTATTGAAAGCCGCTCTCGATGCGGCTGTGAAGGATCTTTCAGCACCTCTTTCTCTTTCCTAGACAGTTTTTGAAAGGGAGGGGAGGAAAAGAAAAAAGCCATCAATACAGGGGGAAAAAGGCATCAGCAGCCAACATCGGCTGATGAAGCGCCTCACCTGGGCCCCCAGCACACCGCCTCCAATTAAATCAAAATGGTTTGTTTTTAATGGTCTTTTACACTGACAAGTGGGCTATCATTCCAGGCCTAGAGAGCTGTCAGGGAGCCGAGGCAAATCCTCCGTTGATAATGCCCAATGCTTCCAATTAGGAGCCGAGGCCGCTCCTGGCGCACTAACGATTCCCCAGCCTCCCCCAAGGCCCCTTCGGCGTTGGCTGTTTCGTCTTCCCTCTTCCTCCGCCGCAAATTACTGACACAAAACGGAGGCGCCCCGGTGCCTCCTCACCACGCCGGGCCCCGGCCCTGTTGGATTTAATGAGGCGATGGAAGTTTTCGCGGATCTTTCGCTAAATTCTTTTCTTGTTTGACAGCTGCTTGAGTGTTGACCTTATAAAAGATTTAGTGTTTCTCATTATTTTCTGTCAAGCTTTACAAGTGATAGCTTCACGGGAAAAATCATTTGCATCCCGATGCGCGCGGTTTTTTTGTCTGGGCAAGGGGGATGCTCGGCGCGGTGTGCACGCCCTGAACACCCTACTCCCCCCCCTCTGCATTGTTTATTTTACTCCTTCCTCACCCCTCCCTGGAAAAAAAAAAAATCTACAGATTTGTGTTGTTTTGGGGGAAAAAAAAAAAAAAAAACAACAAAAAAACCCAACAAACCAACAACCAAACCCACAAACAGGATAAGACTTTAAAGGCCCAGGACTTGTTAGACTCCTGTAAATGAGGGAGGTTTTGAAAAAAGAATAGGGATTGGTTTCCCGTAAAGAGAGCTCAGCAAAGTGTTTTGTCACCCGCTAAAAGGATTCGATCAAATGGATGATGGAAAAACCGGGCTGAGCCCCGGTGCAGCTTTGGTGTTAAAGTGAAAAATCGTGCGAGGCTGGGGAGCTGCCTGTGAGCAGGTGGGCAGAGCCAGGCAGGTGCTGGGAGAGGAGCAGGTAAAGCTGCATCTCCCTGCAGCCCAGTGTGGATCCCTCCAGGGCAGGGGGACAGCCTGGTGCTGCTTCTAACTTGCTTCAGCCCCTTTCATGGGTTCTTCCTCAACAGCTCCTACAAGTCATCACAGTCCATTAAATCCTATTAACTAAAACTCCTCCCACATGAGCTGAGCTTACTGAGCACCCAAGGGTGCTCACAGTGCCCAGCACCTACAGCACACACACCCCAGCACCAACTTCAACATGGACAAGCCCAACACCCACAGCACCCACAAAACCCTGGTCAGTCTCTGGGGTTTGCTGCCATCAGGGGAGCTCTGCCTTCCCACTGCACCAACTCAGCATGTCTGCATCTCATATGCGATTTCTGAGCCCTCCATTGACATACCTACTTTAATTTATCCTCCATAACTAAGAAACCCAAATTAAAATACCCCCCAAATGCATACTTAAGTTTTAGGAGTGGTATTTTTTGTTGCACCTCTAATTCTTTGAAGCAAACACAGATATGACATCCCAGCTCCAAGGGTCCTGCAGGTTTTCATTTGTCAGTAACAAATGCAATGAGCAGCAGCAAAAACATTGCTCCTCATCAGCAGCTAAAGCCCATTGTAGCTCCATCATCTGCAAGGAAAACCACCCAGCTTTTACCTACGAACTATATTCCTGTCCTGCTACAGCCAATGCTCCAAATCCATGATTCAGACAAAATCCTGACATAACAATCCACTACAACATCAGAGTAATGGCAAAAATCATCAGGAAGTACCCTTGGGTTCATCATTTAAAATATGAATTAGAAGAATCCGAGATGAGGATTCATCACTGGCATTGACTTCTCAAGACCAGTCTCTGTCATAATAAGACCTTTGACCCAGGGACACCCTTATCTGGGCTCTAATTACTGGCCTTCATTATGAGAGGGTTTCTCATTTTTTAAAATAGCACTTGTCCCTGTCCTACACCTGGTGCTTCCCACTCACTCATGCTGAGGGCAGGAGCTGGAATCCCTCACAACTTTGTCAAGGCTCTGCTAATTTTAATCACTGCCAGTTGTGGCTCAGTGTGACATTTCTCACCCCGTAGCTTTGTACCAAGTTTGGAGTGAATAAACTGCTGTTTCCTTTCCTGTGGCTTCAACCCAGTCCCAGGCAGAAACTTCTCTCTGCCCAGTTCCCAGCACGGGTGGGTAAGGGAGCACAACAGAAAAGCAGAGGCACATCACAGAGAAGCAGCTCAACTGTCCTTACTTGTGAGCACTGGATTTTTCCAACAATCCCAACTCTGAGGGGAAAAATGTGTGCATCTTTAATAGGAGGTTGGAGTTGGAACAGCCAGGGATTGTCCCTGCCAGCTCCCTGGGGCTACCCACCTCCTTTAGCAGCCCTTGGTTCTGCCTCCCCCACCTTTCCCTCCCAGAGAGGGGTTATGTCACTGCTGCTACTTGTGAGAAAGCAAAAACATCCAGAAACAGCTGTCTGAAGTTAGGCACTCAAATGCATATTTAAGTACCTGAACGACTTCCTCCAGAGAGGGGGAATAGCTAAATACGCTTTGTTTGTCTTGATTAATGAGATCACTCGCAAGCTTTTCAGGGCAAAGACTGCTCTGTATTTTTACATATGCAAAACCTGACATCCAGCCAGCCTGAGCAGGGTGGGGGAAGCGGGAGGCAGCTCAGCACATCCACACGAGGCAGATGTATGGCACAGGGAGTTGGGCTGGGGCAGGTAAAGCCCGTGGCCCCCCATGGCAAACCCACTCCGTGCAGGAAGACACATCTCAGTAGCTGCATCTCCCGTGCAGGGGTGCTGTGTGTGAGCCCCACTGCTCACACCAAACGGCCCTGGGACCTTTCTCCCCCAAATTGCTTCCCCTTTGTTTGTTGTCACGGGCATTTTTTCACCCTCTCCCCACCTCGAAGGTGATTCCTGGGGAGATGCTGCTTCTGTGTTTGTCACCCAGATCCTGATCCCAAGTGTCTTCCCTGAGAGCTCTGAGTCCACCCTGCCCCCTCAGTGAAGGACACAAGTCCTGTGTTGTAGAAAACGAGTCATATTTATTTCAGGGTCCACCTTAGGGCATTGCCAGCCTTTGAAAGTGTCAGACAACAAACACACCACAGTAAGACTGCAGAGTTTTGTTACTAGAGCAGGATAAGAACCTGCTGAAGTCAATCAGAAAACTACTCCTCATTTTAAACAGGTTAAGTGTTTAACTTGAGCTGGAGCAACGTTTTCCAATCAGACAAAACCCCTCGTGCAATCCGCAGTCTCTTCCCTGTCTGTGCTACAACCTACTTTCTGTGGCTGACTGCTGGCTGTAACCAATCCTCTCTCTGCTCCTTCCCTCACAGGCTGAGCCTCATCTCAGTACTTTTCCAGACCCTGAAGCTCGTGAAAAGGCACTCAGTGCCTCCCATTGAGAAGTGCCTGCCAGAGGTGCTGCCCTTCCCCAGAGCACCCACCCATCGCAGACCGTGCTGGGCACTGCCCTGTGACCCCACACAGACTTTCTCTCAGGTTTTACAGAGTTATGCTAATGCAGATACAGCCAAATAAAGCACAAGTATAGCAGGAATGATTCTGTCTCAGCCTATTCATTGCTTCATGTCAAGGGGCACAGCACCTTAGTCTGAACACCACTGTTCTCATCGTGCCCAGGGTACCCCAGGAGCAGGGCAGTGTTCAACCAGCACAGCCCCACAGGGAAAGCAGGACAGTCTCCTTCACTGCTGGTTCTGAACAATTACATTAAATGCAGTTGATATCAAATCTAGAATATCTCATACTCCATCAGTCCTCCTCAGTTCTTTGCCAAATCACTGCCTGATGCAGCAAAGCCCTTGCCTGTGTGAAGGAATCCAAACACCTGCTTTAACCACTCTGCCAAGCTGAGGCCTCACCACAGAGAAAAGCCTCCACTTGAAGGTGACTCCAGCCAGCTCCACACTCACCCTCCAAGAGCTGCTGGTGTCTCATGTCCCTCGGGGCTGAGCCTCTTCAAGCACTTGCTGAACAAACTCAAACTCCAACAACAACTCGACATCACAGCACCCAAACCCCAGCTTGGTCACCCACAGGTGACAGCAGAGGCTCAGTTACCAGCACATCTGGAATCCATCTCCTCCCAACAGAGCATTTCACCTCAAGGCAACACCACTTGGTAATAAGAGTGATTACTTTAACTGTGCTTCTCCATTATTGCTACAGGAATAATTAATTACTCTTGTGTAGTCTGCCTCTCACATCTACTGTTAGAGCTCAGATTGTACCAGCTATCTAAGTCAAATTAGCTTTCAGTTTTCATATCCATCATCCCACTGGCACTTGGAGAGCTCAGGTGTGTTCTGAGCCACACTCTGAGAGGTGAAATCTGCTGCCCTAGGCAGGCCCAACTGCATCCCCAGCTCAGGAAGGGGCTGGGAACAAGCAGTTGGAGGGTGGATGTGCCCAGAATGATTTTACCTCTCACACCTCAGCACTAGGACTAGCCCAGCCCTCCTACATAGACCCACCAGCAGCCAAAGGACATAAAGAATTCATGTTGAGCCAAGGGCTCATTGCCCACTGGATTTCCAGCCAAACTTTTAAGCCCAAACCTCAAAGAGAAAAGTTCTTCATAACATTAAACTGTATCACTCAAGATGAAAGAACAAGGTAAACTGCTTAGGCAGATTCTCTTACCTCTCTCAGGACAAGGAAGGCTCCCCACCAACTGCTTCAACATCCCCTCCTCAAGGGCAAGTTGTGCCTCAACCTGCCCTTTATATAAGGAAGGAGCCATAACAAACTCCACCCTGCCCACACCTGAGCTGAGGGAGGAACAAAATCACCTGCTCCACACCGGGGAAATCCTGGGATGTGGTTGCTTCTTTTTAGTACAGGCCTTTAAATAAACCCCATCTAAAATAACGAGGAGGATAACAGCAGGGTTTGCAATGCTGGCAGAGGAGGATTATAACCAAGGACCTTTCCCACCTCCCCAGGGAGGGAGGAAGCCAGGCCTTAAATACTTATCTTGCTAAAAATGACACTGGTTACAAGTGTGTGAGAAGCCCAGGCACAAGGTTTGCCTGGTGGGAGCCACATCCAGCTCTTGGTCCAGCCACAGCATCTGTGTCCACCTGCACCAACCACTCAGGTCCTTGGGAGGCACACAGGGAAGGAAGCAGAGTCCTGCCTGGCTGGAAAGGGCTGTCACACAACACGTGTGAGCCAAGCCCCTGTGAACCTGCTGGGTCAGGAGAGGAAGAAGCCAGAAAAAGGGACCAGAAACCCAAAAAAGCACCAGCCACGTTCAGAAGGAGACGCCTCCCAGTGGGGGTTGCAGCGGACAGACCTGCCCCGCTGCGCCCCGAAATCCTGGGACAAGGTGGTGCCCGAGTCTCACAGCTCGGGGGGGCTGCGAGGGGGGAGCGAGGGGCGTCGGCACCGCCCGAACCCCCCGTGGGGGACCCCCCCGGGCTGCCCCCGACCCAACCCAGCCGTGAGCCGGCGTGTCCTCCCCGCTCCCCCCGTGCCAGCGGAACCCGGTGCGGGTCCCGACCCCCCTCTCGCCGCCCCCGACGCTCCTTGTCCTGCAGTGACACCCACCGGTAACGGGGTTTTACCGCTGCTGCAGCTTCCCCGCCGCGGGCCCGGCTCCTCCCCGACACTGCGGCCCCCCCGGCTGAATGTCCCCCCCCTTTCCTGCCTTTCCCCTCACCCCGAACCCTCCTCTCTCCCATGGAAGTACGTTCGTTTCGTTACCGGAGCATCCCACCGGTGCCTGTCGCTGCTGAGCGTCCCTCCCGGCGCCTGCTGGGCACGGCTTTTCCGAGCACCCAGCTGGGGTTCGGTGAGAAATCCAGTACAGCAGAGCCTCCTGGGAACTCCTCCCTAAGCCAGACCCTTGCAGGACACCGGGCCGTGCTTCACCGGCAGATATTTCTCATATAGCTCTTACTAATCATCATCCCAGCTCAGCAGTCCGTGCCCTCCAGCCCCTGGCCCAGCTGTGGAGGTGTCCCGCAGCCCAAGCCTCTGGGAACACCTGGATCAGCCCTGTCCCGTGGCCTCAGGGCCAAACCCACACTGGGAACAGGTCCTAGGAGAGCCTGGCCATGTCCATCAGCATCTCCCAGCAAGATGGAATGCAGGGAAGCTCCCAAAGCTGCCAAAGTCCTGGATCCAACCCTGGGGTGTGACTGGGGCTTGTGAGGAGGGAACTGGAAATGTGGGGATCTGTTCCACATACAGACCAGTCAGTGATCTGTACACAGGATTTCCTACCTGTGCTGGGAGCCACAGACAAATAATTTGAACCGCACTTGTCCAGTGTCTGGTGACAGGGGGGGACACCACATATAGGCAGAGTGAGGCGTTTCTGCCGGGGGGGGCTAGTTCTGAAACAATAGTAACAATAACTTTAATAGTAATAATAGTAATAATAATATTAATGTCAGCCACACTGACATTAGAACATGAGTAGCAAGTGCATCTATAGCTGCTGGGAGCTCCAAGTGTGGCCTAGGAGTGACAGTCTCTATCTCCAGGGCCTTGGCTGGGGATGGCACAATGCAGCACCTGCTCAGGGATGAGCTCACGTCCTCCCCCCAAAATCTTGCACAGCATCGGGAAGTTGGTCTGATCTGGAAACTTCCTTGTGGTTATTTGAAGGCAGGTGCTTTATTCAAGAGCAGGAAATACAGCAACAAACTCACCAGCCCCAACCTGTCCCTGCATGGCTGATCCAAATCCTGATTCTAAACCCGCTCCCAGCCCTGCTCCATTTTCTGGTTCCAAACATGACCTCAGTGCTGCTCCTGGTCCCAGTGCCAATCTCCATCCCAAATGGGATCTCCTGGTTGGATAGGGACAGGGAGGTTGCCAGAGCCCAAGAACCAACACAAACACTGCAAAGAGCTGGGAAACCCCATCAGAGTCTCACCCTCATTTCTCACCGGGACCAGTTTGTGCACATCCATCGCTCTGGTCCAGCCCCAAGTGACATTTGGCTCGGCCTTGTGGGTAGTGGATGCTGCAAAACTGCCCCTGCACAGACCAGGACCCTTCAGCCTGGCCTCCAGTCCCGGGTGCTGGGGCAGCACCGCTGTGATGGGAGGGAGACAGGGCAGAGCAGCAGCAGGAATCCTTTGCCCAGGGAGGGACAAGGGAGGACGGGCAGTGCCCGGCACGGCAGTGTTGCATCCCCGAGGTGGGGGCAGGCTGGGACCGGGGCTGACGCTGATTTTGTTCCTGGGCTTGTCCTCCTCTGAGGTTCTTTTGTTCCGCTGCCCCGATCCCAGCCGGCCCCGAGCCTGCAGGGCCGAGGGCAGGAGGTGTTGGGGGCCCTGCCTGCGCCGCTGCCCGACAGCTGGCAGCCGGGCTTCCCGAGGGGGGGCTCTCCCCTCGCTGGTCGCCTCCAAGCTGCCGGCCAAGGGCGGCTTTGGAAGATGGACAAGATGCAGCTGACTGGCCGGGAAGGTGGCGAACGGAAGAAATCGAGTATTTGAGAAATAACCGGTGGCATCGCTTTAAAGTGGCACAGCCTCACACGCCCGGGTGTGGACATTTTCCTCGTCTCCGCGGCGAAGGGTTTGCCCGCGGGAAAAGCCCCTAAATAAACCCTCGAGGAGGCAGGAGCCGGTCTGACCGGGAGGAAGGTGGGAATCCTGCGGGAGCCGGTCCCTCTCCAGCCTGGGAGACCAACAACGGCAAAACCCCCCGACGGGACGGGAGGGAGGAAACTTGGTGTCTCTGGGAGAAACGGGCTGGGGCTATTGGGCTTTTATTTAAAACGGGACTGACGGCAGGAAAAATCCACCCTGAGTGCGGCCCCTTCCCAGTGGCACCAGTAGGTACCGCCGCTGGGCGCTGGGAGAGCGGGCAGAGCGGTGCCCGGTCCTCGCCGCTCGGGCAGCGCTGGGCTGGGGTGGCGGCGGCCCGGCGGCCCCGCGGACCTCTCTGCTCGGTCACAACCGATTTCGAGAGCATTCAACGAAATTCGCAGCTCCGAGGCTCACCTCGGGCTCAGAGCAGCCTCCTCTGTGCTGGGAGCCTGGGGAGGGTTTCGATGCTTTTCCTTTAATTTTTCTTTTCTCTTTTTTTTTTTTTTTTTTTAATTATTATTTTAACGCCCATCAAAACTTTCCCTGCCTGAGAGGGACCTGCAGATCGGCTAGCTGCGGGGGGAGGCGAGCAGAAAACAGCAACCCCTCGACAACCCACCCAACCCACTACTCCCCCCCCCGCCCCTTCCGCGGCTAATCATCCCATTACGAGCCCTATCAGCGGGATAATGACGGCAAAAGAGGGCGGAAACCGCCCGGAAAGCGCGGGGACGCGGGCGGCAATTAATTCCCGTTAATCAAGCTCCGAGGTGTCGCCTGCTGGGGAGTGACATCCCCCAAAACGCCCGGCGGCCAATGGGCGCGTTCCCACGGGGTGGGTGGGGGGTGCCGGGGTCCCCCAGCCGGAGCGGCCCAAGTTCAGGTTTTCTCCCCATTTCCCCCCGTTCCCCCCCCGGGGAGGGCGCGGCGCTCCCGCCGCTGTCCGAGGTGCTGAAGGCGCCTCCGGCTCCGGAGCGACTCCGGCTCGCGGGCTCCGTCCGAGGTGCTGAAGGCTCCGGAGTCACTCCGGTTCCCCCCCCCCGCCGGTGTCCGAGGTGCTGGCGGGGAAGGGGGGGCGCCGCGGCGGCCCCGACGGCTGGCCACCCCCTCCGCCCTCCCCTCGCCCTTCCCCATTGATTTCTGGATCATTAAGTGGTTAAGGCGCTGCGAAGCCTCCACTATCGATCGCTGCCTCCCCACCTCCGGCTGGGAGCCCCCCGGGCTGCCCCCCAGCCCCGCGCCGCCGCGGCTCCGGGCACGGGTGGGGTGGCCGGGACCCCGGGTGAGGTTGGGGTCCGTCCCCCCTCACCCCACCCCCTTCGCGGCCAAAGTTTGACTCTGCCTCCCTCTCCCCCCCCTCTCCTGTCTGTCTGTCTGTGAGTGCAGCTGGGCGCGATGCTGAAGACGGAGCAGCCTTGGATCTAACGCGCGGCGCCTCGGAGAGCCTTGCAGCAATTGTTGCCCGGATCCCAGACTGAACTTTGCTCATTTTTTTTTCCTTTTCACCTTTTTTTTTTTTTTAAATTATTTATATTTTTTTTGCCTTTTTTTTTTCTTTCCTTCCCCCCCTCCCGTTATTGTTAATTATCATTATCAAACCGCTTCCGCCGCGCCCTCCCCGCCAATGCCCGTGTGAGCGCCGGCACCTCGCGGGGGCCATGGAGGGCTCCACCGGGTTTGGGATCGACTCCATCCTCTCCCACCGAGCCGGCAGCCCGGCCGTGCCCAAGGGGGACCCGCTGGTGGGCGACGGCCGGTCCCCGCTGGAGCTGAGCCCCCGCTCCGAGGGCAGCAGCGGGTGCCCCTCGCCCCGCTCGCCGGGCCGCGAGTGCCTGGAGGCGGCGGTGCCGCGGCCGGGCCTGGATGCGCATCTCCAGCCGGGGCAGGTCTCGGCTCCCTCCCAGTCCCGGACCGTCACCTCCTCCTTCCTCATCAGAGACATCCTGGCCGACTGCAAGCCCCTGGCCGCCTGCGCGCCTTACTCCAGCACCAATGGACCTCACGGCGGGCAGGAGCCGGCGGGCAGGATGCCCACCAAGCCCGGCGAGGATTTTAGGGAGAAAATGGAAAAAAACACCAGCAGCTCCTCCTCGGACTCGGAGTACAAAGGTAAGAGCCGCTCACCCCGCTGGGCTTTGTAGGGCGGCCCTGACCCAAAGCCTCGGGCGGCCCGGGGGTCTCCCGGTGCTCCGGGATCTCGCTGCGGAACCGGCCCCGCTGATGGGGGGGGGTCGCGGTATCGATCGCCCCCGAAACGACCACGGGGTCGGCAACAACTTGGGAAAACTTGGGGTTCGGGGCTCGGTGGGGCTCGGCCCGGTGGAAGGGGTTGGGGCGATCGGCGCTTCCTCGAACGCGCCCGGGGGATCCTCCGGGCTGTTTTCCGCGGGAAAGATCCGGCTGGTTTCGTTCCTACCCGCGGGGATATGGGAGAGGAGAACCGGAGACGGATTTCTGCCTGAGAAAAAAAAAATAAAAAAAACAAAAAAAAAGAGGAGGAAAAAAAAAGGAAGAAAACAATAATAAAATGATCACGACTTTGCCAGGTATTTTCCCCGCTCTGCTAAGAAACGAACAAGCCAGTTGGCGGGGTTTGATTCGATGTATTATTTGCGTTATTATTTTGGGGATGGTTCAAAACAGAGCACGACAGACAGGGAGCCCTGGGCTGCATCCACGGCGGGGCTGGGGATGGATGCGGCCGCTGCTCGCCCCAGGCCGGGGGCTTCGGCCTCCCGGGCCCCTCGCAGCCCCTTCCCGGCCTTCCCCTGCGGCAGCCGGGGCGGGGAGAGGCACAGGAACAGCACGGGAGGGTTGGGGTCGGTCCTCGCCCCCCGGAGCGGTTTATCCCAGGTGCTTTCGCCCATCGCACCCCCACCACTCCTGCAAACTTTTACCCAGGAAAAGTGTTCGCCGGCTGTTGGAGAGGGGAAGGCGAGGGTACCCAGCTGGGGGGAGAAAGGGGAGGCGATGGCACCTTGCGGGGCCGATGGATTTGGGGGGCTTGGCAGAAAAAAGCGAGGGAGGTGCTGAGCCCTGTCCTGGCTGCAAATGCACCCTCGGCCCGCCTGGAGAGGCTGGGCTGAAATCCGGTTCATGGAGGAAAAAATACTCGCCCAAAGGAGCCTCCAAAGGCGGCGAAAACCTCTGGGCATCGCGAGGGGATTTTCGCTCCAAACGAAGGACGGAGCCCGGGGTCGGTGCCGGGGCTGGAAGTGCCCCGGGAGGAACCATCGGCCCCGCTGCTCTGCAGGGCCGGGATTGAAAGCAGCTGCGATTCCCACCTTGCTGGTTTGTTTTCGCCTCCTACACCCGCCCCAAATTTCTTCAGCTCCTCTCCCCTTCCCCCAAATCGCCGAGACGCGAAAGAAGCGGCGGCGGGCGGGGGGGAAGAAAAGCGGGTTCTCCGCATCCCCCAGAGCCGGCCGAGCCCGGGCAGGGGGGGATGGATTTGGGTGGGGGCCGTTCCCCGTTGGCGCTTGGCTCCTCTGCTGTCCCTGCCACGGCCACGCTGCAAACGCCGCTGAAATGGGGGGAATAAATCCTTTAAGTTGCGGGGAAAACACCGCTTTAATCGTGGAGGAAAAAATGGCCTAAACGAGAGGGGAAAACAGATTAAATGGGGGAAAAAACACAATTTAAATGGGGGGGGGGGGGAAACAGAGCTTGAATCAGGGGGAAATCCCTGCATTAATGGGGAACGGGTGAAAGTCCTCGCTTCCAGCACGATCATTTTTTTGCTGCTTTGGAAATAGCCTTTCCTGGGGCAAAACGCCCCTTATTTATTCCGCGAAGGAGCTGCGGGGCCAGGCCTAACCCGCAGCGGCCAAAATGCCGAAAAATCCATAATATATATTTATATATATATATATGTATAAATTTTTTTTTAAAGCTATGAATAGCCAGGGAAAGATCCGAACCGGCTGGGGAAGCCGCTGCCACCGTTCCTGCAGCCCTTTGGAAGGCAGGAACTTTTTTAGGAGCCGAGGATCAGCCCGGGGGCCGGGAGGGATTTGCCGTCTCGGGATGCTCGAGGCCTGACCCGCTTTACTCCGCGGAAAAACTCCGCACAAACTTTGGGGCCGTTCCCGGGAGGGAGCGGGGCCGCCCCTCTTCCCCTGCCCGGTCCCGGCGCTGCCTCTTTCCCGTGATCTGGGGCCGAATCTCCCCGCTTAAGGCTCGTCCCCGGCTCGGGCTCTGCCTGCTCGGCCAGAGCCGGGATTTCTGGTTGAAGGGTTTCGCTCCCCGGTGGCTCAATTAACCGGATTATTGTCTTCCTACAGAGAGAAATCAGCTCGCGTTCGGCTGCAGCCCTGTCCCTGCTCACCCCCGCCACCAGCAAATTTAACATAAACCCCTGTGAAAAAAAAAAACAAAACAACCAAACGCCGTCGATATGTATAAACCGAGCCTTTTTGCTCCATAATCTCCTCCAGGAGAGTGGAGAAGGCGCGCACAAACAGGGATTTATTTTTCCCCTTTTATTTTTATTTCTGCTCGATAATTTTTCCATCACCTACTAACATTTTGTGGCGTAAGTTCCCGCGTCGCTCTGCCGGCGCGTAGGTACCGACAGCGCCAACGAACCACCGCCAGCCCCTCTCATTCGGCATTTTTTAAGATAAATAACAGCCCGGGCAGGGGCTGGCGGAGCCCCTTCCCCAGTATTTCGTTGTGCGCCCTGGAGAAGGGGGGTTTGTTCCGTGCCCCGGGAGGACGGAGGTTTCTCCGCGGAGGGGAAAAGCAGGACCAATCCGGCGACATTCCCCTCCAAAAAATGTAGACTTAAAAATTTTCGGTTTTGGTTGGGTTTGTTTTCGGTTTAAAAAAAAGAAAAAAAAAAAAGAGAGAGAGAGAAAGAAAAAAAGGAAATAAAAATTATCCAAGCATCGAGAAATCTGTTGGGTTTGGGAGAATAAACTCTGAGGAGGGCCCTGCCCCGTGAGAAATGAGGAGTGAAAGGGATAAGGGGGGGTCTAGGCAGGAGGGCGGCGGGGCCGGGCCGGGGGTCTCCTCGGCACATCCCGGCGCTCTGGCCCCACTCCCAGGCCCTCGGGAAGGGGAAAGGCCGGGCCCGTTCGGGGGAGACCCCCCGAGTCCCCCCCAAGGTTAAAATTTTCGAGGTTACAGAGCAAATGTGCCGTGAGCCCGACTCGGTCCTGAGCCCCTGACTCACGGCTGCAGGGGGCTACCCCCTTCTTTTGAGGGTATTTCCATTCCTGCCCTGACCTGGCCTCTCTTCCTCCCTCTCGGCTCAGTGAAAGAAGAAGGGGACCGAGAGATCTCCAGCTCCCGGGACAGCCCCCCGGTGCGGCTGAAAAAGCCGCGCAAAGCCCGCACCGCCTTCACCGACCATCAGCTGGCCCAGCTGGAGCGCAGCTTCGAGAGGCAAAAATACCTGAGCGTGCAGGACAGGATGGAACTGGCCGCCTCCCTCAACCTCACCGACACGCAGGTGAAAACGTGGTACCAGAACAGAAGGTAAAAATGCACCTTTCCCTCCTGCCCGCAGCGCCGGGATCCCACCCTGCCCCTCTCCCCGGCCCCGCACCCACAAACCGGGCAGGGCTCTTGCACCCCACAACCACCCCGTCCGTCCTGGCACCAGGAGAGGTGCCATGTCCGTCCCGTCCCCGCCTCCCCCGGGGACTTTTACCCCGAAGTCAAGGGGAGAAAAGCGATGCCGGGGCAGGGCAGGGGGTGGGGGGCAATCCGTGCCCCCAGCCCCGGCAAGGCGAGGAGGCAGGACCGGGCTTCCAGCTAAACACAACAGCATAACACATCGGCCCATTAATAATAGATACCAATTACTGCTTTGGGCATCAATAATTAACACCCTTTACAGTAATTACACAATTATTATTATGATGAATAATTTACTGGTGGAAATAGGTTTAGCGCTTCAGCGACAAATCTGTAAAAGGGTTGGAGACGTGTGGTGGCTTCAGTGGGTTTATCGGGACAACCCGAGCCCCGACCATTGCCACCGCCACCAAACGAGGGACCCCCGGCTGCAGCCCCCACACTGTCCCCCCGCTCGCCCCGGGGTTTGACCCTCCCTCCCCGTCATTTCCAGTCCCGCTTTGCCATCTGCAAAGATCCCCCCACGTCGGTGATTTGGGGGTGTCTGGGGGCGCTGGGGGCTGTGTGGTCACCTCTCCGCTCCCAAAATCCCTCCCGCAAGGACGCGCCGGAGCCGAGCCGGTGCCCCCAGCCCCCTTCCCTGGCCAGCCCGGCCCGCCGGCGGCCCCGACGTGGGCGAGATCCCGGGGCCGGGGCTTCTCCACGACATCCGGCACACACACACACACACATATATATACACACATGCACACATACCCTAGGTACGTATGTATGCATATATAAAATATATACGTGTGTGTGCATATATATATATATATATATATATGTAGGTATATACAGAGAGACATATATATGCCGCAAACGAATGCCCCGGGACGCTGCCCCACTCGTGTCCCCCCACGGGACCCTCGCAGCCCCCCGAGGGGCCCGGCCCGGTCCCGGCAGCCCCGGGCCGGGGAGGGGGTCCCGGAGCCCCGGGCGGCGGCTCGGGCCGGGGCATCGCGGCGGCCGCAGCACCCGCGGGACTGAGGGGAGAGGATCCCCGGCGGGTCGTGTGACAATCTGGAACTTACACTCCCAGGAAGGGACTGAAATGATGGTCGCGATTTATATCGCCGCGATTTACGCCCCGCCCGTGGATCCCAGCCGGGCTGTGGCTCCGGTGGCTCAGGGAAGGCTCCGTGGGCGCTCACGCCGGGCCGCCGCGGTGGGAACAGCAGGGAGATAAGCCCCCTGCTCCGATTATTGGAGTCTGCATCCCGTGCCTGCCGCACAAGGAAGTCTGGCCCTGGGAGCCAGCGGTGGGAGCGGGGATGCACAAGGAGAGCAGAGTCCGGGGAAAGGGGGCATGCAAAGGGTAAAAAGAGCTCGGGAGCGGCTTTGGGAGCATCCCTCCCTCCTTGACCCCCTGTCTCGACTTGTCCCCCCCCAGGACCAAGTGGAAACGGCAGACGGCGGTGGGCCTGGAGCTGCTGGCCGAGGCCGGTAACTACTCGGCTCTCCAGAGGATGTTCCCCTCGCCCTACTTCTACCCGCAGAGTTTGGTCTCCAACCTGGACCCCGGCGCCGCCCTCTACCTGTACCGCGGACCCAGCGCGCCGCCCCCCGCCCTACAGAGACCCTTGGTGCCCCGCATCCTCATCCACGGACTGCAGGGCGGCAGCGAGCCCCCGCCGCCCCTGCCCCCGCTGCCCGGCGTCCTGCCCCGGGCTGCGCAGCCCCGGTGAGCCCCGGCCGCCCGGGAGACCCCCCCCCGGCACCCACCGGGCCGGGGGGCTGGAGGGGACAACCCCACCTCTGGGGCCGCGAGCAAGCGACAGACTCCCGCTCATCCCCGAATATATATATATATATATATAAATATAAATGAGACCTCCCCTTCCTTTTTTAAAATATATATAAAGAATGCAAGAAGCAAGGGCAGGCTTGGCAGGACGGAGCCGGCGGAGCTGCCCCCCAACCCCGCGGGGCACTCGCCGCCTTTTTACCCCCTTGTGCCCCCGAAGGGCAGCGGGGCCGCTGTGGGTCCCCCCACCCCGGCGTGGGACGGCGCCTGGAGCACGGGGGGAGGCGGATGCTCCGGGGGGGCTTTGCCTCTCTGCCCCCTCCCCAGGAACTGTCGGGGGGACCGAGCCACACCTGCCACGGACGGCTCCGGGGAGCCCCCTCCCCGCTTTCCCCGGCTCCCTGACCCCGGGGCACCATCCGGGAAGGGCCGCGGTGGGGCCCGGGCTGACGGCCCCAGAGAGACTTTGGGACGTCCGTAACTTAAAATTAAAAAAAAAAAAAAAAAAAAAAAAAAAAAAAAAAAAAGAAAAAAAAAGGGGGGAAAAGCGCGGTGGAATGTAAATACGGTGCAAAATGTATATGAATTATTTATTTGTGAACCCTGAGGGCGTATTTGTGTAAGTGATTCTTGTCAGTCTGTATCCCGGGGCCGGCCCGGCCGGGCGGGGGGCGCGGTGTGTGGGGGGGTGCTCGGGGCGCCGCGGCCGCTCCCGCTCCCCCCTTTTTTAAATGTGGAAATAAAACTTCTTTACAAACAAACGGGTCTCGCCTCCGCCGGCCCCTTCTTCCCCTCCCGCTTGTTTGCTCTGGTGGAGCAGCCGCCGCCGCCGCCGAGGGGAAAAGGGAAGAGCAAAGAGGAGTTTTCCCACCTCCCATGGCAGGGTTCGCCCCCCTGCCCGGGTCCCGGTGTCCCCCCGGTGTCCCCAGTGCCGGTATGCGGGACCGGCCGCGGGGCCGTCGGGGGGCACCGGGGCGCTGCTGCCCGGCGCGGCGATAGCGAATTAATGACGCTAATCTTAAGTGTATAATTGCCTAAGTGCTTTAAATGATCGCTTTGCAAAATGGATTGTTTCCACCCTTTAAAAGTGTCGCTCATCTGGCCGCGGCCAGCGGGCCCGGCAGCTGGTCCCCGGGACAGCCGGGCAGCGGCTCCTCGGCTCGGGGAGCCGACAGATGGGCTGCGGGTCCCCTCGGCCGCTCCCCCGGCCCCTCCGCTTCCCCCGGCCCGCCTGTCTGCGGAGCATCCCCCCCCGGCACCCACCGGCCCTACAGATCGCCCTCCCCGGGGCCGGGTCCCAGCCCGGTGCCCCCGGCCCGGCTCCGTCCCGGGGGCTTTGCCCCGGCACCCCCCGAGCCCCGCGGGGAGGGGGATTGTCGGCTCGGCCAAATGCACAGCCACGCCTGGGGGAAAGAGCCCCCGGCCTTTGTGGACGGTGCTGGTCCTTTGCATGTGAATGGGGGAGTTTGGTAAATCCCCGGGCCTCGGCTGGGCGAGGAGGAGGAAGGGGGGTCGCTCCCAGCTCACGGTTAATGAAGTGGGAAAGGAGTCTTTCAGAGAGGCCTGCAAACAACCCCCTCCCCGGGCAACAACCCCCCGTCCCAAATCCTACATGGATTGACTTAAACCCAGGGGATAAGTGCTTTAAATTAATCTCATTGAATAAGAATGAGGCCAAACAAAACTCTTTAAAATCATATTAAAAATCTATCAAAGGACAACTTGCAGTGGGTGTGCTTTTCATTTTGTGAGCGCGCAGGCAAGGAGCATACAGCAACCTTCCTCCCATTTACACAGCAGGAATGTGAATCAAAGACATTCTCTAATATTTAATTGTCCTTGTAGCCATAGCAGATTCCTCCTCTTACATTAATGAAGTACAAGGCTTCGTTACAAGTTTGTAATTGCAATATTTAAATTTGCCATTTCACATCTGGAAGGAGCTGGAAGCTCCCCTGTACCGGCAGGACTGAGCCAACGCTGTAACACAGCGACAGAGTCCGGCTTGTGTTACACGGATGGAAGGAGAGAGCAGGGCAGAGCCCTGAGGAAACCTCCTCTCTGGGAAGGGGGAATGGCTGTGCCATGTCTGGCTGGGAAGGAAAAGCAGAGGGGAAGCGAGGGCTGGAGCTGTCACTTCCAGGGAGATCTCATAGCAGAGTCAAGCAAGGCAAGCTTTGAGATAAATCAGTTTAGGGAAGACACCACAGGCTCTCAGAGAGCACTGCACTTGCCACACGAACAGCATCTCGTGTGGGAGGATCTCAGCAGCCTCAAAAGCCGCTGAAGGACCAACCTCACCTCCAGGGGCTGAGATAAAACCCGTTGTCCTACAGCAGAACCCACCAGCACTGGTCCTGTACCTACAGCAGCCCCTGACCAGGCTGGAAACTACTTGTTTCTAGAGGGCAGTGCCAGGCAGGCACAATCCTGGCAAGGCCTCAGGCGTGGGACAGGCTGTGCTGGGTTGAAATTAGATGAAGCAGTAAAAATGGCACAGCTGAGAAGAGCACCAGTGCCACGAAGGAAACCTTTGGAGCATTGCACCAGTTCTGCTCCACTGACTTCTCCCAGGGCACAAAGTCCAACAGACAGGCTGCTGGTGGTTGGTTTGTCAAGCTCTGGATCCAACACACAGACCAGATAGTGCAGTGGGGTTGCCAGGACCAAATGCAATCCTGGCTCTCAAACCCCTTCTGGGCTTTTACCCAGCTCAAGGTCCACCTTCCTCCCCTCCTGACACAGCTTTAACCAGGACCACCACCCTTGGAACAGAGAACAAAAGCTGCTCTGCTGAACATGCCAACACACAAATTCATTGAAATCTGAACTGTTTCTAGCCAAGATATTTCATGGTTTCTTCTGAACACCAAACAAAACTATGTCAGAATGGAAAGCCCAGAACACAGGTGCTTTTCCTGCCCTCTTCCCAGGTTTGTAGAGAACGTAAACTGTAAGCAGGAGGTTCTGTTGCTTTCTACCCTGCTTAGTTATGGAGCTATGTCTTGTGTCTGACCTACACCCTGGGAGTGGGTGTTTAACTGTGACCCTTGTCCCAAGGTAACCTCCTTGCTTTTTCTTAATCCAAAGCCTTGAAGTGTGAACTCAAGATGCTCCAGTTGCAGAGGAGAGGAGGATGTGGGTTCCTTCTATAGGTGAAGGACAAAGAGCCAAAAGAGAGCTGAGAAAATGCACAGGAACATCTCCCGGGAGAGGCAGGACTCCGGGTGTGAGAGCAGGGAGTGGACCAGCAAGGAAGGCAAACCCAAACTGAGCCCAGGTCTGACTCACAGGCAGTTTTACAGAAAAGCTCCACAGTGCCATCATTTCCAGACCAAACACAGAAACCTCAGGCTGCAGGGCAGGAAGGCCCCTGCCACCCACCACAATGCAGACAAGAAAGCAAACCTGACCAAAGCCAACACCCATACAGCCCAACAAAGCTGCAATCCCACCAAACACTGCCCACAGCTCATCTCATCTCCCCTCCCAGGGGAGCTCCCACCCAACCAAGCCCCCTGCAACGCCCACGTACCTCAGAGCAGGAGGGGACAAATCCAGGAGCAGTTCAGGGTGACATCCACCTGCTCCACGCCGCAGGAACCCACCAGCAGCTCCTCTGGCATTTGGGTGCTCAGAGGACCTGGGAGCCTTTGCACCCACAACACCCTGTTCCTGCTGCAGGTGATGAAGGTCTGCAGGCAATGCAGTGATGGAACCCAACAGCAACCCAACCCCTGCCCCACCACAAGGACCACACCCTGCCCTGCCTCAATTTAGAGGTGATTTGAGGACAAAGTAACTCCAAACCTACCAGGTTCTTCCTGAATGGAGTGGTGCACAGGGGTAAAGCCACCTCAGAGCCAATCTAGAGCTGCCCAAGTGTAAACAAGGAATCAAATTCTGCCCACCCAGCCACAGTTCAAACACATTTTGCACATCAGCCTTCAAGTTTATTACAGGCAAACTCAGCTTAACTCCAGGTGCATGTACGTATCTTTTAACACATTTTCTTTCATATTTAACAATCTCCTCCTCTCCCTTCCCTTAATCACACCAGTAATCCAGCACTATCTGCTAAAAGATGGTGAAGCTGAAAGAAAAAGGCATTCTACCTTTTTTAAAAATCACATTATTCATCATAACTGTTTGTAACATTCCATGCCCAGTTAATGCAGGCAGCAATGAGATTTCCTGATGTCTCTCACCCATGTGCTGTTGGCCTTTATTCCTACTGTTATCAATTTGCCAATAGTCCCTATTAATTCCTACATGACAGTCAGCCAGGAGAAGGTCACATATTTTCTCCTCATGCAAAAGATCATTCCCAAACTTGCACTCCCTGCATCACTCTGAGTCATTTCCATCCTCAGGCGTTTCTTTTCTGTTTAAGTTGACATTTGCCTTAAAATCTGATTGCTCTTCCAAATAGTCTTCATAACAAAATCAGGTGAGCTTTGTTGTTATTTTATTTTAATCTAATGAATGTTGGTAACTTCATTCTCTCTGCAAAATCATGGTTAATTTGATACTGGAGCCCTCTTAGCTTCTTTCTGAAGTGTTCAAAAGAGTATTACAGTGAAATCAGTGTGTTTGATAATCCACTGGGAGGAAAAAAAAATTCTGGTTCTAAAAAGTTACACCCACTTCAGAAATTAAATACTTTGGGACTGATGGCTTCTCTCCTACAATCCTTTGTATGACTCACTACAGCCCAAAGTAGGTGCCCTCAATTCTGCATTCACAAAGCAGGCATCATTTTCATCTGCTTATACTCCTTTTTCAGTAGTTTCTTCCTTCTGACATCTGAAATTGCCACTGTTGGAGCACTTTCTGCTTCTGCATTAAACATACCTGGTTTGGGGCAGGGGTGGGCTGCCCTTCCTCATCCCTCTCAAGGAAGACACATGCAGGTAGCAGGAGTTGTGTTTTGGCAGGGTTTGCAGTGTTTATCCTGTGCACTGCTTGGTGTGTGTGTTACAGGGGGTGCTGGAAGGAGCAGAGTGAGGAACTCGGGAGAGGGAGGTGGGTGCTCACCTGGGGGAGTTTGGAAGTGCAGGATTTTGGGGGCACCTGCTCTCCCCAACACCTCACCAACTCCAAGGGGAATTTGGGTTCCATTTCACACACTGGGCAATGGTGAACAAGCACCAGTCTCAGCACATTTGGGGCCACCCTGCATCCCTTTTCTCAGTGTCCCAGTTCTCTGAGGAGAACAGGATGGAAAGCAAACGGGAAAAGCAAGAAGAGAAATCCATTAGCTTGGGATGTGCTCAAAATAGGCCCAGGCAAGGCAGAGAACCCCAAAAGGCTGGGTTACTGCTGGCAAGAGTTAGCAAAAGCCTGCAAAGCTTTAATGTTCAGAGAGGTGAGACATTCATACACCCTCTGCTTTCTATAATTAGGTGTGACAATGTGCTGCAGGGCAAGGAGAAGTTTGGATTCCACACCGGCTCCTTCCCAGAGTGACAACGTTTGTTCCCAAACTCAGGAGTTTGGGAACGCCTGACATGAAGTTTTGACATGAAGTTTTGTGCCCATGAGCCCTGCCCCAAAGGGACCACGTGTCATTTCTCCACAATCCCACCACCGGCCTCATTACAGGTGGCAAATTCCTGCCCAGGGACAGACGTTGCCCCAGTGCACGGAGGACAGGAGAGGAGATGCAGCAATGTGGCTTTGTTACCTCAGACAGGAGCAAAGTGCCCCCTTACAGTGACAGGGAAGGGGCAGCCTCCCCTCTCCTCTTCAACGTGCTCCCCTGCCACGACTGCTAACCAGGCTCAAAATAGCAAGTGAAGGGATTGTGGAGCGTTTCTGCAGGTCTTTAAACAGAAAAGCACCTCCTGTGTGACCACAGTCGTCTCACTCTTATGTTACACAGGCATCACATTTCTCTGAAAACCATATTTAACCTTTTTTAAAATTATTTTTCTTGCAAAAAAAACCCCCCAACACCTTAGAAACACGGCACATCTTCAGGAGGCCACGTTTAATTGCAGCAGTACAACAGGACACGCCTGGATTCGATTCCATTTGGACCTATGGAATGAAGGGGAGGAGGCCACGGTCCCCAAGATCCCTCCCACATTTGCCTGATAAATTGAAACACTCCTCAGTTGGTTTGGCAGGTCACCCTGCCCCCCGGCTGAGGCACTCAAGCAGGTTTTACAGCCAATGGCTGGGAGGTCCTGGCTTATGTTGGAATCTGCTGGTTGCCAGGTTTCCTCCGCTTTTTCTTCCTCCTGACCTTGGTGTCCATCCCACTGGAATATTCAGAGCGCAGGATCTCGGCAAGGCGACGTTTGCCGTGGGTCTTCTTGAGCAGGTCAGACCTGGGAAAAGCAGAGGGAAGAGCAGAGGGAAGAGCAGAGGGATTAGATGATTCCCTTCTCCCCGCTGGGTGGGACCGACTGGAGCGGCGCCGAAAAGTGACATTTGCGCATTAGCGAAGGAACAGCTTCCTCTTCTCCAGGCTTGATTTGAAATTCTGTCTCATGCAAAATTAGATATTGTTGTGACAGGTTTTCACAAAGGTGGCAAAATATCACGCCGTTTTTAAAAGCAAGCCTTTGTTCTGTACAAATGCTCTTGCAGGGGTGGCGGGGAGAAGGAGGGAAGGTTTGTGAGCTGAAGGCTGATGAATTAGGTGACACAGCAGTTTGAAAATTATAAGAATAATAAAAAAACCTAACAGCCTCGTGACACTGAACAATGGAAACACTTTATAAACAGAGCTGAAATCCAGAGCTTGAAAACAAGGGAAAGCAAACAAGGAAAAAAAAAATGAAAATGTCAGGAGTCTCAACCCAACAGAGTCTTTCCTTGCAGCGTCCTGCAGCCATCACAGGCATCTCACAGCCACCCCTCCAGAGACTGCCTTTTGCAAGGGTAGCTGCATTCAGCCCATCCCCTGAACTCCAACATGGATCTCTCTGTAGCCCTAAACTGCCAGCTATAAATATAAAAACCCACTCAGCATTTTTCCACCACGAGTTCTGCCACTGTCCTGATCCATAACCTTTGGTAAATCTGGTCTTGGTTGCTGCTGTTGCCCTCACTTATCTAACCTGTGATCTCTTGGGTGCAGGACCTGTTGTTCCTTACCATGTTCCTGGACACAGTGGGTGTCCACAGGTATTGGACACTCTCCTCTTTATAGTCACAGAATCACAGAATGGTTTGGGTTGGAAGAGACCTTAAAGATCATCCAGTTTCAACCCCCTGCCAAGGGCAGGGACACTTTCCACTAGACCAGGTCTAACTAGAGCCCAGTCCAGCCTGGCCTTGGACACTTCCAGGGTGCACCTCTCTGAGCAGCTGGTCCTAAAAAGGACCTGTAACAGATCTCAGAGAAGTGAACAGAAATCAGTCTGTCCCTCTAAACACCAGGGAGTTGAAGAGCAGCCCCACATCCACACCAGCATGCTCTGGTGACAACACAGGGACCTCAGCAGTCTTACACCTTATAGCACTGCCTCATAATTCCTTCAGGTGTCCAAAGCCATGCTGGGGATTGCAGGAGAAGGAAGAACTTTTGGCTGCAGCAACAGATCAACCCATTCAGCAGGCCAAGCACACGAAGAAGGCAAGGGGAGCAAACTCTTGGCTGCCTGAGGGATTTCCTTGCCCCCTTTCCACAGCTTGTTTTCCATCCCTGTGTAGGTTTCATGGCTGGTGTGGATTTGGAAGGCTGGATCAGAACGATAAGAAGGATGGTGTGATGTTACCAGAGAAAGCTTTCCCTAGAACAGAAAGCCTGGAATACACAGACACTGCTACAGTCCCTGCAGCCTCCATTCTCACACGAATCAAACATTCCAGCTTTGCATTCACAGAAGGGCTTGAGACTGGACGTGCCAGAGAAATCAGACCCACGGCCACCACACAGTTTGAACTCACAGAAACCAAGGCAAAAGGACATAAAACACCTCAAAAGTGGCTGCAGTGCAGAGGGAGCCTGTGGGTGCACACACAGCACCAGCCCAGCTCTGCCAGGGCAGGTGTATCCTCTGCTCGGCCCCTCCATCACTGGATAAAGTTCCTGTTTGACACTCTGGTTGTGTCTCCAGGCTTTAACTACAGTAATTCCAGGGTTACCAAGCAACAGTTTACTTAACAACAGGGAACTATCTGCTGCAAAAGGACAAGGAATCCACCAGTAGCTGCGGGGGCTGAGCTGCAGCTCAGCAGGGGGGTTGTCCGACACTTTATTATCAATCAGGTGAAATCACTGCCCAATTAGTAAATCAATACCCCCTGCTGAGGTGATCAGCTGCACACAGAAAAGCAGGGATGCAGGGGAAAGGGAGGCTTCTCCCTCTAAGCCGGGCCCACGAAAATCAATGGAGTTGTGCTGTGGAACCTGTGCTGATCACCGAGAGAAGAAAAGCAGCTGTCAAGGCCCCGTTTAACCACGAGATGGAAGAGCTACAGGCAACAGCAACAGCCTGCAGTGACAGCACACCAGGAAGAGTGTGGAGCCAGGGCACCAGGTCAGGAGTCCTGGCTGGATCCTGATTCCTGTTGTAAACCTGTAAATTCCCCTCTCTGCTCAGCTGGTGACAGTCTCTGGGGCTCTGCCAGAGCCTTCCAGATAACACTGGTGAGGAAAGGTGCCCTGTGGTTATGAGACAAAGCCCAGGAGAACAGAGGGAGACCCTACTACTCACCCCCTGAGCATCCCTGGGCAAAGTATTTAATCTCTTTGGCTTCCATGTCTCTTCTCCCACCTCCTAACCCGGGATGGCTGGGTTTTCCCTGCTCCTGAAGGCTGGAGTGATGGTAATGCAGGAGAGCTGTGTGGTGACACTGGATACTGTGACAAAAAGCTTCACAGAAAGGCTGCAAATGTAAGATGCATTTGCAACAGAGACAGAACCCATGTTCCCATCACTGGATAAACACATGGATTGTCAGCATCTCTGTCTGTGATCTCATGTCTAGGTATCATATTGAGCCCTAATGAGAACACATAATGCTGATAAGGGGCAGAGAAATCCCCACCCTTTAAATCCCTCCCTCCAAACACAGCAATCTTTGGGGGGGGGGGGGGGAATTGCACTGAATTGGGTGGTGCAGCTACTGGGAAGTCACAGGGCAAAAAAGATTCTCTGATGACTGACCCATCCCAAAGTGCTACAGTGCCATGATTTCAGCAGTGCTTAAAGGAGAAAGGAATGTTCATACAGATGAGAGAATATTAAGTTTTATTAACTGGGGGTAAATGAGACAGAAACAGCCATAACTTGGTTTAGAGCTGCCTGAGCACATCTGTAATTAAGCTGCAACCTCACAAAAGGTGGTAGCAAGACCCTCAGCAAAGAGACAACAGAGAAATTGTCCCCAGATGACTTTGTTAGATCCTGGAAGTCTGGAAAAGACCAGGCCAGAGACAAAGTTTTAAAGGTTAAAAAAAAGCTCTGTCCTCCTCCAGAAAATTGGAGGAATGAATTTATTTACTCTTTAAACATGAGAAACTTGTGAACCTTGCTAAATACAGAATTATCTCAGAAGAGATCTGCAGTAAATCTTTTTTCACATCATGAAAAAAAAAACCCCAAACCCAAAAAACACAAGGGGTGAACACAGCACAGGTGATGAGTATCAAATCCTCCCTGTTGTCTCCAACTGCCTCCTGCTCTGCTACAAGATACCAACCAACCACAGAAGTCCCACCCAACTTAGAGGCATCACCTTAAGATACTCAGTTAGTGATTTCCACACACCTTGGGTGATCGATGGCTTTGTGAGTTCCAAAGGCACCATCCACTGAATTCCACAGCCACCAACAACAAGACAGTGGAGTAACAGAGACTGTACTGTGGCAAAGAAAAAAACCAAACACTGAACTAAGCCCTGAGGATGTTTTCCACAAAGCTGAGAGGCTGTGGACAGCTCCAAGGCACAGAGGAGAGACGAAGAACAGCACACACAAACTGTTCTGTTTCTATTTAACATCCCCTTTATCTCCCAAGCATTCCTGAGCAGATCATAAGGATGATCAGGCTTCACCTGATTTAGTTGGATCGCATTTGTTACAATATGCAAACCACAATCCTGGATATGGAGACTCAAACCTTTTGGTGGGCAGGGACCAAGTAACAACAACAAGAAAAGGGACAAGCATGACACCATTTTTCAAGTTCTTTTCAAAATCCCAATATGTGTGTCTCACTGGCACATCTGCTTCATTAGAGAACTGAATGACAAGCTGATCTCCAAGCCAAAAACTCCTTCATGCCACAGTAGTGGCACATATACATGAAGGGTTCCTTGGGTATCATCTGCTGGCTCAGAAGACACCTCTGCTCATCTTTTTACCTCAGTGGTGAGTAAGCTTCTTAGAGGTGTCTCCCTCAACTTGGTTGGCACTGCTGCCTGTTCCTTTGTCTTGAGCTGTGTGAAATGCTGCTGCAATGCAGTGCAGCAAGTGTGGTGACCTTTAACCAACTCCCAGCATCTGCAGCAACCAAAGGCTCCCCAGTTGCTCCAGCTGAGGGACAAGGAGTAGGAAGTTGTGACGCACGGCCCCAGAGCTCATGGTGTGTCTTTGGAGGAGACAGGAGTGGGCTGTTTCATTTATCAGAAAACATTTCAACCTGGATTGCACTATCAATCTGCCTGACAGCATCTCCAACAGCTCTTTGACACCGTGCCAGCAGCAGAGCTGGGTTACCTCTGGGCCAAGGCTGCTGCAACACCTGCTTTTTCTACTTATAGTGTTGGATGAACCATCTGCAGCCAATGCAACCCTGTTTGGGTTGGTTTTTCTGCTGTTGTTTTTGCAGAGTGGGGGCAAGAAATCCATCAGCAATCCTACACTGCTCTCGACAGGTCAACAGATGGCCCAGGTCCTCTGTTCCCAGCTGATGCAGATGCTTGAGAAGATCGAGGAAAATTATTACCCAGCCAGAATGAGCACCAAGCCTGTTCCAGAACACCCAGAGCAGGGTGGCCTTCATGCCAAGGTGTGCTGAACAGCAAAGCCCACCTCACCCTACTGAAGTCAACTGTATTTCAGCTACAAAGAGACAAACCCCCAGTTTCACTTTCACTACCATCCCTTGGCTGTCGCCCCATGGAAAAAGAAAAGCAGCACTGGAAGGTTGGGAAACCTCCCAGGATTCTTGCTTCTGTCAGGCTCTTTCCCAGCCTAAAGGATAGAATATATTTCAATTGCAGAGAGGTAATTTTTGGTGCATACCACACAGCACAGAGGTTTTCCAGCACTATTTGCTTGCTCAGAGATGGAACAAAGGCTCTGTGCTGTGGCCACGGTGGAACAGGACAGTAATAAAGGGCACTGCAGTGTGCAGATAACAATCAGATGGATTTTACAACTATGAAACTTTAATTCCATAACAGGACTTTTTTATAACATCATGATGTGGTAAACAGGACTCATCTGTGTCCCTGAACTGCCTTAATGAAGAGTGATGGTGATGTTTCCTTTTGCAGCAGCCACGTCTCTTACTCTAATTTTTGGATCCATCTGCACTCCAGCCCATGGATACACACTCTTACCTGAGCTCCATTCTGGCTTTCTAGAGCAGAATGCCCAAACCAAGAGAAATTCCCAGTGGGCAAAATTCCAAACTTGCATTTTGACTAATTAAGTGATATTAAGAAAGCTCTAAATGTGCAGGTAAAAACTGGCAGGCAAACTGCTTCTAATGATTAGAAAACTGTTGTTCAGGGAGGCCCAGCTGCAGCCTTGAGTCACAAGCCCTGTATTAGTCTTTCCATAATTGTCAGTGCCAAGATGTTCAAAAGTGGAATCAAGGATATGAGATGGGAGAGAAGATAAAAGGCTACGAGCTTTCACCCTTTGCTGCCTTGGCCATGCAAAGGAGGACACACAGGGTTACAAGGTGTATTTCCCAGGAGTTGTCTAATTCTATCTGACCACTAAATGCTGAAGAATGAATTAAAACAATGATCTTGCAGCCAAAACCTTCAAGGCATGCTGACCTCCATATTCAGAGCAATGGCACTGTAATAACGATGTACATAAATGCCCTTAAACACCTTGGACACCTTGGAGAAGCACCCTGGACACCTTTTCTTGATCTCATTTTAGTTAAGCCTTGGGACTTAAACTCTGAAGCATGAGGGGGTTTTTACCTTAGTTTTTATATCACTTTCTGCATGTGCTGTAGCAGCTAATATGTTATTTTAAGTAAACTCAATCTTTCTGAGCGTTTCTGGCATCAGAGATTCCTCTAGCAAGGAGTTTCACAGATTCTACTGAACTTAAAGATTCGTCTCTTTCTTTGTAATGGCTTGTACTCACAAAGGAGGCAAATTAAGTTGCAACTCCTCATTGCAGTGGAACCCTCTGGGGGCACACACTGGGCTTCCTGAGTTCAAAAGGAGAAAACAGACCATCAGTCGCCACAGAAGCCCATAAAAGCCCCCTGATCCAAAATGCAAAAGACTTGAGTAGCACAGGGATGGATGGTGGAATGGCAGTAGGTCTTTGGCATCTGCATTGTGAGGGAGTCAAAAGACATGTCTATCTGGCATGTCAGCGACTTCCTCGGCACGCTGCTCCTCCGCAGCGAGCGAGGGACAGCTAATCCCTCAATGGAAGTGGGATCAGCTTCCTTGCATCCACCCTGCAGTAAAAGCATGAGCCCAGACACTTACTAAGCTGATGTACTGTAACTCAATATACAGTATCTGGTTCGTGTGCTCCTCTCTCACCTAAACACAGCATTTCGACTTTCACAAACGTCGCGAGCAGTTATTTTTTTTCCTTCTTCAGATCGGGTTTTGCAAGACCCACCGCGGCAAAGGGGACAGCTGGTTTGCACAAAGAGCTTTAAAAAATACATGGAAGTTTACATGGGCATTCAGGAGAGGGCTGCTCCCACATTTCAGCACTGAAACATCACACACCTGGCTGCTCCCTCTCGCTGTCTCACCTTCCCCAAGCAGGCTCTCCAAGGAGGCGTGAAGCACAAAAGGAGACTTCAAAAGAAATGAAAAGTTTTCTTTGTCCTCTTAAGGAAACACTTAACGATTGCCTTTACCCCACTTTCACCCTGGACTGCCTGTTCTTTATTCTCCAGGCAGGTGCTGAGAGATGAGGCTTTAGTGAGCAGCCTGATCAAAAACAAGTATCGGGTGTTGGGAGACAATGTGTAATACGACAACCAGCACTCACAGTATCACGTGAGAAATATAATTAAAAAGATTGCTCTGAGACTGTGCTGTTATAATTTCAAGCCTTGCATTTTACAACTAAAACCCATTTGTCTTCTAAACGGCAGGCTGAATTTTGCTTTCTGCTCTGTCAGTGTGAAATCAAAAGCAATTCTCTAAGTTAACGGCACTATCTTGGATTTGTGCCAGTGGAGACTGAATATCAATCTATATTCACTTTCTCTAAACTATCCTATAAATACTAATTTATCCTCTCTCTTTATTTAATTTTTTAAGCACACACAGAGAAAGCTGATTAGAAACAAGTTTCACAGGCAGGAACAATTGTTGCACATCACAACTTTGGCTGCTTCTGCAGGGTCTTAACTTTCCAGATGCTCCTGGATTTGAAATCTGGAGCTTGAGCCGTGACAAACCTGAGCAAAGTCTGCCCACTTTCCCTGAGCTGCAATTATATGATCCACGTGCAAATGAGCTTTCAAATCACTCTCAGACCATTTGTTCCAACACCTCCACATCCCCCAACCCCACACATCCTGTGCATAAACTACCTACTGTATCTTGAGCTTGTCTGTGCTATAATGGGATGAAGACTTGGGGAGGAGGAACCCGAGTCTAAAAGAGGTTTGTAACAAGGGAAAAAGTAGCTCTAACAGAGTAGCAACATCACAGGAACAGAGAGAGGCATTGTTACAGCCCAAGTAATCCTGTGACACGCTACTGTCAGTCATAGCTTGACACCCTGCTGGGCCAGCAAGACATCAAAGCCCACCCCATACCATCTTACATGCTCTTTATCAGCTAATCAGGCTATTCTTCCCGAAATAAAGCTCCGTTAAATCCCCTGCTCACAGGGGCATTCCCATCCTGTTGCCCATCTGCTGAGGAGGGTCAGCTGGAGCAGGAGGCAGAGCAGTGGCCTGTCCCTGGTGGCTTCTGAAAGCAGGACAATGCAGGCTCCAACTTCTTATTTTAAAATCCCTTCCCCTTGCATTTTTTTTTTTTTTTACCACAAGATATGTACATGTGCAGGAGATGTGACCAGCCCAGGAACAATTATGTGGATTAATGCTTTCATTGCACAGCTAACGTTTGCTAACAGAGTCTGTAGCAACAATTACATGGAAAGAGTCACAATTGATGCTGATAAAGAAAAAATATTCTCCTCCTTTGAATTATTGCAGTGATTTTACTGGCAAGCCAGAGGTTCCCACCCTGCCATTGAGGGAAGAGAGCATGTCCTTAACATTGTAATATCAGGATTATCTGTCCTGTGGAACCAACCCAGAGTAGCCAGGATCAGATGTACTGAGCATCTTCAGCTCCCTTTCAAGCACAGAAAAGGATTTAGGGCTCTGCTCCTCCATCAGGGAGTCTCCAATTCCTTACAGAGAATAGGATTACCCAGGAACATCCCTGTGCACACACCAGAGGGGACAGAGCTCTAACTCCAAGTTTGCTGCAGACTCTTCCTGGGAGAAGATCTCACATGATTTTGCAGAAATGCTTTTGCCAGAACTACTTAAATCTACAGGGAGCAAAGCACAGGTTTGTAGAAGGATCATTTCTACCAGCAGATCTGCCTTTTGATTTACACTCGAGTCCTGGAGCAGGCACCAGGAATCCACCTTGAGGAGCAAAGCACACCACAGTGTGTCATGTGGTGTTCCCTGGCTCAGGAACCAGCTCAGCTTGGCTCACCTTTTTGGTCTTGGCTTGGTTTTCTTCTTTGAGCCTGCAGTTGGAAGAGCAGTCAGGTTCTGGGGGGCATCTCTCAGGCCAAAGCTCTTCGCCACGTGACCCAGGTGGAGAGACTTGATGTGGAAGATGTGCTTGAGGTTCCTGGGGTAGGTGGTATAGGCACAAAGGAAAGACTGCAGTGCTGAGGGGAAGAAAAAAAAAAAAAAAAAAGGGGTGAATTCTGTTTGCTGCTGCATTTTTATATATATACACTTAAAGATTCAGCTGTTCCAGCTGAAGGGACATCGGTCTTGTCCTTTGGGACACCTTCTGGTCAGCAGCTGGTAGGAAAGGCTGGCATGTTAAAAATCTGTGAAGGTTGCATAGTAATAGTACAATCCCAAAAGGAGAAGGTGGGTGCTGGAGAGGTGTCAGGAACTGAAACAAAGGCACATTAAATTGCATTGGGTTTGCCTCCTGCAAGGGGGCCCCTTCAGCCCAAGAAGGTGATGTTTGTAGCTCGTCTCATAAGAGTCATTGACAATGAATGGCTACAGAGGAGGGGAGAGAGGGAATAGAGATACAGGGATGAAGAGAGGGAAAGAGAAGCATGGAAATGGCACAGGAAGGCTCCTCTGATATTAGAGTCCCAGTAGTCCATGCATTTTTCACCAGTTACCAGCTAGTCCCTTATAAATATCTGAGAGCCGGATGGATTTCCTGACTCATCAGCACACTGAGAACAGAGCTCACCTTCTCAAAAGGGAAAAATAATAGAACTGTGCGCAAATTTCCCTTCACATCTTTATACTCCTGTAATGCCCTTCCCCTCAGGGCTCATTGCTCTAAAGACAATCATCCACTAATATGAGCACTACCTCTGCTCCTCCCCGGAACGCTCACTCCACCCAGGCTGTCCCCTCTGCTCTGGGAATAGAGGGACTTCCAGCAAGGAAACTCTACAGCTCAGAAAATGCCTCCCTTCAATCCCCTGCTGCTCCCCTGCTTGCTAAACCTCCTGTGTCCCCCCCAAGCCCTCACTCCAACCAGCACCTGCCTCTTTCTCTCCCTCTCACTCCTGGCAGCAGCAAGCTCTAAACTCTCACCTCTCCTGCCCTTGCCCGTTGAGCTACCGGACCAGCAAGTTTGCCCACAGCTTATGTCTAATCTCTTGGCAGCAGCCGGAGATTGGAGTTTATGAACAGTAATAAAAATGTCATTTTAGCAGATCAGCTCCTGGAAGGACCCAGGGAATCCATCAAAGCTCTGTTTACTGAGCAAAGCGAACTCCTTTTCCCAATCGATGGGAAGAAAAGATTGAGTTTTTTGTACCTTCTTCCCAATTTCACAAAACTCCTCTTTCAGAGGCACCCGAGCACCAAGAGACCTGTGTTTTCCCAAAAAAGAGAATGCTAAATTCCAAATACTCTGTCTCGGTGTCTCTTCTGAAGGCCATCCTGCTGAGGGCTTATAAACCAGCCCAAGTGCCTTCAAAACCCCCTGTTCTGCTGCTTTTTTTTCACAAAGTTATTGGTCAAATTCACCTGTGAGAAGGTGTAACTCTTCAAAAGGAACAATAGGAACTTGCTCCCGCTCTGAATTCAGTCCCATCGGAGCCAGTACAGCTCTGTCTCACAGCATCTGGAAGGGTGGATACTACAGATCCTGTTATTATGAAGGCTGAGCTCAGCTCCCACAGCCGTGCAGAGAGGAAAGGCTGCTGGTACCAACTCCCCAGATCAGTTAAATAATCAAAGTGTCAAAGGCCCCTCTCTTCCCAAAAAGTCCTGACAGGCATCTGCCAGACTCAGCTCTGAGTCAGGGAATGCTGCAGGACACTAACCCAGAGCTGAACCAACAGGTCAAAACCCCAGCCCAGAAAACTGCTTCACTCCCCAGGAGCTCAGAGCTGCTGATGTTCATTACAGCACCCACGAGACTAAAATGAAGACCTTTGCAGATGTGAAAATCTTTACTATCAGGTCTTTAGACCTCTCAGTGTTGTCAGAGTCATGTTTTCTGGCTTTTATGTGCAATTAAAGTGGCCAGATACTAAAAGCTTTTTTTTTTTTTAAAGTTCAAATTCTTTTATGATTTTGTGATCAAAGAGACAGAGCTTTATAAAAACAACTCACAAAGACTGGTAACAGTGCTGGTCAGGCCATAATTCATGTAAAGGATTCCTCATCTTAAAAGTCATAGGAGCAAACTGCCTGAGCTGTTACAGTTTTTGCCACACCAACATGAGTCTAAGGTAACATATACTGGCTTGGGGTGGGATTCAGACTTGGGCTCATATAAGAGAATGGATTTAGATTAGTCCTTTCCACCTGTGCATCCCCATCTTCCTACAGGAAATGGAAGTGTGGAAAGTCAGAGGAAAAAAGAAAAAAAAGGTGCTATATATGATGGGGGTTTAGATGGATTGGTTTGTTGTTCTTTTAACCAGGGGACAAGAGGGTAATAGATATGAAAGTGAGACAGGTGACATAACCTGTTCCCTGTGCTCCCAGGTGAGAGCTCCCAGCACTGGCCCCAGGGCACAGCCTCAGCCACAGGATAAACCAGGAGGCACTTTGCTGGAGTGGGAACAGGAGGGAAGGATGCCCCAAACCCATCATGGATTCGAGCACTGTGCCCCAGCAGTGGAATCCTGCAACTCTGCTGTCCCTCTCCACACACGGGTGCAGAGGACAGAAAGGATGAGGCAAAATGCTCAACTATTGGCTGTAAAATTGGGAAACATGGAGGAGGACGGCAGGGTTTGCTTCCTTACCCTTTCTGCACTCTCAGGAGCACAAAGGATCACAGTCTCCTGAGCTCTGTCTGTCCCCACAGCTCCAAAAGGAAGCGCCTGTCACCACACAACCCTTCGGACGAGAATCCCCCACTTCCCAAAAGGGGCTCCACACTTGATCAATTCATCCTTCAAGTAGCAGGGCCCAGCCAGACCCCTCCTCCCACCCACCTCACTGCTGCTGATCAGTCAATCAAGTCTGAAGGGCAGCACCTTCACTGAACCATTCCATTTGAGTGGGAAAACCACGGGACCCCGAGCCAGAAGGGGAGAGCGGGCAGGGAGCCACTCGCCTTTCGAAAGCAGGGCTGCAGAGCAAACACTGCTTATTAACATTGACTGGGTCAGAAAATGGGGAAAAGCAGGAAAAGAGAGAGAAACAAATGCACCTCTGGCACAGTTTCCAATTGATTGTCTGCCATGAAAGCAAAAGCCAGCTGCCATGTTAATTATTCATGATGCCTGGCTCAGAGGGGAGGAAGAGGGGGCTTATGGAAGCCACTCAGCAGTGGAAAATTTGCATATGTAGATAGCAGAGTTGGAAAAAGAGGTGGAGTGCTCCTCTACAAGATAAATGGGATGCACACCATTTCAGCATTTCCTGATGTGTTCTCTGCACTTCTTGTCTGTGGCTCAAGAAGTTATTAATGCTGAGCTCAGCAACAAGTGTGGGTGGGTGGGTGTGTGCACACACAGTGACACACTCTGTGGAAGGAGAAACCACTGAGGTTTTCTAGGTGGGACCACAGTGGTTGTCCCTGTCACAGACATCTCAGGTTAGAAGTTTGCATGGGGTATATGAAATCCCAGGGGAGCAGCAAGAAGCTCATCCAGGCAGAATGAAGGACTATGATCATATTAGCCACATGCTTTGAGACTGTGGATTTAAAAGCTATAAAAGTAATTGCACCAGGCAAGTAGAACAACACACCTGAAAATGGGTGCAAGCTGCTTGTGTAGCAAGTCTCCAACACTTTCACTGTAGGAAAAAGGTGTTTCAAAACCCCAAGGGACTAAAATCAGCACTGCAGCAGCTGGAGGTGGGGTGAGAAATCAGCCCAGTGACTTGCAGTGGCAGGGAGAGAGCAAAGAGAAAAACTAGAATTTCAAATACTTTGCCCATCAGCACAGCCACACATCATTAAAAGCATTGCAGATTAATTTGGAGTAAGCAGGCAGTCCCAGTAGCTGCTTTAATTATTCTATGTCATCACCTAATAAGTTAGTACAACACTCAGGAAAAAAACAGCACCTTTGACCTCTTGAACAATCACTTCTCAGGACTCCAGATAATTTTTTTATCTTGGAAAGTCTCCCCTTCTCCAGTTTCTCCAGAAACTGGAGAAGGCTCAAAGGCCAATTTCCCCATTTGGTTTTGGACCCCTTAGAGAGTGATTTAAGTAGTTTAGCACACGTGGTACACCTGCACCAGACCTGTATGCACATGCATACAGAATGGTAAACAGAAATGATGCAGACCATTAAAACCCATCTCACCAGGACCCCTCTCAACTGGAAGTGCTGCAGAACTGTCATAACAGGACTTCTACACAAGCTGAGAGAGGAGAATTTGACTCAGATCAAAGTGACAAATGAGGTAAAAAAGAAAACAATCAGGAAGGGAGACATGTGGGAAGAGGAGATTCAAAAAAGGGGAAAGGCTCTGGTCCTAAATATTGTGAGCAAGAGTGGTTTAGTCTCTCACATAAAGAGTTTGTGTTTTGTGGACTCGTCTCAATAACTCAAATTCCAAGGAGCTTTGGGGTTCCCATATTCCCCTTACAGTAGCTCTCAAGTTCTCAGGTGCACCCACTCCAAACACAACAGCACATGGAACAGGGGTGCCCACCCTGCACCACCTTTTTGGCTCCTCTCTGGCGACTGTTCAGTGTCTATTTTCCTACCACATCCCTGGCAAGTTTTTCATCTTTCTCTCATATATACCTTCCTCTGAATTTTCCAAACTGAGAGGCAGAAGGGAAGAGTCTTACACTGCTCAGTGACAACTGCTGTGCATCCTGCTTGGCAAAGATGGGAGATCAAGTCCCAGATTTGCATGTAACTACAATTATTAAATCCACCCCAGTTTTTTGTCTTCCTGCCTTCTTGAGTTGTTGCCCTCTCTCATTTTCCTCCCATCCCACACAACAACTTCCTCTCTTATATCCCTGCCTGTTAAGAGCTGCTCCCAAGGCATCCTGCCTTACAGGCTTCAAATTCATCCCTAGTGTGAACTGAAGGCATCCAACGGGAATTGCACCAGGATGTGGTGGAGCAAGTCACCCACTCCCTTCCCAGCACAACACACACAATCCATTCACTCCTGCGACTGGGTCAGGGCCCTTGGAAGTGAATCCCATCAAAAGCCAAGATTAAATCCCATTTGCACGTAATGTGGGAACACAAGAAATTACCATTTAATATCATCCCAAAGCCTTCTGGGCCTGTCTCAACCCCCTACAGAGCCCAGCGGCCCCAAAATGTTTCTTCCAGGCCTTTTCCCTGAAGCTCTTCCCCAGAAGAAAAGGCTGGCAGCTCATCTGAGCCCTCCTGGAATAGCTGGAAGGAAGCACACACTGACCTTTCTTTGCCCACCGGACCATCCCCTCGCTGGAGTGAACGTGATTTTCAAATTTGGTTTGCAGGACCGTGGCCCTCTCCCGGACTTCCTGAGGGTTGGTGCCACAGGATTTCTACCAGGGAGGCGGGAGGATTAGAGGAAAGAGAGAATGTGAGTCAGGAATAATGAAGCAGTTTACAATAGATTTAATAACAGTAAAATCACACAGTAACTACCCAGGGGCCAACAAAGGTAATCCTCTCAATATTACTAGAGGAAAAAAAAAAAAAAAATCCAGATAAAAATGTTAAAGTCAGAGCAGCCAGTGAGGGCTGTGTGGTGGGGAGAGCAAATCAGTTTTAATTTTGTGTTTTCTAACATCTGTCACGTATCTTTTTTTATCTTTCTCCATTGCTTTTTTTCTTTTTTTTCCCCTTTCCTCTTTTTATTTTTCTTCCAGGTTCAACAGGCCAGATCCCACTCCTTGTTTCCATTGGAGTTATTTGGAGTAACTTCTCCCAGACTCTACACTAACAGTTGTAGGCTGATATTGCAAATTCCCCCGTGCACTTCCCCAAAACACCTGCACTTGGTTCCTGGGACTTGTGGGGCAGGAGATCCATGAGATCTACATTTACCCCCAAGCTCCAGAGAAGAGACCAAATTCAGTACCTGTGAACAAAGGCGACTAAATGAACTTCTCATTAATTCCTTCACTAATTTCTACATGGAATTTTCTCATTGTCAACACATCACACTTGACTGGAACTGCCATCATTTGGCTCGTCTAGAAGAAGACACCAAAGGCATGACAGAATAAACTTCCTTAGACCAAAAAGGGCAGTTCTGCACGTGCCCAAGCTTTCCTGGGATCAGAGTGAGGGATGCAGTTCAGGAAATGGAAAACAAACATTCCTGGGAGCAAGCTGTTACTGGGAGGAGAAGAGAGGCTGCCTCTCTCCCTAAGGCACCCAGGCAGAGAAAGGAAGTGTGGACCAGGAAACAAGTGAATTTTTGATGGAAAGCTGACAGCAAAGTGCAAAGCCAGGCATCCATGGATGTGCACCTCTCCCAGGAAAGGGCCACAGTTCTCAAATACTCCTCAGACAGGAACCAGCATCCAAAGTCTAACAGTGCCAAATCCAAGGCAGAAACTCGATACCAGTCAACCCCCTCATCTGACCAGGGCTGACTGACAACAAATATCCAGCTCCCAGGATTCTGGAGGAGGCCTGTGCCAAGGCAACAATCCTGTTGTCCCTCTCTGGCAGATCTGCATGTTAATGCTGCAAACCCCTCCTTCCCTCACAGCCCTGCACTGCTGCCAGTCCAGGGGAGCCACAACGCTGACACCACAAACCCCGGTGATCGTGGGCAACGCTGCTGGAACCCTACACAGAATGTTCTGCTGACCAAATCTGCTACTCTATACCCAGTAGCAAATGTGCCCACAGACAGACCTGAAATGTGGTCTAAATCCCCTCCACAGTCCCCTCTCTGGAACCCAAAGCTTCCAGGTTATTCTCTAACCAAGCAAAGATGCTTGGGGCCTGGAGCTCCTGCTCACTCACTACCTGGAACTGTCCACCTGCATCTCCAAAGAAAACTGTGGGTATTTTAAGGCTCCCAGATTTCTGGCCTCTGCTATCTGTCTCCTGATCCACTCAAGAAAGACTCACAACACAGCTCACAGAATCATTTAGGTTGGAAAAGACCTCCAAGATCATCGAGTCCAATCTGTGAATGACCATCACTTTTGTCAACTAGATCATGGCACTGAGTGCCACATCAGTCATTTTTTGAACACCTCCAGGGATGGGGACTCCATCACCTCCCTGGGCAACCCATTCCAATGCTCAACAACCCTTTCCATGAAGAAATTCTTCCTGGTGTCCAACCTGAACCTCCCCTGGCACCGCTTGAGGCCATTTCCCCTCATCCTCTCACTTGTTCCCTGGGAGCAGAGCCCAACCCCACCTGGCTCCACCCTCCTGTCAGGGAGTTGTAGAGAGTGAAAAGGTCCCCCCTGAGCCTCCTCTTCTCCAGGCTGAGCCCCCCAAGCTGCTCCTCACATGATTTACTCTCTAGACCCTTCCCCAGCTTCGCTGCCCTTCTCTGGACACATTTCACAGACGCCTTTTAGTCTGAGTTAACCTGTGCCTGTCACTCAGCTGGGACAGTCTCCAGCCCAGGGGCCTCTGCAGGGGTTTAATAAAGGCCAAGTGGAGGTGCCTCCCCGAAGTGGACACTCCTTGTTGTCACTAACAAGTTTCCACTGACGTGAAACATAAAACTTTCCCGCCCCGCCTGCTCCTCCTGCCTCCATCCCTCTCCTTTTGTTAAGCCTCCTGGCAGCACAAAGTGTCACCTTCCCAGCGTTTTTTAATATGAATGTGAAATTAGTGAGGTTTGCCCTTTCCCCTGGCGGACAGAATCCTCTGTTATTAAAAAGTAAAGCACTTTAATAATGAAAACTTTTTCTCTTTTTCCTGTGTTTTAACTGTTTAAAATTAATGAGAAGGGCATAACGGTTGTCAAAGCGATATTGAAAGCCGGGTAGCCAGGACCGAATAAGCACGAAAATCCCTCCAGAGTGTTAAATAAACAGTGCTTCAGCCCCCTCTGAATCCCTGTGTTGGTTATTGTATACATTCTGTAACAGCACTCAGAATAGATCTGAGCACCGGGGAGGCAGAAAGGTTTCAGAATTCCAATAAAGGCCTCAAATTAAAGACAGCCTGGTGCGAATTCCAGGAGAAAATTAAAGAGACCTCAAGCTTAAGTGACAGGTGACTTGCTTCTGTGTCACAACTGTCAGGGGATTTAGTGATAATATGGCAATATATTACAAAGGACTTTTCTTATTCCCCCCTTTAGGTTTCAAAATGAGGCATCTCTTCTTCCTGGTGCTGGGGGAAAATAAAGAAAAAAAAAAAAAAGAATAAAAAAAGTAAGACAAAAACGAGGGATAAAAAAGTAGGTGCATAATTTCCAAAGTGTGAGGTCAGTCCAAGAGATATAAACAAAAAACAAAGCAAATGGCAGGAAACATAATGTCCTCAGAAAACAGCTTCTCCCCTCCTCCCACCTCCACCTTGCCTTTTATCCCCTTCAGCCCCTTGAGACAGATCTCATTTTAAAATTGCACCCTAATGGGCATGAAAAAAATCCCTGTGTTTGATTCCTGCCTTCCAGGTAGGTTCATCTAAAAAAACCCCCCAAAACCCCACCCCAATAATAATAATAGAAAAATAAATCTAAATTTAAAACTGACTCAGAGGCAAACTGTGAAAATAAAACCTGCCCATGATGTGAGTGTCTGGACAGATCAAATAAACCAGTGCCACTGGAAGTGCAGGGAAGCCATCCCACGTGCTTTACTCACACAAGCAAGCTTTAATCCTGCTTGTATCCTGCTTTGGACGAACAGGACAATTAATTTGAGACCCTTACACATTTTTCCAAGATAAAAGCCTACCCCAGAGGTTTGCTTGATCTGCTCCCCATCTAAATTTGTTACATCTGTTAAAAAAGCAGCACTATGGCCACTATGGAGAAATAGTGGGATAGAAGAACTTTCTCTACCTTGTGATTCCTTAAAATCCTGTTCTGATAGATCCTGAACCACTGGCAAAATGACTGTGGACAATTACAGTATTTGTAAGCTAAAAGAAGGGAAGCAAGGAAGAAAGTCTGGGTGCAACATTATTTAACCAGTTCAAGACATCAGGAAAACTCCCCCAAATGCCAACTCCACCAGGAAAACACACAGGTATTTCTGTCAGAAGAAGGAAACTTCCAGTGATAAAGATGGCAGGTTTTAGGTTTGAGAGGTTGGGATAAGTACTGAAAACTTCTGATTTCATTAAAAGAATATGATAATGAAAAAGGAATTGAGACACAGTAAGACCAGACTGAGATAGAAAAGTTCATTTCTAAAACAGTAAAAAAAAAAAAGAAAAAAAAAAGAGATGGTGGAAAGAAAAAAAAACACCAAAAAGCCTGGCTGTAACATCTCCTGCTTCCATTATACTTCAAAACAAAATGAAGGATTTTGTTTTAATAACAACTTTTTACTAACCTCCACACACCTTCTCTAGAACTCACCAAGTCCCCCTGCCCCCCTCCATAAAAGTTGAAAGATCAAATTTATTCTCTTTGTAGGCAGGTGAACATTCACACGCCCAGACATAGCCACATATATATTTTATATACCTAAATATAAAATATACATTTTACAGGCACTTCAGCTTGCTCCCTGGCTGCACACACAGAAGCCCAAAAAATACATGTTCCAACGTGGTACTTATAATGGACTTGAGTTGAGGCAATGAGAACTGAAGAGCATTATAATGAGGTTCCTGTGTGCACCTATAATATATACATGACTCAGTGCATGCAGAGCTGATCAGCAAAGCTCACACTCTCTCCAATGGCAACACCACAACTGGATCAGCCTCAGTTCCTTGTGACACCTCTCTGTCCCAAGCAATGTCCCGCTGCATTCCCAGCTTATTGCACTGTCTGTATGGCAAACTTACAGGATTTGATAGAGATTAACCCTCATCAAACCTTGGAAAATGCCCCTGCAGCCTTCTGAGGCAGCACTGCTGACCACTCACAGAGCCCTGATGGCAGTAAAACAGCTAACAAACAGAATGTATCTTGACTGTATTTAATACATTTTCCCAAGGAACTCCTGGTGGGGTCTATTTTATACTGACAGAACTGCTGCAATTTCATCCCCATTAAACAACACAGAATTTTTCCCATGAACTCCATTCCTCAGTCCCAATCCTTTCAGATTCAGAGTCACACAAAAATTGGTTATTCTGCGTTTATAAGTTCCTGCAGCAGATTAAGACCCTCTGACAGCCACAGTGGATATGTCTGAGCTCCAGTGAAGTCAACAGCACAGTCCCACTGTCAGAGGGAAAAGAGGAATTTAATCCCACCTTTGACTGCAAGTGAAAGGAAGCAGCTCCTTCTGTGCCACCTCCGTGCAGCACCTGCCATGGCAGGGCCTGCCCAGCAGCACAGCTGAGCCAAACCAGGGCAACAGCTCCTCTCAAACAGGGTTTGGGTTTATAGTTGTTGAAGGAAAAGGGGAAAGCCAAAAGTAGAGTATTGAAAAAAAAAAAAAATCTGTGCCTAAGTATGCAGAATGAAATACCAATTTGAGCAGTCTTGGGAGCAAGCAGGTTTTTTGTTAGGTTTTTATTGCTGTTCCAAAGGCATTTTCTCTTGCCACTTTTCAAGACTTAAATCATAATTTCCTGGAACCAAACATATTCTTTTTTTTTTTTTTTTTTGCCCACTTTCCATGAAAAGAACATTTGTCCTCAAGCCCAGAACAGATAACATTCTGCCCAACATCAGCAACAAATTTAAAGTGCAATTTCTGCATAAATATAATTGGTGAAAAACTCTCCAGAGGAAACCCAAAGTTACCCCCCTATAAGCACATTTGGGAGAAAAGTATTTACACACAGAAGAACCATTTAAAATAATTTCTTGCATTAACAAAGCACAACTAAACTTTTACATATCTGCTGAGTTAAGAGGTCATATCCTAGGCATGATCCAGACATTTAAAATATAGGCATTTACAGGCTGATTTCAGCCAAAAACTGTGCAGTGGTGGGAAAGAGCTTTAAATAGAGCTGCACAGAAAGCTCAGATCTGGCTTTCTGTGAGACACAGGGTGTGTAGGAACACTGAACATCTTTCAAAAGCATGTTTACCAAGAACACCACAGTCATCCCCGGGAAACAAGGCGGCTCATCCACGGTGTAACAGAGAGCACGAGCAGGGAAAACAGCATCAAGAGGAAAAAAAAGAGCTGCTGCATCATGCCTGACACATTCTTGACTTCCATTCAAAATGAGGGTTCTTGGAGGATTTAATTTGCCAGGATGCAGCAACGCTCGGGACATCAATTGCAAATGACTGAATTCTGTGAATTAGCAGCTTGAAGGCAGACCCAGAGCTGGCCCAAGTCAATAAAAAAGGTGCCTGACAACCAGGGAGCTTTGTTTTAGGCTCCAAGTAAATACAGATGATAAAAAAACCCCGTGTAACACATCACCAAATACATTTTCCTTATTTCTTCAGAGAAGTTTAGTGCCATTTGTCATCTCCAACAGTATTTTAGTGCAGAAAACCCAGGAAGAACAGAAACATTGAAGGGGGGGGAAAAACCCCTAAGCTTTTGCAGTCAGAAGCCTTTATTGTTTTTTACAAAGATAATTGCTGAAGAGTTAGTAAGCAACTGCTTTTTGGGGACAAGAAATTCTGGAAAATTGTGATATAAGGCAGTTCTGTAATTATTTGGACTGCCTGACATCATGGCTATACCAATCCTTGTGTTATGAAGAAGCTAAGGCAGGAATACTTGTGGTGTTTAACTGGTAGATGAAAACTGGAGCAGTTCCAAAATCAGCAGAGTAACTCACCTTCCTCCCTGGTCTGTGCAACTTGAAGCGATCATCTTTCATCAGGCTGGTTAACACCTTCTCCATCTTCATCTCTGAAACACTGAGGCAGCAAAGACAAAATTACTATTTCTCCTACTTAGAAATACAAAGTGGAACAAGCCACAGACTGGAAACACTTGAGCAAAAAGATTGAGATTTACATGTTCAGCTTAAGGATTTATCTCTGAAATAAATGAGGTCTTAGCCCAGGCACTCCCTCAGCAACCCTCAAATTGTAACTTCTGTGAAGTCTTGGCCCCAGTTAAACTCCCTCTGTGTCACAGAGACACAGTTTCACCCACAATCCTGTCATGTGTTGTAAGTCACCAACACACACTCCAGTTCTAACAGAGCATCAGAATAACTGAGGGTGGACTTTCAGTTCACTGAAAGTCTCCTTGGCTCTCAACCAGAGGAACTGATTGAAGAAAAAATTTAGGTCTTTAATTACACTTCCATTATTTTCAGAATTTTTCTTTCCTTGCACTGAGAAGACAATTGGGAACCATCTGGTTACGTTTTCCACTAAAAGAAACTCCAGACAGAGTTGAAGCAGCTCATAACATTAATGCTTCTTGTAAATTTGCTTTGTAACTCTAAAGAATAAGATCTGCAACCTCCACCTTGAACCAAGAGGTTGTCAAACATTTCACTGTACATTTGATGCCATGGGCAGGTGTTTGTATTTGGTTGGTTGTGCAACTGTGAGAAAGAGATTGACTGTGACACACACACACAGAGGCTGGAAACGTGCTCTACTTACTTTGCTACTTCTCCTACATCTTGTCTCCCCCAGTTTAGCTTCCAGAACCTCTGGAATAAGAGACACTCAACCCTCACTCAAAGGATTGAAATGCTTTGCTGTTTACATGCATTTGTTTCCACCCCTGTTAGAGACCATGCTCCCAAAATTATGAGCTAAAGCTGTGTAAAGACACAGCTCCTTCCTCTCATAGTGACTCAGAGGATAACAACAAAATCCCAAGGATCTTCTCCTATCAAGCCAATTCTCCCACACCTTCATTCCTTCTGGTCACATCATCACTCTTTCCCACAAGACCTACATCATTCCAACTCCTGGCTACCTTGCCTGGGTCAAAGCTCAGAGACACCTCCCAGAGGACACACTCACCCTCCAACTCACTTATAGCCTCAAAATCCACTTCTGACACCAGCTACACAGTTTGATTTCCTTCCCTGTTCTGAGAACTCACCTTCCCTCTCATCTGAAGTGCAAAGCCCAAGCCCAGCCCATTAGGGACCCCACAGCATTTTTTTCAAATGCAGGAGCCTCAGTCAGCTGTCCTAGCCAGGCTTCACACTGGGCATTTATTTTCATTCTGTCGACTCACATTCCTCCTGTAGACTCAACCAGATGATTTATTCTCCAGTCCTGCTTGCAAGACACTGCTGGGCACTGCTATGGCCCAGATATGGAAATGCTTACAAACTTGCTTCATTTCCAAGCAAACAGTCCTACTTAGAGGTGCATTTACAGGAGACTAGGAATTCTTTGTCCTCTTTAACACTGTCTTATGGGGCACACACACACACCAGGTGACAACACAGGAACAGCTGTGCAGCTCCAGGCCATTAATATTACAGCTGCATCCAAACTGGGTCCTGTTTCCAAGGGAATTACTCAGATTACAGAAGCTGAAGTTTGTGGGCCTAAATTTTCAGTAATGGGCAAAGGTCATTTCTAGAAAAGAGATTCCTTTCCTTTCAATGCCAGAATAAATCATAAATGCACAGAAGCCAAGGAGTTCATTTGGGATTACATCAATCTTAAGGAAGAGAGAAATCTTTGGGGTCCAACAGTTCTCACATGGCCAGAAAGGTGCCTGTGGGTTCTGAAAGGAAACATTGCTGATATTCTTCAATTTGTAAAGTACAGAAAGAAATTATAAGAACAAGGGTATTGTTTTCACTCAAAGCTCTCTAAACACCTGGCTAGCAGGAATGGATGAATCTTTGCCATACTCTGTACAGTGATCCTCACCTGCTTCCCAGCCCTTACCAGTTAAAGCAAAAAATACATTTACTTTTGCAATCTTGCCTTTTCAACCCCACCACAGCATAAGGAGTGGGAAAGAGATGGCCCAGAGGAACAGGGACAGGCCATAAGATCCTCCTGTATGGGAGACCAGCCCCACTGCTGTGCAGCTGGGAGATTCCTTCAGAGGACAGGGAGAAAGGCGGGGGGAGCGATGGGGGAGAAAGGGAAATGGAGCATAAAACGACAACCGAGGGTTTCTCTGTTTGGTTTTGCAACGTAGAACAGTAAATTAAAACATAAATGGCAACCACTTAAGCAAGAGAAAAGCAGGCCTCCCCCTCCCCACCCCCGGCAAAGGTTGCTTTGACGCCGCTATGAATGAAAATGTCAAACCTTTGACATTGATTTGTCGGAGTTGTCACCCCCTCTCCGATCCTCCCCTCGCCTGGCGCGACGCCAGCGCAGCAGAACAGATCTGTGAGCCTGGTTCACAGCGGGGAGCAGCCAGGGGAGCAGGGGAGGGGGGTCTGCACAACCCAGGAGAAGGGAGAGAAACGACTCGTGCCTTCACGGTGATGCCTCTTCCTTTATAAATTAGTTAGGCCGCCGTTAGGAGATAAAGAAATTATCTGATAGCTGTCGAGGCAGGCGCTGCGAGATTGCAGCTGAAGGGACTAAAAGAGACATAAAGGAAGGGGGAAAAAAAGTGAACCTCACAGACTTTCTTCTGCTTCTTGCCTCCTCCCTTTGAAGGAAAATCTGTTAGTTGCGAAAAAAAAAAAAGAGAGAGGAAGGAAAGAGGAAATGAGCAGAAAACATGAGTGTGCATGTTCTGCATGCAGGAATTTACAGCTGGGGAGAGGAGCCACAACTTCGAGCCACACAAAGCCCGAGCAGAAAGTTGCAGCTTCCCCGAGCCCCACCGGGAATTCCCGATCTCAGCAGAGCCAAAGTGAGATGGTTTTGGCAAAGGCTAACGCTGCTTTTCCACAGTGGAAGCCAAGGAGAGGCTTCAGGTACCGGTGAAAATTAATTGCGAGCGATTTCCAATTTCAAAGGCAGTCATCTCTAATTCCGAAGTGGATTTTCATCCAGGAACAAAGCCATGTCTGCTCTCATTACTTCCGACTCTCAACATTCCTGGACTTACTCCCATGCATGCTGGGGTGGGTGGAGGGGTTTAGGAAAAAACTCTGGGTCGGATCCTCATCTGCTGTAAACCAGCACAGCACCACTCATTTACACCAGCTGAAGGCTGCAGGGACCCATCTCATGCTTTGTCTTCTTCAAAATACATATTTTATGAAGTATTTACATTTCAATAAACCCAGCGGGAATTTCATTTAAAAAAAAAAAAAAAGAAAAAAAAAACCCCAAAACGAATTAAAAAAAATTTTCACCAGACACACACATCCTCGACAAAAACTCGAGAGATTTAAAAATTAAGCAAAGAATAAAAAAAAAATTAAAAAAAAGCAAACTCCAGTAACTCGTGCAGACCAAGTCAAAAGCTGCAAAGACTTAGGGTGAAGAACAAAAATGAGCAGTGCTTAAGAGGCTCGGTGACAGTCCAACACATGCTGTCTTTCGCCCTCGCACTGAATTAAATTGTCAGGATTATCACCATAATGCTCTGTTTATGAAGGGTAACGGCAATTTGTGCTGATGGCACTTGCTGCCTTTAGCTCCAAGCTGCCTTCCTGCATCTTCTCTGCAATTCATCAGCTCCCTGCTCTGTCCTGGTGCCCCTTCCCACATCCATGTGGGAAGAGCAGAGGCCACACGGCTGCGAGTGGGCCGACGGCCCTCCCGTGCCAATTAGACACTTGCTTCCTTCCCTCCGAAGATGGGGGTCAAGGAAGGCAAATTACACTCCCTTTTTGGCCAGTCCTTTATCTGCAGGGCAGCACGTTTTATGAAGAACATCAAACAAACAAACACGAAAAGACAATCCCCAGAGTTGTTCGGCTGGGAAAAGTGAAGGAAAAATAAATTCACGTAAACCTCCCCCTGCTCATTCAGAGTCTTCTACAGATTCCTGAAGACCATGGCCAGCTCAACAACAGGTCCCCTTAGCAGATGTAATTACCAGCCTGAGCAAACTTAAACTTGTTAAAAACCAACAAAATTCGATAAAAGCATGAACACTTAAAATAAAAAAGAGGGAAATTTCCCTCTCCTTCCCCTAACACGTCCAAAATGTTATAAAACAGAAAAATAGAACTTTCCACTTGGAGTTAAAAATTCACAATTATGTGGGATTTCACCTTTAAATGTCAGTGCTGTTTGTTACATGAAAAAAACCCCCTGTCAGCTTAGCCTTCCATGTCTTGCTGGTGTCTGCTTAATAGATAGTTACCTGGGATGATGGATGGCTCTTTGTTAGACCACTAAATGGCTCACAGCCTAGAATAAGCCTGTATTTACTGCCAACAATTGTTTGTTTCAAGGATGCAAAACCAAATTCGATTCCAAGCAGCTCCACCCGACAGAAACACGAGAAATAAAAGAGGACTAATTTGTGCTCGAGTTTACAGGGCTCCATCAACACTGGTACAACACTGAGGGGACTCTGCTGATGTTCTCAAACGCTGAGAGACAGCACTGCAGGAAGCAAGGGGAGTCACACACACCCAGCTGAGGAGGCTCCAGACCCACGAGCACTCCTGCCTAGCAATGTGAGCAGCCAGTTGTGGGTTTTCCCCACAAAAGGACCATTGTGCAAGCAGAGATGGACTAAAATCTCACCATGTGTTGGCCACCAGGTACCTGACTGCACACTGGACAGGCCCTTACTGAGCCTGGCTTGCTCTCCTTGCTGTCTACTCCCAAGTCTAAGCTAGAGTTGATGTGAGAGAAGCCTTCCCAAGGCTTGGAAGCACACTCCAATTTGGTTGCAGAGTCCACCCTCCCTTTTTGCCTTCCAGGACTGTCACAAGCCACTTAAACAACCCATCTTGGTCGATTACCTGCCAGGTATGACCCACATCTCCCCAGCAATTTCTCCACCAGATCTCTCCTGAAGAACAAGCACAGTCTCTGATAATACCTCTGATAATATGGTGCCATGCAGGCAGATGGCCAGGGAGCATCTGACAGGCTCGGTTGACTCGTGATCTCCACGTAGTCGCGATTTGAACCCAGGGCCAGAGAGAAAACAATGAGGTGAAAAAGACCCCTGACTATGGTCTCCTCTCTGCTCCTCACCACACACACTCGCTCACGCACAATCTGTCAGGCTGATGATTTTCACGCACTTCCCTCTTCTCCTTTTGCTAGTCTGGGGCCAGTCCTGGATCACAAGAATTAATAAATTCTTATTAAAACCTGCACGAGACACAGTCCCGCTGCAAGTGCCACGGAAGGTTAATTAGCAAGGATGAGCTGAAACTTTTGCTCGCGTTTCTGACTCACTTAATCTTGTGAGAAGCCAGCAAGCTGACATATCCTGCCTCCGAAGGCGCCAGGACAAGCAGGCTGTTCCCGTGGCAGCCAATGCGAGCCGTCCTCCCGATCCGGTGGATGTATTCCGCAGGTGAAGCCGGAGCGTTGCACTTCAGAACGGGGAACACGGGGAGGGAAAGGAGGAATTAACAGGACACGGCGTGTTAATTATAAACGAGACGCTCGCCCCGCTCATCTGGAAACAAAAGGGATCTCAGCAAACCCCACTGTGGGGCTGCAGCTCCCTCGGAATTGGGCTGTTTATGAGGCGCCCGTGGGGCTCGTCCCTGGAACCATCACTCAGCCCCCTCAGCTTTTTGACACATCAACGTGACACGTTGGCCAACTCCCAGGTAATAGGACAGTTTCCCCATCTCGGTGTCTCTCTTCGCCTTTTACATTTTATTTCTACACAGGCATGTCAGAAACCTGTTGGCTTCCCCTAAAAAAAATTTATATAAAATCGAATCTCGCAATGACCTCAAATCAAACAACTCCCAGGACTGCCCACACGGAGCGGGGAGTCGCCTGCTCTGGATTTGGGAGAAAAGCCACAAAATAAAAGGCAACTGATTCAAATTTGGAGTTGGGTTAAATTGCCTTGTTTGGATTAAAGCAAATCATAGCTGGTTACTGGACAGAATAAATCTAAGAGAGAGGAGGGAGTGCTTTCAGCAGTGTGTGACACAGGTGGCAACTGTCTTCCCATGTAAAACTACCAGGCACTACAAAAATGTTGCTTAAAGACCCCCCAAATATAGCAGTGCTTCTCATTTACTTCACTGGGAATCAAAACTGCCCAGCCATCTGCAAGATCTGATAAAGGGTGACATATTTCCCTCCCTTTAACCTCCCCCTATTCTTGCCCCCCTCCTCTCTTTCCTGGAAAAATGAACAAGCACAAGAGATACTGCTCAGAAATGAGCCCTCAGCAGTTTAACTGGAAAAAACCCAACAACCAAAGCCCACTCTAGTGTTTATACCTGTGCCCTCTGGCAAAGTTTCTACTGGCTAGAGGTGTGAGTAAGATGCTGTGAGCAATCTAATTGCTCCCTGCAGGTCCTTGCTCTTGGACACAGCTCTCAGGACAGCTGAGATTTCGCCTTCTGGACACACAGAAGTCTCCCAGGGCTTTAGGTAATTTGCACTGCGTTCTAACACTGGCAACTATATCTTTGGTTAAATTATATTAATATACAGATCTGGGAATTAAAGACTTCACTTCCTCAGCCTTCTCCAACTAGCTGGCTGATATAAAATCATTCTTTTTTTTTTTAAAAAAAAAATCACAAAAATCAAATCAAATTTGTTACCTGAAGGGATGAGGTAGAAATTAAAAAGCTTTGTTGAGGCTCTGTGCCTTGTTCCTTCTACCCAGGTGTCGCTTGATACACGAGAATCTCTGGATCAGTTTTTCCTCAATTCAACTAACCTTTTTTTAATTATAAATCTTTTATAGAAATGAAACCTGCCTCATGCTCTCAGCCTCCTCTTTGAAATGACAGGCTGCTATTTTTAAGGTTCAATCCATCTTCCTTAGTTTCTATTTTTTTTTCCCCAAAGACTATATTCCTGTCAACAGCAGCACAGGAGTGTGGGGGTTTTGTTGGGCTCTTTTTTCAGGGAAAATCTGAACTATGCAGTTCTACTGGAAGCTGGATGCCTCAACCCAGCAAAGCCTTACTCCAAACACTCAGGTCACTGCACAGACACTATTGGGCTACTTGATGTTTAACATTAGGATTGCATTTAAACTCCTCATGGAACTCCCTCCCTGGAAAGCTCAGGAAAACAGAAACACAGAACTGCAAGACCTGGTTGGTACTTCATAAGATTTGGCCTCCTGTGGGGGGAAATGGAGGGTGTTTCATCCCAGCCAGTGGAATATTATTCCACAGCTGGTAACACTGTGGAAGAGAAAATCAGACTAAAGATGTGGAATCAATGTTGTCTCCTCATAAAACCCTTAGTCCTGCAGTCAGGAACATGTGGGTCTCCCACACTGGTGGGCATCAGCACCAAGACCAGAAAACTGCAGAAAGGTCCTGGACTGAAAAGGGATTTCCTCTGAGCACTTCAAACACACAGACACTCACAGCAAACCCACCTGTACGATCCATGTAACTTGAGGCAGGTCTAGTCCTCGTGCTGCAACATCCTTTAAAATTAATAAGGAAATTACTTTAGTAAAGATGCTTTGGAGATACCAGGAGAGTGACAACTCTTCTGGGATGGCAATTATGTCAGAAGGCAACTGGCTGTGCAGGAAGGAATTGTATGTGCCTAGTCTGGGGAGAGATGGACTGAAGGTCAGAAATAACACTGAGGGTTTAAAATGCAAGGACTGTTATTAACAGACTAATACAATAACCAATGACCCACTACTATGGCCCAAAGCCTGGAGGATATAAACACACCTATTTCAGGAGGGTGGTGCTGAATTACAGCAGTTTGCTACAGTCATTTTACATTTTATCTCAGAGAATCCACTGCCTGAATGGCCTTTGGATCATCAGTTTGCTTCACTGATGAAAACAGACCTACTACTCAAACAATGAGAGGCAGAATTCAACCTCTGAAAGGTAACATCATCTCTGAGCACATCTTTCTCCACAGCAAGCCTAAGTACCAAAACCAGGCTGCTTATGATGAAAAGGGAAGAAAAAAAAAGGCAAATGGTCAAGGATCCCTGGCCTTGAGTGGAATGTCCAAAGATACACTGATCTCTACCTACAAATAATTAGTTGTTTCCTAGGTGATGGGCTGAATTTGAGAAGCAGATGACTTGCAGGTCACCTGGCCCTAAAAACAAAGGTCAACAAACAATTCAGCAGAATCTGTGGGAAGTTGGAGCACAGCTCAAGGAGAGGGGACTTCAGCTCTCCCTTAGATATGCACCAGTCTGGCTTTCATTTGGAGAAACAAAATTCAGCTATGAAGAAAAGAGTCTGAAGCTGCTGTCAGGGGTGTTATTTGATGTGCCAGCCGGTGAGAAAACCCATCAAATTGGAGAAGGACTTGAATGAGACCCTTCGGTTATCCACAGCCAGAACAGCTCAAAAAACACACCCTTTCAGAGAGAAAAGAGAGTTTAAATACTGCCCAAAACAGAGAGTGCAAACACATTTCAATCTCCCTTCTTGAATTTCTGTTCATTAGTAATGTCCTCACATCCTCCTTGGATTTTACATTCACCAGGCGCAATAGCAGAGCAGGTGTGCAGATTTAACTCTGTTAGGAAATGTTTTGGAACACATGTATCTCTTAGCTAGTTGCAAAATAGAATATATTAAGGACGTAAGCAGGAGCTTAATGTACTAAAAATGTGTCAGCCACCCACTGAAGTGTTTTCATGCAACTCCCACACACGTTAAAAGACTGGGAAGCTGATGTTTTGGCAGCAAAGGCCTTCCCACAAGCACTAGCCAGGCTGCTTTGTGGCTCCAACTGCAGTAAAAGAGGAGACACTTTCCACAGCGCCCACTCCGAAATAACACACACTTGTGCTCCAACACGCTCATTAAGAAGCGACTTGTTCCCAGAGTCAGAACGAACAGATGTACAAAAAGCCATTTAAAGGAGGTTGGAGAAAATAAATCAAGAGAAGTCGGGGAATGTGTACGGCAGTTACCGGGATAACAAGACTATAAACTCTACAGCACGATCAGACGGGAGCGCTGACGTCTGACTCCGAGCTGCCGGCTCTGTTCTTCCACGCTGACAAGCCTTTGGTCTTTTCCTTTGCTGTGCTCTTCCTCACGCCCAGGAGGTGAGGAAAGGCTGTCTGATGAGAGGGCTCTGACCCTGGGACAAGGTCAGCTCCCCCAAACCAAACCAACAGCCAAGCCCTCCCTGTGGTCAAGAGAAGGCAGCTCCAACACGGGAAGGAGCAGACAGCAGGGGCAGGAGCCACCCCTCTAATCTATCCAGACTTTCTCCCTCCTTCCAAGATACATTTTCTCAACACCTCAGGTTGGAAAATCACTGCCACAAACAGCATTGTTCTCATGTGCATTTGCCAGAGTTGAAAAGAGTAACCAAAAGCCTTACAAATAGCCAGGGACAACACTTAGGAGAAGGCTCTCTCCCATCATCAGCCTTGTATTCCAACACTGTTGCTTTCACAACGCCACCAAATCCCCTCAGTCCTTACTGACACACATCAGCAGCTATTCTCCTGGGGTTTCACTTGGCTTTCTTTCACAAGTCTCTTGGGATTTACTGGTAATTGGAGTGTTTTGCAAACTCTCAAAGATTCCTCAGTATCAGTCCACCTGTGTCTCCTGTAGCTCCTTTTCCTCAAAGGCCCTAGCAGACAGCAGGAAGGTAGAACTAGGGTAAAAAGTTGGAGTTGATTTGCTTTCCTCTGCTGGCAGAGCCTGTGAGCTTCCACTTCTCAGAATTTTAAAAAATTACTTATGGGTCAGCTTAGCAGGAGAGAGAATACTGCTCAAGCAACAATTACCCAGTTTCACTAGCACACATTTATTCCACGCACAGAAGCACTACCCTGCTGCCAGTACTCTTTCAAGAAGCCCAATAGATTTCCAGTGTTCCTCTCTTCCACCCATCAGACATTCCCCTTTCCGTGCGTGACCTTACACCACCATTCCTTAATTACAGGGAAATCAAGGATATGACACCTTGGCAGGTCACTGCTGACTCCTTTCAGTGGGCAGTGGAAGGCAGAATTCAGTGACCACCTCACGGGAGCAAGGACAAATAACCTACACCAGTGCAATTTAAAGAAAGCCCAGATGCCAAGCAAACACTATAATCTAAAGCCCTGACCACGTTCCTGCCCTGATCCCAACTGCAAAGCACAGAAGGGCCCAGGATTGAGGAACAATCCACCTGGGGAACTCCAGAAAGGCTGAAATTTCTGCTTCTAATAATTGATGTTACCAGCCTGTGCTTGTGGTGGTGGGGTACAGGGGGTGGGTGCAAGGAAATGGGGGTACAGGGGGCAGGTGCAAGGGAACAGAGAACTAAAAGGCCACCCCAAAAGCAAGGCCTATCACTGCAGAAGATCAGAACCAACATGGCCACAAAAGTTTTGCAAGGGCCTTGGTTTTGCTCAGTCCCTCTCACACAATCTAATTAGGGCAAAGGAAATTGCTAAAGTTGCTTTTGAAAGACACTCAATGGTGAGGTCTTGAAGGCCCTGAGCTTGACAATTGGCTGCCTACATGAGGCCTAGAAGTACAGATGGAAGGCAGCTTGCTCAGGTGCCAGGCTGTCAGTTGGATTAAAATGACTCATTTATTTACCAAAGAAGCTCACAAAGTGCTTTAGCTAACAGGCAGAGAGGGCCTAACGGCTCTCCAAGCTGGGGAAGAAGCTCTCGCGCCTTCCCGGCCTGCCAAAAGTCATTACTGCCGAGTGTGGAAAGCCATCAGCAGGGTAGAGACCCCCGTCGGCAGGGTGACAGATTGGGCTGCGTAATCAGAGGAGGAAGGGGAGAGCACAGAAGCTGTCAGAGGCGAAAGCTCTTGGCTGGGGCCGCCAGAAAACTGGCAAGATGAGTTAGCGTGACTGAGTAAACAGCAAACAATCTCCAAATGATCTTTCCTCCCTCCCTGGAAGAGATGAACTTGTTTAAAAGGCACGTCCCAAAGGAAGCCGCAAAGAACTTCGGTGAAGGAGAGAGAAATAAATCTGGATGAGACCCTCTGAGATGCGCGGCCCTTCTTTATTTTCTTGTCTGCCAGCTTATATTGTCTGGCAAAAATATTTTATGGAATATATTAATATACACATGACATAGAGCAAATTAATAAAAGGAACAGCAGGTCCCATTGCTTACTAGAGCGGAAAGATGGGTGGAGAACATGGCATAAGGGACAAGGGAAGGACAGCAACATTATTTGTGTTGCTCTTTTGTGAGCCAGGTTTCAAAATTTTGTGGGCACAAAACGTGATTTCGCGGTGAGAAGAACAGAACCATCTTTTTGCAGAGCGTTTTTTTGCCGATATGAAGGAAAGTGTCAGAAAAAGCAATGCCCTCGGAGGCAGGAGGTGGTCACAGTGCCTGGCTGCCCTTTGGACATCTGCGTTGGGGAGGCACCTGTAATGTGGGACTGGTGCAAAGTGTATCTCTATATTAAGGTGTCCATATGGTCCCCATTACTGTGGTAACAGGCCACCTCCTGGTTTCAATGCATTTGTCCTCCCAACATCTCTGTAAGGTAGAACTGTGCTACTTTCCCCATTTTGCAGATGGGGAGTTGAAGCGCTGAGAGATTTTGGACTCAGACACACAACTTACTGTGCTTAACGTGCTGACCGTGTGCCAGCTGAGCCATGCTCACCATAACCCTCAGGATCTGCATCCCTGCCTTGCAGGAAATGCAAAGTGGCTTAGATTGAAATGGAGGAGGGTTATGATCAATGTGTTACCTTACACCACCCTCTTCATGGCAATCCAGGTTAACTCACGTTACCTCCCATTTGTGACAGGTCTGGGGCAAACTCAGCTATCACTGCTCAGCTGACATGTGGCTACTTGCCTTGTCATCCCAATTCCATATCCACCTGCACAGAGTCTGTGGCATGGCAGGAAATCAAACCACATCTCCAGTGTCTCAAGAGGGGAATCCCATCCACTGGGATTTCTTTATCCAACTTCTTCTTACTACCTTGTGTCAACAGCTGTACGCTTCCTGACAGATTTTTCCTGTCACAGGCTGCATTCCCCCTTCAAATGGTCTCACCCAGGAACTGATAGCCCAGAGACTGCAATGATTCTGCCTTCTCTTTGTCTGAAATTGAGCATTCACTGTCTTTCCAAACTCATTAAATTGGAATTTCAATAACAAGATATGCACCTGAAATTTCTAAGATATAGGCAGCATGTGCATGAAGCATAACAAAGTTTAGCTATTTATTTTTTGGAATTCACCAAACACTTTTTATCTTCAAATCACTTAACCTACACCACTGAATGATCTAAGCTTTGCCATTGTTCTCAATTGAGACACTAAAGTATTACCTCTGCATAAAAGGAAACCAAGTTATAGTTACAATTATGCATAGCAAGGATGCATTTTGACCTTAATCAAACCACTGAAAGGTCCTGCACACAAGCAGGAGCAGGACTAGCATGTAACAAGTACCATTTTAGAGGTGATATAATACAATATATAATTTGGCAATGCTAAATCAAACACTCCCATACACATGGCAGTCCTGGGTTGAACTGCAGGCATAAAAATAAGAGAAAATCCAGCCCCTACTCTCTGAACAAAATTGCAACTGGTTTCCTTTAAGAACACTGTGCTGCAAGAAGAGGAGTCATTTCAGAGCTGGAGAGGGTTTCTCAGCTCTAATTACTCCCGATCGCTGTAATTTACAGGTTTGCGGTGGGTAGAAATCGCCAAGATTCACACGTTTGCAGATCAACAGCTGCCACTATTAGAGAGCAAATCGTGCAGCCTTCTGCACCACTGCAGCAGGCTGTGGCACCCACAGGTCAGCAACGAGAGGGGAAGGTGCCACCACAACACAAGGGTGCCAGCAAACTTCAGTAGAGGACAAGAATTTCTCCCTCAGCGCCCCTGGAAGAAGCTTGAAGGGCACAGGGTGTGGAGAGCAGCAGAGTATGTGCATCTGCATTGACCCCCTTCTCTGGTAGGGCTCCCCTTCCACCCCTGCAGGTGTTTGGTTTTAACCCTTGGGTAGTTATTAAGATGGGAAATATCACATTACATCCAATTTTTCTGGCAGTTATGGGGTATGCTACAAATCAGGATTGCATTCTACTGGCTGCATGCAGAGGGCAAGGCTCCAGCTTCAAATGAACGGATTTTTCCAGACATAAGGCCATGCAAAATACTTAGTGGCCTCTGTATAAGACATCTGTGCATGGTACCTTGCAGCAAAAGATCATATAACAGTTTGCAAAGAGGGCCCCAGTCCTTACTTAACACATGCGATGCAGAAAAAGGAGATGACTTTCCTCAAGGTCAGACAGAGCTGGAATCAGAGCTCAGTGCCAAATCCTCTGGTCTACCATTAGGGATCAGACAGGCCCATTAGTGTGGAGCTGCAAAGGGACTCCAAGTTACTTACAGTGCAAAGCAAGACCCCGGTCTTGGATTTTAGGAACTCCTGGAAGACCTCTGTTCTTTCCTAGAAGATTGAAAAATAAAAATTAAAAGACTGCTTATGCAGATTGCAATCAAAGACAAAGCAAATTAGCTAAGGTAACAATTTAACAACTGTGTGTTGTTCACTAGATCATGTACGGCTTCAAAAGCAAAGGAATTGGCCTCATGAGTTCCAGTAAGACTTCCTGCAAATGGAAAAAAAAAATCTGTGGCACACAGGTGTGATCCCAGGCAGGAAGGAACAGTGTCTGGGGAAGGCTGGATGCATTTGGTCAAAACAAAGCAGCCAACACCTCCATGGTTTGCACAGAAGCACAGCCTGTGTATGCCAAAAAGCAGGAACAGTTTTACATGGAGAGGGGATCCACAAAGGATTAGGCAGCACCAGCAGAAGCACTGGCACACTTTGTGGGCAACACAGGCTTTTGTGAGTGCAAGGAAAAGCTGGACATGTTCACTGCTGTCTGTCCAGTCACACGATGGGCAGGATAAGCCCATTTTGTTGACACAGTGATATAATCACATCACAAGAGATCAGGCTCATCATGTGCCCAATGGGCCGTGCAGACAGCCCTGCGCTGACTCGGGGGTTATTAAGTATCAGTGACGCTCAGCTGCTCATGTGAACTGCTGTGGGACAAGACTTAGAGTAATAGGGCTGGAGAGATGAGAGCTTGGCCAGAACCCCCTGTCCAAGGGGGTAAGGATGCAGGACTCCTAGGCTCTCCAGGCAGCTCCCAGGGCACCCTCCCTGAGCCCTTCCCTCACACTGGCAAAAGCCACCAACAGGCTGCAGACACTGGGACAGAGGCTGTTCCTTCCCACGGGTTTCAGAGGCAGGTGCTCCCCAGCCTTGTCCCCATCACGGGGCTGCACCAGCAGAACTCCTGCAGCCCCCACTTCCAATATGGGCTCAGGCCCCCAGGCAGGGCCAGCCACAGCCCCCCGATCCCAAATTATCCCACCAGCAGTCTTTGAGCCACTGAGCCCCAGAACTGCAGGAACCCAGTACAGCTCCTCAGTTACCTTCAGAAGCCTCCTGCTTTGCCAGTCCCCAAACCGTCCCAAGCACACTCTTGTCAGCTTAGCTGACAACTTTGGGGGCTGTTTTTAACTGGATAAAAGCCACAAAAACTGACTCCCCAACTCACATTACATCCCAATGATATCTGCTGTCTGACAAGACAGTCTCTGAGCACTAATAACCAAAGGCCTCAGCAGCACTTGGTCTTTGCTCACCAGTACCACCTCTGCACCTACACTCTCCCTCTGTAGTTGTGGGAAACAACTGCACACACATAATCCCTTGATCTGGTTCCATTTGCTCTTCTGCTTTTCAGAGCTTAGGTCTTCTCTGGCCTCAGAAACACCAAACCCCTTTCCTTTCTGCGCCCTCCTTCCAAAACATCCTTGTTCCATGTTTCAAACCTTCCTTTCCCAGAGTTCTGGCTGGGAGGCAAGCGAATGGCCTGTTATGTTGATGATACAGAAGAAACCTCACACACTTCACTCCCAGCTAGAGGTACAAAGAAGGGAAACTTGGGCCCTTGCTTACACACTGAACCCTCTGCTGACAAAAATTAAAGAAGAGAGCACGCTGTATCTTGTTGACAATGACAGCAGCCGTGCTCAGCAGTACCATATGGGATCCACAATTTAGCTCCATTAATGCTCTTAATTTGAAGACATCAAGCACTAATTACACACTGGGTACTAAAAAGGCAAAACCCTTCCCCTGGTGCCAGCTACTTAGTGGTGTTCTGTTGGCTTAACAGCTGGTCAGGGTAGAGTTGGGCCAGACCAGGCCTGCTCACTTGCTCAGGCAGGCAGGTTGAGGAAAGGCCAGACTGCAGGGACAGCAAAGCACATGTTTCTGGTCTCCACAGGATGGGAATGAGTGAGAAAAACAATGGCTCTTCACCTCTTGCTTCATCAGAAGAGCTCTATTCATTTACCATCTCTGCTGTGCAGCTCAGAGTAGAGTGGCAACTCTCTCCATCACAGACCAAGGGCAGGATCGGGGCTGAACTTCCAAGGGAGGTCTCTCAGCTACTCAGGGGAACTCTATAGTGACAGCTCATTTGACACTCTACTCCTGGCCTCTCAGCCCTCTGAGAGGGCTCCAACCTCTTCACTTAGGCCTATCTGACTAGAACCCAAACCTATTTTGAGGTAATCATTGTTGTATTGCTATTATTCCACCCAGGGAAAGGAGCAATCTGTCAAGACAGTGTTCTTCAAAACCAAAGCCAAACTGCTCCATCCTCATCTAATGGGGGCAACCTATTAGGTGGTAATGTTTCAGGGCTTGGGCAAGGTTTTCCTTTGGCATTAAAAGTCTGTCTGGACTGCATGAGAGAGAACCACAGGTCATAATGGACATTGTGACCACAGGATATAAATGGTTTAAGTGCACCCACTGGGAATAGAGAAAAGCTGCCTCAACCTGCTGAAATAACACCTCTTGCCTCTTCAGCTGTGCTTTTCAGATACAGCTACCAAGGTACTTCCCAGAAATGGGACAATATCCTTAGTCTCATTAGCAGATGGAAGAGTGAGGCCCCTAGAGGTGAAATGACTCTCTGTCCTCTCTTCTGCCCTCTTCCCCAAAATAGCCACATAATAAATCATAGGGAATAAGGAATAAAACTGCGTATCCTGACGTTTTGGGAATGCTTACTTCCTGTTCCATGTCGCCGTGCAGACGGAGAAACTGTAAGGACACGGAGGAGGGAGATGAATGTCCAGGTTGTTCCAACTCTGGCTCTCCTGCAAGGACCTTTACAAGGAGATCATAGTAGAATTCCACTTGTTCACAGCTGGAGAAAAAGATGATCATCTTGTGGTGTTTTTCAAACTGCACAAAAAACAAGAGAATTGCACATGATCACTTCCACAGGACTCCCCCAATTCCCTGATCACTAAAAGATGCCAGTGGTTTACACTTCTGGGGATATAATTACATGGAAAAAGGATTACAGAGTTTGACACCAAATAGTGAGCTCACAAAGGAAGTGTGAGTACACATCTCACTGCCAGCACAAAAGACACAACAGCACCTCAGCTCTCTTGTGGTTCAAGATGCACCTCAAAGCCCTGGATCTAATCCATGCTGTCCTCAACAGAGGAACAGATAAAGGAGCTGGAAAGGGGAAAGGGCTACTTAGTAATATAAATGCAAACAGAATCTCACCTTGCATTTCCCAAGGATAAAAGCTGCTAATGTGACAAGCCTCAGTTTGCTGGGGACCATCACAAAATACTGCTTGAGCTTCTCTGGAACAGCAAAGTTTTCCTGCTCCGTGCAGTTCGATGAACTGCTGGCTTCTCTATCCTTTTGTGATGCTGGTTTGAGCACCTTCTGGATTTCATCTGCTATGGAAATGCTGACGGGATCATTCAAACTGATATCGGCCAGTCGAGTTACTCCTGAACCACAGAAAGTGAGAAACATGTGAGGCCCAGCCTGGTCCAGTCTGGGGTGTGAGGATGTGTTCACAGACACCAAACAATTCACACAATTCCAGTGAAAAGGAGTGAAGGGCAAGGACCCAGTGAGCCATGCCTATGCCACTGACAGAACGTCTCCACAAGCCTCAGACTTAGCAGGGCTTACCAGGCTTAGCTGCTGTTGACTCCACCAAAACCTTCACAAGACACTACTTCAGCCAACTGTGCTATTTCACAGCACATAAATGTCTTTACAGACAGACAGCATTTGGCAGTCCTGGTTTTAAATGTGTGTGTGGGAAAAAAAAACAACAAATCTTCACTCTCTCAAGAGTGCAGGAGTCATGAGGCCTGGCTCAACTCCTGCCTAAGGAACTGAGTGCTTGGATGATACAGAGCAAATCACACAACAGCTCTCTTGTCATCAGCTTTCTGCCTTAATTCTGCATTTGCAGAGCAAAGAATCCAATCAGTGCTTTCCAGGTGGCTTTGCTCTCAAATTTGGGAGACATATGTAAGGACCATGTAAATACATACACTGATAGCAATTCCAGTACTGAAGGACAAGTGTCATAAGCCAAAGAAATGAACAGGCATTATTCCACTTCTGCAAAAAGCTTCAAACTGGGCTGTAACAGTCAGACTCAACCAAGTATTTTGCAGTTGCCTGTGCATTATTCAGCTAAAAGAGTGTGTCTAACCCACCTTCTGTGAGGGTGGCTGACAGCAGGACATTCTGACGTGTCTCCCTGTGGGCATTTAAAGTGTTGAGTATCACGGCCACATCCTTCTCAAAGCCCAGGTCCAGGATCCTACAAAAACAGCAGAGGGGATAAAAAGTGCTGTAGGAAGGAATGAGGAGAAAGTCTTAATACTACATGACATCCTTGCAATGAATAATTGTACAACAATCTGTCCAAAGCGGGTATTTCTTCCTAATCCCAGACATCTGGTGCTTGGCTGAGGCCACTGAGCATGAATGGCTTAAGATCATGCTTTCTGTTGTATTTTTTTTTTTTTAATATTTAGTGAATTATGATGCATTGAGCATATTAGTTATTTTCCATATCTAAACACTTGGAAGTTTACCTGTCTGCTTCGTCAATAATGAGCCACTGAGTGTGATGGAAATGAATACATTCTGTGGACTTGATGTGATCAACCAGGCGACCAGGGGTGGAAATGAGGATATTTATCCCTTTACGTAATCTGTTTGGATTTAAAAACAAAAGAAAAAAGAAAATCCCTGTAAGACAGAAAGAAGAAACCCCAAAACACATAAGTTACCAGTAACTCTGGAATAGGAAGCCAGAGTGAGGAACTGGAACTTACAGAGGGGAAAAAGGGCCACAGTAAAATCAGGGACAGTGCTTTCTCACTGATTAAAACTGAAATTTCTTGCACAGCTAAAATTTATTCTTGATCATCACTGATACTCTGATACTCAAAGGCATACTCAGTGAGGACGGGGTGGAAAGAAATATCAATATCAAAAAAATCTAATACACCCAAGCTAGATTTTCCTTTCTAATTGAGTACTTGTTTTACTGCAAAGAGTAAACTTCTTTTTGTGTATGCTTACATAGAGAGAAATGAAAATTCCATTTTGGATTACCAGCTTACAATTCAATTTTTAAAAAGGGAAAAGGAAGGGATTTTTAACACCAGGAAATCTCTTTTCCAGCAAGCAATTTCCCCCACAACAAATACTGCAGGCAGCACTCGGTGGTAAGCAAATACAGGAGTTTGTCAGAAGAGGAAAAAAAAAATACTGACAGAAGAGATCATCTTCTCAGAAGGCTCATCAACATTTTAGAAACAGATCCAACTGGGGGAAGTGAATGTTTCCTGCTGACCCAGTCACAGTGTCTAAGATCCAGAGGGATCACAGCTTGATCCAAGCTCACCATCCTCTCTCCCAGTAAGAAAAACACTCAAAAGATGAGTAACAGATAAAGACACTGTAGAGCAGAAGGATCCAAAATACAATTTAAGAAGTTGGCTTCCTACCTGGCTTTTTCTGATTTTCTCTTTTCTCCCCCCATTAGCACTCCAGGCACAATCCAGGTAAATGGCTACAGGAAAGAAAACAAGATCAGTACTGATTTCTCTTAATAAAGAGACAAAGCCTAATGAAAACATGATGTTTCTTGGCAGAGAAAAGACTGGGGGCTGATAGCTGCATGTATCTGATGTGATCTAAGCCAGTCTCCATGCACTCTCTCACCCACAGCTCCCCATCAATGGCACCTTTAGTTCTAGCCAGTAACTCACTTCCCACATCATCCAAGAAGATGGAAATTAAATCGGTTTTGCACCGCTTCCAATCACATTATAATATTTCTTTTCCTTCTCCCCATGTAGCCTCAATGTTCAAAGACAAGCCACAATGCTATTTCTTCATCTTGCCTTTAAGCAACATCTTGCTGTGGCCAAGGGAAATTTCAGAAAAGCACAGGACTTACAAAGTTTATGGATACCCACCCAGACCTACGTGCACACAGTGCCCGTGCCTGTGAACATAAAATGTCAGTCTCACTGATACTGCAGGAGTTTTTGCCACTTACTTTAATGAGGTCCAATCCTTCACTGAATCTACTATTCTACCCAGTATTTACAGGGGAGGTAATCAAAGCACAGCACTGCCACTGCCTCACTCGGGAGCAAAGCCAGGACAGCAGCAGAGCAGGGGCTGCACACGGGTGTGACTGAGAAACAGGCTTAAGTTTGCTTGCCAGAAACACTCCTACAAAAAGAGTTTCTTTTAAAGGTTTAAAGTAAGGAAGATATCCAAGCAAGTTGGCATTAGCAGTTGGCATTACAGGAATTGTGTCAGGAGCAGCTCAACTTGCTTTTTTCTCCCTCGGTACTGACATAATCACATCACACCCTCCAGTTATGCAGCCCCTCCAAGGGCCAGTCAGATCATGATCTAAAACTCCTTTGGGTCACTATGACAGTTTACACACTGGATTTGATGGTTACTACACATGATATGTAAGAAAAGCTAAAGGGGGTCAGGCCAGACTGACCAGACTTCATCCTCTGAAGGACACCAAAAGTTCACTATAATAACTCCTAATTACTATGGAAGAAGACTGAAGTACTTTAAATCCAAGCATGACACAATAAAATCTTACTTGGTAATTCCAGCACTAAAAAAAGGCTTGGGAAGTCTCCTCATTTCAAGGAAAAAAAAAAAAGAAGAGGGAGCAGGAATAGGGGTGAGATAAACAACTTAGATACCTTGTGGCCCCATGGTAAGATACTCTGCCTCAATTAAAAGGAAAGCACTATCACTTAATGATTTTAAAAGCCTTCTCATTTCTCCAGTCATTCAGTTGGCAAAGCAGTTCACCAAGTTCTGCTCCCCATCTGAAACCCATCTGGCCAGTATTAGTTTCATTGTCACTGAGAGAGTCTCCATTCATAACTCAGACTGAAACAATGAAAGGGATTTCTAAAAACAAATCACTCTGAAAATCAACTACTCCTGTTTATCAACACGTGTGCAACTAAGGTGCCATAATTAATCACTTAATTGCTCATGTAATAGTTTAAAACATGCCACAGGGGAATCATGCACTTAAACACATTTATCTTTAAGGACTATACATCTTGCCAGGTGCTGGATTTCCTTAAAACATCCAGCTGAATTCTCAGGAACTGAAATTTGCTTAGACTCTTGCAGCATGAGGCTCAAGGAATAGGAAGAACACAGAGCATTGAATTCTTACCTTGAGCAGTTTCTGTATTGTATCAAAACTTTGGAGTGCAAGCTATGGAAACCAAGAAAAGAAAATGAGCTCTGATAAAGTCTCTCTGGACCACAAAACTGGACTACAAGTCCCTATGGCTCAAAAATCTGTAAGCTAATCTAGTTATGTCTATCATCAGAATTTTGAATACATCCTTAATTTTTCTTTTAGAAGCTGCTTATTAATTTTTTCTCTTGAATAATCCCTCTCTTATTATATTTGGGCCTGCTCAAAACCCTCTCCATGGTTCAGCCCCACAAGCCAGCTCTCAGGACAGGACAGAACTCTGCTGGATTCTGTGGATGCCCCTGGGAGAAAACAAGCTGGAGGCACAGGAGAATTTGCTCCACTGGAGGAGTAAAAGGGAAAATGGCACAAATTCTGGAAGAAAACCACTATGAAAGGGAAATGTAGCTCAGAGTTTAGTTATCTTCTGGCAGTCAGGGCAGCCCACACTGTCCCCTCCCCTGACCCACGGTCTGATCACACCACTGGAACTTCCTACCCCTGCATTTCCTTTCTCAAGGAAAGCCATTGCTTCCAATACAAAGTAATACCAATTGTAATTACAAATTACCTTCCTAAGCGCTCTCAATGGCAGCCCTTTAAACAAGCTTACACACAGTTTCCTCCAAGCTTAGTATTCACACAGCATCCTTGAGAGGCAGTAAGTTGCTGCTGTAAAAATTTAAATAGCTTTAGAGCCTTCCCCTTTCATGGAACTGAGCAGAGATATTGCACTGCAGGTTGCATAAAATATTGTGCCCCAAATGAGACACCTGCAGTACGTTCTCCACGTGGAAGTTATTATCATTTGTCATACAAAAAATTAAAAAGGTTGATACCCTCCTCTGACATTGCCTTTGCAATTGCAAATAATATAAATGAAATAGAGGAGAGTTCAGTGGAGAAACCAACTCTTGGAGGCCTCAATTTCAGCATTCACTTGTGGATTTGAAAGAACAGCTTTAAAAATGAATTGTTTGTATAAACCTGCACATTTGCAAAGCTGATTTCACTGGTTTTACTCACTCCCCCTGTGTGAGTTAGGCACAAGGCATGCACTGAGCTAGAGAGGTTCTGCAGGCTTCACAATTCACAAGGAAAACTTAGAAATTCCTTCTCCCTTACTCTGGTGTGGCACTGAACAATGACAACGCTCTTCCTGTGAGGGCAAGATCCCAGCAAAAGGACAGAGAACATTTCCCAACGTGGGGAGCATTAGAGTTCCCCTTCCCTGGTGGACCCACATTAAAAATCAGTGTTCAAACACTCAGATTCAGAAGGAAAAAGGCCACCTACCTCTCTTGTTGGGACGAGTACAAGTGCATAAGGGCCATCACTGCGCTGCAAACACACAAGGTCAGGTCCTCTAAGAATGTAGCACTGAGAAACAGAGCCCTTCCACACCTCACAGCTCTTAGACAACACAGAGAGTTCTGAAGGGCTTTAGTACAAGTTTGTACACAACATTTTAGGGTATTCCCACCTCACAGATTTTTTAAAAAATCAAGTCTTTCACCTATCAATCCTGTATTGGCTTCTCTTCCCTCCTGGGAACCTGCTCACAGTCAAACCCAACATTTTATTCCACACACACATTGTTTCACTTTTGTATTTTCTGAGCTGCATAAACACTCTCCTGTTTGATGCACAGCAACAACCTACAGGTAACACCTGCAGAAAGTAACTACCTAGGATGGCTTGGAAACTCTTCCACCTGTAAGTCAGGATGATCTCTTTCCATAAAAAGATGGAAGATCTGCAGCAGCATTTCCTGGTCAACCAGATGATCCAAACTGGGAGCAACTATCAAATCTCGCTCCATGTCAAAGACTAGTTAATCTTAAAGACAAGGCAGTGAGCTCTGTTTTCAGCCCTCCCAACCTCCAGACCATTGTCTCTCCTGCACTCTACCTTCTCCAAACCTGATAATTCAGCCTATTTGCAGTTTACCCTGCTCCAAGGAGCAATGGGGAATGGGTGACATTGATCTTGGATCAGCTGTGTCTCAAGAGAACATCACATGCACAAATAAAGAGGAAGATACACTGATTGATCTCTACATCAAGAAGAGACAGTAATGACTACAAGAGCTGGATTTTATTTTTATTAATCTTATTATCAAAAGCAAATATATTCAATTCTGTTGCACCTACCTGTATTTTGGATTCCATTCCTTGCAAAGACTGTACAAGTGGAATCCCATAGGCAAGAGTTTTACCTTTTTGAAAGGGAGAAAATCAGAAAACTTTCCATCAAAAGAAAACCACGTGGCAATTACAGCACTTCAGCAAATTAAAGCACCATTTGTCCCACCATTCTTAAACTGCATTCAGAGCCTGACCCCCACCAGCCTTCCCAGCCTGGCACTGTATGAGCTGTACTGGGAATGTGAGGTTTAAGTTCTGCATTTGGGATCCAGTTAAAATGCCCTAAGGAAGGAGAGTGACAATTCAATACTGACCTGAGCCAGTCTGAGATCTCACCAGAGCATCTCTGCCTTGGAGGAGCACAGGAATTGTTTGCTTCTGAACACTGTGTGACAAACCAAACAGGTGAGGAAATACAAATGAGACAGAGGATAGAATCCAACAGCTTTCCTATGCAGCTTCTGTTTCCCCCAAATTCCACACATTCATCTCTGCTATGTGGCTACATCAGTTGAGGTGATTTCCAAGCAAAGCCATTAGACAGGCATCAGATGTGATCAATTCAAATCAGGTTTTATGATTCAAGGACCAAACCAGAAGGCAGGACTCCCAGGTTCCACCTTCAGCTGTGACCTGCTGCGTAACCAACAAGCTATTTCCCATCCCAAACTTTGGAAGCAACAAACCCCAAAGCAAATGGGACATCAGGCACTGTGGTCTTCACAAACCAATTACATATAATGAAGCAATCACAGATGATTGGCTATAATGGGTAGTGAAGCACAAAGATTTTATATTAATTTGCTTACCTGGTCATGCTACTTATGTTCAGGACAGTGTTTATGGTGGAGATCTAGAGAGACAACAAAGAGCAGTAAAGGTTTAATTCTCAAACTGTTCCTTTTGTCATTTTTTTGTAGCACAAAGAGCAAAAACTAGAAGACTGATACTTATTCTCTATATAACTGGTACAGGGCAACCAAATATAAAGTTCTCATGTCCTTGAAGTTCTTCTAATTAATCAGAATTACACCACTGCTGGTTTTCTGGGGTTTTTTGGTATAACAGCTGCAAGTAGTGAAGGTGCTGGGACTGTGTTTGGGTCAGGTCAGGGGCCAGCACCTTGAGGTGAGAGACTGCAACAGAATCAGGTGAAGTACTGGCAACCCTGTCCAGGTCACCACGAATAAAGGTGCCTCTCTCAGCTCTCTGATCTGTTCCCCACCAAAAAAGTCATGTTTTGAGCTGTGCAGCTTCCCTGCCACTCACCAGATGAGGATGGAGGTCCAACTGGCTGAAAGAATCCGTAGTGAAAACATTTTCTTGCACCTGCTGCACTGCTTTTCTGAGCCAGGGGAAACAAAGCAAACAAAGCACACAGTGGGGTTAAAAACTATACATCAGCATTCTATACAAACAGCAAAGAAACTACAGTACCAAGCAAGGGCAAGAATTTGAGACACTGACTATCAAGGCATTGAAAGGGGTTTTTTTTTCCCTCCCATTTGTCTCAAATACCTGTGAATTTCTGGGATATCTGGGTTGTTTTTGAACAGGCTGGATGTCTTAATGAAAGGTCTGCTCTTCTGGCTTTCATTTCGGTTGTCAGTCAGCTGCTTCTTGGGAACTGGCTTTTGTGGTGGATTCCCCTTCCCCCTCCTGTCAGCCTCCGTGGCACCTTTCCTGAAGGTGTTCAGGGATGGTTTCCGTTGGCGTTTCTCAGGTGGGTTTCCACGTGGTGACTGGAGCTTCCTCTTCAGAGCACCGGGTTGCTTCAACATGAACAAACAAACCAGTCATTAATGACTGACAATTAACAAGGTGATATCCTGGTGAGCACAAACACCAGCCCACAGAGCCCTTATTTTTGGAATCTCCCACTCCATGATTAAAGAAATTAAGTTTGACTTTTGCAGCTGCACAGTTGCTACTCCAGTAGATCCACCACCATGTCTGGGATTTCTGACACTTTCAAAAATCTGAAGTCATATCTAAGTGCTCTTCCCTAAAGGATTTCATCCAGCTTCTCCAGTGACTGAGCAGAACATGCTTTAAAAAACTTCTCTCTCAAGCTCTGCAGATCTCCAGCCCACATTACAGCCATGCCTCCAGGATTCCCTCTTTCTGTGGGCACAAGGGATGGCCTGGACTTCTCTCCAACTTATGCTTCTGCCAACTCTCAGCCTTTCTGAGCTCTTGATTTCTTCTTCTGCAGCTGATCTTCAATCACCTAAGAAAAGCTTTTGCTCTCCCCATATCCCTCCAGGAACAGTGAATTAGCAAATTAAACTTCATTTGCTCCCAAAGCTCTTCAGTGTCCCCCACCCCTTTTTCAATGAACTTGTTCTTCCCCATCACAACTGCAAAACTCCTGAAACATGTGAGATACCAGCAGAATCTCATCCCATTTTTCCCCTCTCTCTTCCTCACTCTGAGTTGCACTCTTTTGTCTTCCCACAAACCACACTGTTCTCAAGTTCTCTTATTTTTTTTCACTTGTTTCTCCACATGTTGGGCAAACAACCAAAACCCAACCTCCTTCCACCAACGATCACCATCAGGAAAGTGGGGGTGCCCTGTCTCAAAGCACCTGATACAATAAGGACAAATCCTGTCACTCCCTTTACTCACACACCCTTAAGCACAGTATTTTAAGAAGAATTTTAAAATTCAGAATAACAACTGAAACAGCCCAGAACCACTCTAACAACAACTTTAAAACCGAAAACGTGTATTTAATCCGTTCTTATGCTCCTTTCCTCAAAACAAAGCACCTATTCTTGCAGCTCACAGCACACCCACAATTAGAAAATTTCTTGAAAGCATAAGACTTCCCCTCTCTGGCAGCATTTTAAAGCATCCGGGGATGAGGCAGAGAGAGCTGGGGGAGCATCACCCACGGGCCGATAACAGGTGAGGGCAGGGCTGGACTGTCCCCCCGCAGCCCACCCGCGGGGCTCGGGCGAGCTCGGACCTGCCTGATCCCGAAACCGCGAGCCGGGGAGCCCCTGCGAGCCTCTGCTGCGGGGGGACCCAAAAGCCCCATTTAACAACTTGTCGGACGCTGAGCCCCCGATCCCCGGGCCGGTCGGGGTCCCGTGTCCTGTGTTTCATGTCCCGCAGGCTCCCCTGTCCCGCACAGTCCCGTGCCCCGCAGTGTCACGCAGCGTCCCACGTCCTATCCCGGAGTGTCCCGTATCCCCTGTCCCGCACAGTCCCATGTCCCGCACAGTTCCCACGCCCTGCGTTCCGTAGTGTCCTGCAGTGTCCCGTGTCCCGCACTGTCCCGTGTCCCGCACTGTCCCGCAGTTCCCGCTCCCCCGCTAGTACCGCGCCGATCCCGCGCGGCCCCGCTCCCGCCGCCATGTCCCTCCCTCTCCTCCGCAGGCCCCCGGGGCCGCCCCTCGCCCGGCCCGGTCCGTGAAGGAAGGGCGGCAGCGAGCCCCGTTCCCCCTTCCGGGTACCGAAGCCCTCCCGTCGCCCCCTCCCCACCCCTCAGCGCCGCGGGGAGCTCGGGAGTCTCCCCGCTCCCCCTCCACTCGCGCCCGGGCCCCGCAGGGCGCGCAGGCAGAGGAGGGGGCAGCCCCAGGCCGGGCCCGCCCGGGGGGGCTTCGGCGGCGGCGCGTGCGCGTGGCCCGAGAGGCGGTGGCAACATGGCGGCGGCGGGGCGGGAGGAGCCGCCGCTGAGGCTCGAGGTGGTGGCGGCGGAGGAGGCGGCGGCGGCGGCGAGCGCCGGGTTCCGCCTCACGGCCGTGCGGCGGGAGCCCGCGGTGCGGCTGCAGCACGGCGCCAGCGGCCTGGAGCCGCTGGCGTGGTCCGAGGACCACCGGGTGTCGGTGAGCACGGCCCGCAGCATCGCCGTGCTGGAGCAGCTCAGCGACGTGCACAGCGGCGGGCAGGACATGGTCATCCACCGCACCGCCGTGCCCGCGCCCGCCACCGCCTGCCTGCTCAAGGTGAGCGCCCGGCACGGCCTCAGTGGCACCTCGTTAGTGTGTGTGAATATATAAAGGAGGGGGTGTGGTGCCACGGGGATGGAGACGGGGGTTGGACATCAGGAGGGATTTCTGCACAGAAAGGGTCATTAGACACTGGAAGGGGCTCCCCAGGGAGGTGAAGGAGACTCCGTCCCTGGAAGTGTTTAAGGAAAGAGTGGATCGTAGCACTTAGTGCCATGGTGGTGTTGGGTCACAGGTTGGACTCGATGATCTTTGAGGTGTTTTCCAACCTAATTGATCCTGTGATTTTGCTTTGTGTTGCCAACCACGTGGACACGAGGCAATGGGCAGAAACTGGTGCCCCAGAAGCTCCACCTGAACACGAGGAAGAACTTCTTCACTGTGCAGTGACAGGAACAGGTCACCTGGAGAGGGTGTGGAATCTCCTCACTGGAGATATTCCAGAGCCACCTGGACACAATCCTATGTCATGTGCTCTGGGATGGCCCTGCTGGAGCAGGGAATGGAACAGATGACCCACTGTGGTCCCTTCCAGCCTCACCCATTCTGGGATCCTGATCCCCCTCCTGGGGAGCCACCCCAGCGCTGCCCCTTCTCCACACAACTTTCTGCAGGATCTCATGTGTTGATGTGTTTTAAAAGCACAGGAGAGAAAAAAAACCTATCCCAGTGATGTCCAGGGGAAATGTGATCCAGTATTGAGGAGGTTTCAGGGATTCTAAAGTTCTGTGTTTTTCTAAGAATCACTTGAGCTCCAGTGCAGTTATTTCAGTACAATTTTAAGGAGGAATCTTCCTTGGTTTGCTGCCTAAGCTGAAGGATTTTTGCAGCAGGGATTGCTTTGTCCTTCAGAGGAGTACCTGATTTTTTACAAAGTTGACAAGTCTGGGTGAATATTTTATTAAATAATAATTCTGTTATCGTGGATCTGATTTTATGTTCCAAAACAATGCTGAGAATATGGAAGAGTTGAAATATTGAGTGTTTTACACTTTAAATGTTATACAGCAGTATGAAAACAGGCTCTTTGATTCAGCAGACAAAAAAATTCAAAAGCTGAGAGTCAAAACAATACAAATTCCTACAAGTTCATCAGGGCATTAATGAGGCTGAAACCTTTAGGAGTGACCTTAATTAACCATTGCAATGACGTAGGGTAGGTTGTCGTACAGGATGCTCTGTTTCAAGTGGGAATTAATTCCAAGAGAGCATTGCTAAAAAATTAGTTGTACAATCGTTTTAATAGTTCTTTTTGTTGTCTTGTAGGTCGGCCCCAAAAAGGAGGTGGCTGAGTGCAAGGAGAAGTTTGCCAGCTCCGTGGATCCGACCGTGAGCCAGACGTTCATGCTGGACCGAGTGTTCAACCCCGAGGGGAAGTCCCTGACACCCATGAGGGGGTTCAAATATTCCAGCTGGTCCCCTCTGGGCTGTGACGCCAACGGGAGGTGCCTCCTGGCCGCCCTGACCATGGACAACCGGCTGACCATCCACGCCAACCTCAACCGGCTGCAGTGGGTGCAGCTGGTGGACCTGACCGAGCTCTACGGGGAGCGCCTGTTCGAGGCCGGCTACAAACTCTGCAAGGCCGACACTCCCTGCGGGGAGCTGGGCGACTTCCCGGAGTTCCAGCGGCGGCACAGCATGCAGGCCCCCGTGCGCATGGAGTGGTCGGGAACCTGCACCACCCAGCAGGTCAAGCACAACAACGAGTGCCGGGATGTGGGGAGCGTGCTCCTGGCCGTGCTCTTCGAGAACGGCAACATCGCCGTGTGGCAGTTCCAGCTGCCCTTCCTGGGGAAGGAATCCATTACTTCCTGCAACACCATAGAGTCCGGGATAAGCTCCCCCAGCGTGTTGTCCTGGTGGGAATACGAGCACAACAACCGGAAGATGAGCGGGCTGATCGTGGGCAGCGCGTACGGCCCCGTTAAGATCCTCCCCGTCAACCTCAAGGCGGTCAAGGGCTACTTCACACTCAGACAGCCCGTGGTGCTGTGGCAGGAGATGGACCAGCTGCCCGTGCACAGCATCAAATGTATCCCCCTCTACCACCCCTACCAGAAGTGCAGCTGCAGCTTGGTGGTGGCTGCAAGGGGCCCTTACGTGTTCTGGTGCCTCCTGTTGATCTCCAAGGCGGGCCTGAAGGTCCACAATTCCCACGTGACGGGGCTCCACTCCCTGCCCATCGTGTCCATGACGGCGGACAAGCAGAACGGCACGGTGTACACCTGCTCCAGCGACGGGAAGGTCAGGCAGCTCATCCCCATATTCACAGACGTGGCTCTGAAGTTTGAGCACCAGCTGATCAAGCTCTCGGAGGTGTTTGGCTCCGTCAGGACTCATGGAATTGCTGTCAGCCCGTGCGGGGCGTACCTGGCGGTCATCACAACCGAGGGCATGGCCAACGGGCTGCACCCCGTCAACAAGAACTACCAGGTTCAGTTTGTCACCCTCAAAACCTTCGAGGAGGCGGCTGCACAGCTCTTGGAATCTTCTGTCCAGAACCTTTTCCGGCAGGTGGACCTGACGGATCTTGTGCGCTGGAAAATTCTGAAGGATAAGCACATTCCTCAGTTCTTACAGGAGGCACTGGATAATAAGATTGAGAGCTGTGGTTCCACTTACTTTTGGAGGTTTAAGCTGTTTCTCCTGAGGATTTTGTATCAGTCCATGCAGAAAGCTCCCTCAGAGGCCACGTGGAGACCTTCACACGAGGATGCCAAAATCTTGATCTCGGATTCCCCTGGGATGGGCAGCACTGAGGATGATCAAGAGGAAGGAACTTCGAAACAAGCCAGCAAGCAAAGCCTGTGTGACACAGGCAAAGGTGTGGACTTAGATGACACTGCAGAGGATTCTCTCCATCAGTCAAGTGACACTGGAGGGCGGGAGCCAATGGAGGAAAAACTTCTTGAAATACAGGCCCAGATTGAGGCCGTGGAAATGCACTTGACACGGGAACACATGAAACGGGTGTTGGGAGAAGTTTATCTACACACATGGATTACAGAAAACACCAGCATTCCCACCAGAGGAGTCTGTGACTTCTTAATGTCTGATGATGGCTACGATGACAGAACGGCACGAGTAAGTGACCTCTGTGCTCAGGGGATTCCATGTTAGGAGTTATTTCCTTCTCCCCCCTCCTGAACATACAGCTGGGGTGGGAAAGAGAAGTGCAATCGTGTCATCCTTACCAGTCAGCTCCTCCAGAGCATTCAGCTTAAATTGCCCTTCCTTCAAGTTGTGGGGTAGGAAGGAATGTAAACACAGATGGTGCATTTTGGATCAGGTACAATAAAGAATAATCATGCCTGAAGTTTGGCAGCACAAGAGAGAGGACCAGGGTTGTTCTGCTGCTCTCAGTGACTTAAAACATGTACCAATTGAGAGAGATGTTTGTTTTCATGACTGAGCTTATTTAATCTATCATCCCTGCAAAACTAAACTTTGGATGCATTTCCTCTAGTCAGTTATGCTGCAGTTCCAGTTTTAAGAGCTGCAGAAGTATCATTTCTGAAAGTATCTATAATTGAGCTCTGTGGTTGTTCAGGTGGTACATCAGGTCTTGGCATTGCTCCCTGAGCCTTCAGTGGAAGGATCAGCTCCAGAGGTTGAGACAGGTGGGAACACTCTGCATCAGCCTCCTGGCTCTTAAGACTCAATGACAAGAAAGGTTCAGGTGTCTCTGTACCTCTGTGTGTGAGCAGAGAACAGTTCTTTTTCAGTCCCTAAGTTCTTAAATCACTCGAACTCTAAAAAAATCAGCCTTTACTTTGCATCCAGAGGGACAGGGGAAGGAAGCACATGTCCATTACTGATGTATGTGGTGTTCTCCCTGCTGGAATCACAGGCAAGTGTGGCCATCAGTAATTCACTGGGAAAGTATTCTGGCACAACTGGTGGGTTGTTACAGCGTCCAGTTACTATGAATTGAAGGTTTGAGAGGTTGATTTTCTTATCTTAGAAACAAGATTCTTGTTTTATAATCATTAAAAGCTGACTTCTAGACTGTATTTTATCTGTTCAGTTTGCTGTCACACTGTAAAGATCCTTAGGATATGGTTTGTATCTGTTGAAACATCAGAGACAAATTTGATCAAATAAATGTTCCACTATACTCCAAGGTGGCTGCTAAGGACATGCATCCATTTCTGAACAGGAATTATTTTTTAGCACATCCACTGTGATAGTCATGAGGGGAAGCATTGTTGTAATGGTCAGTGGTGTAATACCAGTTCCTTCAGTACTTTTAAAATAGCTTAACATTGTTGCTTTTCAGGTCTGTGTCCCTTTACTGTGGGACAGAAATCTTTGGGAGATGACAACACGAGGAGAATAAATGAACACTTAGTGGTGTGTTACGTTTCTTACACCTTCATTTCTTTGAATTCAGTGCAATTCCTGTATCATGCTCTGAAACCACAGTACCCTGGGAGGCATTTCCACCCCTCAGCTGTGTTCCTATAATCCCTGCTGACTCCTGTGTGTTCCAGGTGCTGATTGGGCACATCCTGAAGAAAATGAACAAACAGACGTTCCCGGAGCACTGCAGTTTGTGCAAAGAGATCCTGCCCTTCACCGACCGCAAGCAGGCCGTGTGCTCCAACGGGCACATCTGGCTCAGGTAACGGGCTCTGCAGGAGGTTTTACCCTCCTCTGGATCATTTAAACATGCTTTAAGAGTTCACCTAAACTGCTTGTTAGTGTTGGAGTAAAAACTCACAAAACATGTTATCTATGCTGCAGTGTTTGCTGGCTGCTATTTGTCCTCTTCCATGAGAGAGAGAGAGGAGGTTGGATTTGGTTCCATAGCAGTACAGTGTTTTTATAATAAAATGCTTTTTGATCATCTTTTTTTTTTTTTCCACGTGGGGGGAAGGTGGGGACAGGGAAAAAGCAAGCAAGGGAAAATTAAGGACAACTCATCCTCTGTGGAACATCGGGTGAAGAAGGGTGTGTTCTGGCTCCTTCAGTGTTTGAAAACAAAAGCAATTTAACAAAAAAAGGTTGAAAACAGGCACACTGAGAAGTCAGACAAGTTCTGGAACATCTAGAAAATTAAATCTTCCTATGTGGGGTTCACTGAGATTGTCCCTGAAGCCTTGGCAAGACAGTAGTCTGTCACAAAGATAAAACTTTGCCTAACTGGTACTATGTGCTACTTTGGGTAAATATTCATGGCCTTAAGGAGCCTCAAGCTTTTCACGTCCTCTCCTGCATGCTAAAAATTTTTTGGCCAATGATGAAGCCTTTTTCAGTGGTATATTGATAAAATGCCTTGTCCTTCCACAGGTGCTTTCTGACCTACCAGTCCTGTCAGAGTCTGGTGTACAGGAGGTGTTTGCTTCACGACAGCATTGCACGGCACCCAACCCCAGAAGGTAAATTGTCCTTGGCAAAAGGGGCAGGATTAGGTGTTTTTAACTTTCATCTGCAAAATGTCTTGAATTAGTTTCATTGGCTTTTCTCTTTCAGGCAGTTACCATGTGAAGCTCTAGTGCTCTGCATTTCACAGTGTCCTGTTGTCTGACGTGTTAATTACTAATCAGTGACTGCAGAAATTGATGTATAAATCCACATTTTAATGAGAGCTGGGTAAACACAATCTGTGCTGGAATGCTACAGCAGTTAGTTTATATTCAGGTTGAATATATTAGCATCCAGTTATGGAAGAGGGACAAAGAAACAGGAACCAAGGACTGTGTTATGTGAAGGATCTAATTTCAGTTTAGAAAATGAGAACAGTACATTTGTGCCATAGTGAACCTTTAAATTTATTTCCTATATAGGTATTTAGATGAGTGTGTAAGGATATAGCACAGACTGTTTCACCTTCATTTTGTCTCCTGCTGAGGTGGAATTTAAACTGGCATTGCTTAAAATTTCAGAACAGAAATGGAGCTGGATACAAACTGTTCAGGATTCCTCTTTGTGCATCTCAGGTGTCATTCCTCTGTTCACCTCTACCCCCAGCTTTGAACAACTTGTTTTCTTATTTGCAGATCCTGAATGGATCAAGAGGTTATTGCAAGGACCTTGCACGTTCTGTGACTCTCCTGTGTTCTAGAGAAAAGCTCTGCAAAGACTGAAAGCATTTTCTCTACTCCATAAGCTCCCTTCAGCCTTGAAGGACACAGAGCACAGGAACACAGACTCTGCTGGAGGGGGAACACCTCATCCACAGCCCTGTACATAGAACATCGGAGGTTCTGGAAACTCCTCAAGTCCAGAGCCCATTCCATGCTCCAGAAACAGGAGTACACCTGGAAGAGCCAGTTTAAAAGAGGTTTGGAAGAGCACCCCATGGAAGGCTCAGCAGCTGGACACTGACAGCTGAAGTGTTGAGCACAGTGTGAACTGTCCTTTCTGCCCAACTGTGTCATTTCCCAAAAGCTGGGACGGGAACATGGAGCTGCCTCTGGAATGGTCCTGGTGGGTAGAGAAAGCTTCAGCTTGTAGTGCTCCCTTTGCTTTTTAACAAGCACTGGCACTTGCTGCAGAATATTAAACTGTCAAAAGAATTTGTGGCTCCAATTCCTTGCCGAGTGAAGCACGTGCCAGTTACAGCCACAGGAAAGAAATTGGCCATTCCAGCAGTTCCCCTTAAAGTCTGGAAGAATAACTGCCTCATAACTGTTGTAACACTATTGAAGTCAGGAGGGGGATATTGGCTGCCTGGGTCAAATAGGGATCAGTAAAAATAATTTTTAAATGTAATAATTATTAAACTAATAGCAATTAGATTAAACACTAATAATATATATAATTTCCAATGCTCTTTAATCTCTTACCCCACTTTCTTTTTCTGAACTAACTCCTTCCCAGCTTTTGCCAATGTATTTGCCTTTGGCTTCACTTAACCCTCTACCAACAGGAATCATCTTTTCCAGTGTAACTCAGTTACCAAAAACATTACTAATTTACCTTATTTTCAATTAAATTGCAAGTCTCCCTCATCCAGGAATTGAATTTTACACAAGTCTGACACACAAGCAATCGCTCCCAGCTGACAGTCTCTCTTTTCACAGCAACACAGTAAAAAACCCCAAACAAAGAGAAGGCCCAAACCAAACCCCCACCATGGCTGACATGTTCTAGGTAAGGCCAAGGAGGCTGGTGAAGCTATTCATGGATCACAGAATGGTTTGGGTTGGAAGGGACCTTTAGGATCATCTCGTTCCACCTCCCTGCCATGGGCAGGGACACTTTCCATTATCCCAGGTTGCTCCAAGCCCTGTCCAACCTGGCCTTGGACACTTCCAGGGATGGGGCAGCCACAGCTTCTCTGGGCAACCTGTGCCAGGGCCTCCCCACCCTCACAGGGAAGAATTTCTTCCTAATACTCTATCTAACCCTGTCCTCTGTCAGTGTGAAGCCATTCCCCCTTGTCCTGTCTCTCCAGGCCCTTGTAAATAGTCTCTCTCCATCTTTCTTGTAGGCTCCTTTAGGATAAGCCTGACTCCCTCATCCAGAGATTCATAAACACACCAATGATGTAGTGTGGCTGAGCCCAGACATTTATTTTGCCTTCTGACTGTCCTATCAGAAAAAACATCTCTCTCTCTTTGCCATCTGTTCCTACCAGGAGCAGGAGAATCTTTTTCAACTTCCTATGCAGTGTTAGAGGAATAACACCTCCAAAACGTGTCTGGTTACCTGGTACAGTTTGTCTTGTTAACTTCAATCCATTAACTGTCAAATAATCCTGAGTTTATGTATTTCCATTCTGCAGAGCATCAGTGGCAGAGGTGTCGCCCTGTTTGTGATTCCTGACACTTTAACTGTGTGGGAGGTGCTCTACAGCTGTTGAGAAATCATGGAATTGTCCTGACAGCATCAGTCTCCCAACAGTGCATGTGTGATTGGTGCTTGGTTCCTCGATTCAATGACTATGCATATTTTGGTAACGTTCCTTCACCTTCAGTAGGAACGAGTTTTTGTTCAGCTCACATTAAACAAGTCAGCTGTCCTTCTGTTCAGTGTCTCATGCATAAGCATGATTGTGCTGAGAATAATATTACTACAGTAGCCTAGAACAGCAGAAGCACATTCATCTGTAAAATAATTAGCCTCGTTTGTAAATATCCTTGGAAGTGGTACCATAATTGTATTAAAGAAATGTTTAGTTTTTTATTGCTGTGCATTGAAAATTGAAATTACTTCAGTGTGTCTGCAAAGAAAGGAAATGTAGCTCGTGATGGCATCCAGTAAAACACAGAGTAACCTCAATACCCAACGTGTGTGGAGGCTGGGGCCAGCTCTGGGACCTGGGACAACACTGGTCTCCTTCCCAGTGCTGATGGGGCTTGAGGGGAATAGAACGTCCATTTCCAGCATGAGCTGAACAGGTGGTTTACTTGTGGTGCTTGAGAAAGTATTCTGAGTGGAAGCTGCAAGTCCTTGCCCTGACAGTCATGACCTGCTCATCAGTAAATGTTCCAATTGAGAAACTCTCCTGCCTGTGGAAAAGGGGAGGGAGCTCTGCAGAACCACGTCAGTGCTCTTAGAAAAAGTCAAAGGTCACTTCTTTGATAGTGGCTCAGAAACCATAAAAATATCCTGATCTGCTGAAGTGTTTTCAGTCTGGCTGACCCAAAGGTTCAGCATGATAACAGATCAGATTGATTCCTAGTGATTACTTCTGTAACTCTTGAATTTCCCTGGATTGAGTTTTAATGCTTTCCCATGTAGAAGCTTAGCACACCTCACATTAATGGGGTGGCATTAATGTTCATTTTCCTTGTCTCTCAAGGCAGTAAATACTCAGTCTAGCATTGCCAGTTTATTTAACCTGGTTTCAGACTGCAGGGAGAGGGGAATTTTAAAGCCCACAATGTCAGCTTTGCATGCCAGTGGCGATCCTTTGGCACGAAGCTTTCGCTTCTCACCTGACCCATTCACAACAGTACACAGGAATTGTGATTTCATTTTTGTTTAAACCAGCACTCATCCCTCAGTGCATTTTTAACCAGCACAGGCTGGAACAGCAGAGCCCACCTCAGGCAGTAACATTTAACCCCTGGTGCTGCTCTGACGGGGTTTTTTTGCCCAGTGAGCAGCTGAGGCTGCTGCAGGAGACCTTTTGCCTCCTGGACTCATGATGTGCAGTTCTGGGAACACAGAGGTTAGTCCCGTTCCTGGAGCAGTGTAACAACCCTCACACTGTCCTAATCAAACCTCTTGCCTTCATCCCATGAGAAAGGTAAACTGGAGCAAGGTGGGAGCAGAACAGCTCTGGATTGTACAGTGTCTCAGTGCCTTGGTGCTTGATGCCATTCTTGGAACGAAGGTGGGAGTTTGGGGTCATGAGGACTCAGTCTTGTCTCCAAATTACACCCCCTGCTCTGGAAGTGGTGACACGGGACCTCATTGCTGCCTTTTACCTCAGTTCAGCTCTGGGTCAGCAGCTTCATCATTCAGTCACCCTTTCCTTTTGTGTGTTTCCTCATCCTATTAATCCTGTGGCATATTTCTAGAGAGGAAATGCTATGGTTGCTAATGCACAAAGACAATAAGTATCTCCCTGATTTTCTTAAATTTACCAGGATTTCCACAGGCTAATGTACCATCAGTGATCATGAGCAACACAACACCACTTAGTCTGTCCTCATTAAGGGTTTCTTGACATAAAAGAACTGAATGCAAACACAGTCCTAGTTGAAGGCCAACAGATCACACTGTTATGCCCTGAAATACCCTTTACAGGAGACCTGTTTGTACAAGTGGAATCTCTCCAATACAGAGCCTTTCCTCTATGACTTCCCATTTGGGAAGCAGGACAGCCTTGCAGGCACAACTGCTGGAAGCTCAGGTGCCACCTACAGCTCTGGCATTGGGGAGAGGATGAGGAAGAGCCATTCCTGCTCCTCAGAGCCATGGAGCAGGTCAGGGTTAATGGCTGGGGCTGGTGCCATCACCTGAGCAGCATCCAAACCTCAGGGGAGAGGTAAGAGCAGGGAAATCTTTCAGGAGCCTCAGGGGGTTCCTGCAGAGATGGTGCCAGAGGTACAGGGTTTCCTGTCCAGGGGTGTTCAAGTGTCCTTCCACCACTGAAGGATCTGGTGTCTGGAGCAGGTGGCACAAAAGTTTGTGGAACAGTTGGACAAACATCTTGTTGCTCAACTAGGTAATGAACAGCATAACATATAGGGTATGGCACAACCTCCAAGCAGCCCTCTCTGCAAAGTGTCTCTGGGAAGCAGAGTGATGGAAGATGTCCATTCCAGACCCAGACAAGCCGTACAATAAGTAAAATCTAATCCCTGCTGTGTTCTTCCCACCTCCTCTTTACCTTGTTTTTCTCATTGCTCAACATTTGTTTTGCCAGAATCAGATGCTAATAAAATCAAGCGCAGTTACCAAATTGGTTTTCAAGTGTTGCATTCCAATTATAAAAGCCTAATTCCTCCTTCCACCCACTGAACCTTTTTGGCATTAACAGGCTTTACTATGCAAAGTCATGCAGGGGCTGTTTCGTTTACAGTAATTAAATGAATGTCAATTGTTTTAGTTGTTTCTGAGGGAGAGTTCTACATGAGTATTAGCATGTTCTGCTAACCCTTACGTTCTGCACTTCAGGCCTGCTGCAAACCCTTGGGGGTTGACCATTGACCTGAGACTCCATACCCAGACATGCCAAGTGCATCTCAATGAGACTGAGCTCTTTTTCTCAGTTTCTATGGAACCAGCGGAGCAGAACTAATATAGAGCCCGCATATAGATGAAAGAATGAAGAGGAAAAAGGGCTTTACAGCTAAATTAATTAAGCAGATGTACCTGTCTAATTAAAGATGCGCTGTCCCTTTTGTACCCCAGCCGCAGTACAAACAGTATTTAAATACACTCTCTTCCCATTTCATCTATCAAAATATTTAGTAGGAACGCTCAGATGAAGGTGATATTAGCAAGATGAGCTTCCCATGTATTATTAATAGAAGGGCTCCCAATTATGCATGAATGCTACAGCATGTCTTGATAGCAATGGCATAAAAACCAGCTGCCCGAGCAGTTACCAAACAGCACATTTGTAACAGGTAGGACTGTTACAAATGCCTTGCCAGCTGTACACGAGGGTTTGTGGCTGAGCCCTGTGCCCTGGGAGCAGCCTCTGCCTCAGCCTGGCACCAGGAGCTGGAATTTCTCACTTTAAGAGGCATCGAGGACTCAGCTGCTTGGATTTGGCTTTCTTAGATTTCAAAGATACTCACTCTGAGATTTTTAAGACTTCCAGCCCTCAAGGCTGCAAAGTCCAACTCCCATTCACCAACCCTGCCACAGGTATTGAAAATTCTGACTTTAAAACCTCCCAAAATAACACAATATTCCCATAGCTATCCAGATAACCAGGGTCTTCCTGCCTGAAATTACTCTAGAGGAACAAGAAGGAAATTCAGCATGTACATCTCTCAGTTCTCCAAACAGACTCAGACACACACAGTTAATAACAGCAACAAAGACCCAAAGCTGTTTATAGCAAGTCAGAAAAGTCATCTAAAACCAAAAGGCTTCTAGAGGCCTGTCCTCTCTGAAGGGAGAAGGCATTTGCCTCCTGCACATTCCCAGACACAGAGACTTCCAGGAGAAAGCTGAAGCTCCTCCCCATCCCCTGGTCAGGGGGAATTCACACTCACACACAAGGGAGGAATAGAGGGAGCTGTAATAGAGGCATCAAATGCAGTTCCCCTCTGAGCCACAGCACAAATCACACCCCTTTCCCACAAGCATTAAGGATGTGCAGAATCTGAGACAGCTAAACGAGTGCTGTGCCTTTCATCAGAGCTTTGCCAGTTAAGAAAGGCTTACCTGAGCATTTACTGCAGCCAGATCCAGCCAGAGCAAAAATCCTGAGCACCAACCTGCCCTGGCACAGCCCAGTCAGGGCAGCTACAGGCTGGGAGCTGTGCTTCCCCCAGGAAAACAGAATTAGTAACTTCTCTGCTCCTGCAACTCATTAGGTCCTTGATTGGGTTCTGAAAATGATGAACCTGCAGACAGTTTCCTGTGGCTCTGGAGATCTTTTCCAGCTGTCCTGAGTCTTCCTGCCCAGCAGAACAGGGTGACAGGGATGGCTGGTGCTTCTGCACAGGGTTTTATCAGCATTTTTTGAGCAATCTGAGTTGACAAGGGAGTAAAAACCTCTGCACCCTGACCTCAAACACTGTGTTGTCTTTGGGGACAGTTCACTGCAGAGCTGGGAGCTTTGTTTTCCTCATTCTTTAGTGGTTGCTGGCAGCAGCCTGGGACAGAGCAGTGCCTGTGTGGTTTTAGTGGAGAGCACTGGGTGAATTAAGACACAAACACATCTAACAGCTTTAATACTCCAGATTGGCTTCGTGGGTATTGCACAGTTAAGACAAAACCACTATTCAGAAAGAGAAAAAGATATTTGAATTAAACAGGACTTCCCTCACCACAGTGTTTCATACTTTACATCATGAAGCAAAAGCCAAAAAAATTTCCTCTAAAGCCCAGTTTCTTACTCTCTGTACTTCACTCAGCCTTGGTGAGCTCCAAATTTAACACAGCTTGGCTGACTTCCTCTTCCCTTGTGATAACCTGCCACTTCAGCAACCAGACTGCAAATATTACAGGGAAAAATTTAAAATCAACTCTTCCAGAAACCATCCTTTTTAATTACAAATGTCTAAATTTCCTACATGGAAGGGGCTTAATGATACAGCTTTCTATGAACTCAAAGACAACATAAGGGTCTTGGTCAGCATTGACATAAAAGGCCTCTTCATAAAAATCCTCCAGGTCCTTGACATTGCTGTAATAGGTTTCCAGGCGCTTCTCAATATTTTCTTCCTCATCTCTGGGGTTCTGCCTGAGCCGGGCCTGGATCTCTGGGGTGGGAGCTGGTCTGAATGTGGTGTGGTACCTGGAGGTGAGAGAGAAATGCCACTGTGTCAGCCCAAGCTGAGGACACAGCAGCCATTTCCTGATACTCCATGTTTTTGCCTATCACAGTTCCTTGGATGTGCCTCTTTCTACTTTAGGATGGGGTTTTAAAACAAAGGATTCAGCAGGACAGAGGGTTCTCATCCCCGGAGTCCTGCCAGATGACACCAAAGGAATTCTGAGGGAGTTCCAGCATTGCCAGAGGCTCCCAACAATCTCTAAAAGCTCCTTTGCAATCAGGTGTTTAAATTCCCTGCCATGGGAATTGGTAATTCTAACTCTGAGTAAATGCCTCCTCTGCCCTGACACAAAACCAGTTTATCCCTCTTCCTGTACAGCCAAATTTTCTGACGGTTTTGGGATAGATGCAAAGGCAAGGAGAGAAGCAGAGTTTGGGTCTCTGCACAGAGCTGCATTCCAGCTGCAGCTGGTACTGGATGTGGACACAGAGTCCATTCCACAGGAGAGTCACTGAGGGCACAGCTGGAGGCCACCCTCTCCCCTGCCCTGCAGTGGTGCAGCTTTAACACGATGCCAAGGATTAGACACAGCACCCAAAACAATTCAATTCACCAGGAACTGGGGAGGAATAAAACCCAGAGTTTGGAAGAGGAAAGCGTGTTAACTGGAGCAGATGCTGAACAGATACTAATCCTGATGATAAGAAATGCAAAGATGTGTGAATGATTTGCTTCAGCCTGTTCATTTCTGCTGAACAACCACATTGCTCATTACTAAAGCAAAGAGAGCAGTTACAGCAAATCACTGCTGCTGTCACAAGTTAATGCTGCACCTCGAGTGAGATGTCTGAATAATCAGCTCTCACTTTGGGACAAATCCAGTATTTATGGCCTTAATCTTTGAGGGCTCAGTATTTGTCTTCGAGGCGGTAGGATTCAACCTTTAGAAAAGTAAAATAGTGGTTTAAAAATTTAAGTGTGGGGAACCATAAAAACAGGCCACAAGTGAAATTGTAAATACACACCATTTCCAGCAGGTATTTAGGAAGATAAATTTGTTACTTGTTCCCCAAAAAGCAAGGAGGGAGAAGGCAGTAAAGCTGAAGGTCGTTGGGGAGACAAGGGGATGTGATGCCAGCGAGATGAACTGCCACGTTGGAGAGCCCAACCTTCCAGTGACTCAGTGGCTCCAACGAGTTTGCTCTACTGAGCAGGAAATGTATTAATACCTTCCAGCAGACAGGACCATCACAGGAGCCTGGGGAAGCAAAATGCAGCAAGTTTTCCATTTTCCCCAGCTGGGATGCCCTCAAAACTCCCATGGGAATGTCTGAAAACCATCTGCATTTAGGCTTGGCTTCAGACATCTTCCCTCAGCATTATGTTACCAACCAATTCAGTTACCATTAAAATGTTAGACCCGAGCTATTTGCTCCTGTAAGTTTTAAATCCTGTAGGCTCCAGGATTTAAAATGCCCTGTTCTGAGAGGAGCAGCTGCTGCAGCAGGAAGGTGGGTTGATGCTCCAGGAGCTATGAAAGTTTGAACTTTTCTTTTAAGGAATCCCTAAGCAAGAGTACAGTATTCCCAAGTTCCTGAGATTTCTATGAAGTCTGACTGGTGCTTTCATCTCACTGGCAGTCTTGAAAAATGTTAAACATGAGGCAGGAGTGCAAACCTTTGCCCAGTGATGGGATCCGTCCTCCGCTGGGACAGTCGCTCCATGATGGACTCATAGGGCAGATTAAAGAAAAATACCCTGTGGAGAACATAACAATTAAGTGCATTAACACCCCAAGAACATCACCTGTGACCTTCAGAGTATGAGTTAATCCTTACCCAAACAAAGGGCACACTCAAACATGGCAGTGACAGTAGCACCCAAACCTGCAGCGTCACCCACACGAGCACAGGCACAGGATCTCTCCTCAGCTCCTTTTCCTCACAGGTTTTTGGTCTCTGGGACAGCAAAGCAGCAGCTCTCTGGCACACTGACTGTGTGTGCTGTGTGCACTGACAGGGCAACACTGGGCACAGAGACCAGTGAGGGAATTCCTGCTGGAGCCTCTCTCAGGGTCCGTCACAGCCTGCTCACCATCCAGCACTTACCTCTGAATTTCTCTGGATCCAGCTTCTCAGCCCAATACCAACTACAGTCACAATGACATGCTGCAAAAGGCAAATTCAAAATGTCTGCTGTTCCTGTCAAGGACAGAAAAAGGGCTTGTCTGCCAGTATTATACATTCCTCCCTAAAACCAGCACTGCACTACTCGGTGCCCATGAGAGGGATTTTCCTCCTGCTGTTTTAGTCCACTTCCACTTCTTTTGTCCTTGTCTCCCCACAGTGGGAGTCCTCTGGGCTCCCACTCCTGTCCTGCATCCTTGAAAGCAGGATGAGTAACAGGACATAAGACATGGCACATGCTGCTGCTGACAAGTCCCTGTCCCTCAGGGAGCAGTGCCCGGGCACGGGGAGCAGCCCTGCCTGGCAGAGCCTTGCTGGTGACACTGTGGAAAGCAAACATTAATGCTTCATTTTAAGACCAAAACCTGCAATTCCCACTGAGTCTGAACAAGAGAGAATTGCTCAGCACCTTAAAGGCTCAGCCCCTCAGTGCCAGTGGTGAGGGTTCCACACCAGGAACAGCTTTTCTCTAGAGGATGGAGTAGGACTTGCCAACTCATTTCTTACGGGTGACACAAAAGCCTGACTTGGATCAAGGATGCAAAACCAGAAAACAACATCCACCACTCCTGACCCCAGGCACACCACACTGTGCACATAAACTGTTGTGCCCATCTCACACTGACTCCCCCTTGGCACTTTGGTTCATTATAATAGTCCCGTTAATTTTATGTTCATGTTCAAAATCTCTTCAGCAGAAAATTCTTGACAAACTGCTGAGCTTGAGCAGACCTGAGTCCCCTGTCCCCCAGCTACTGGAGACTAAAGCAGATCTGCACAAAGATCACATTCAACAATTAATGCAATAAAAATAAAAAGTAAGGCTTCCTTTGAACCTATGAAAATGAGTTTTTACCAAGAGAGCACGACCTGAAGGCTGCGAATACATCTTTCTTTATAATACACCTTCTCCTGCTGCTGCCTTCAAGGCCAGGCTTCCTATTTTCATTTTTGTCTGCCTCTCACAGGAGATTCTGCGTGCTTTAGACAGTCACCAAAGGAACATTTTACACTGACTGGGTGGGATCAGACCAGATGAAAGGCTGAGCTTTACCTTGGCGTGCACATAGCAGATTACGAGAATCCTTTGTAGGATTTAAAGTTATGAAAATCATCTCTCTTTTCAAATGTTTACAGATAATGACTTCTATTCACACTGTGGTAACAAAATAACAGCCAGGAATAAAACATTCAAGATCTTGGAGATTCCAAAGACAGGAAAAGAACAACAGTTTCAACACTCTTTTATCCCTTACACTCTTAACATTTTGTTTTTCTTTGTTTCTGTTGCCCAACAATGGCACAAAAACGTGATTGTCAGAACAGGTAACATCTGATGATGTGTCTCAAGATGAATATTCTAGTAGAGAGGAACAACATTTATACAGTCATGATAATTGATACGGCTTCCTATTATATTCTCAAATAAACAAACCCACTAAAGGATTATAACCTGGCATATCAAGAAAGCTTGTCGTAATTCATAGTTACTAACACAAAAAAGTATTATGGTATTTGAAACAGAAGAGCCTAAAAAACTCCACTTAAAAAGCTGCCAACAAAATGAACTCTGAAAGCCTTGTCTGAGATTCCCTTCCTTTTTAAACAAGATGCTGCTTATTATCCAGTCTGGTGTCACCATTAAAGAAGAGTGCAGGGAAGATGTGGGAGGGTACAGACATCCCTGCTAATACGGATTTTTTTCCCCCAACATCCACTATATAACAACACACACAGAATATGCTGTTCAACAGCACAAACTCCCAGTCCAAGGGTCCTTCCAGGGGAAGGTGGGATGCCTTACCCTGCCATTCCACACATCTCCTGTAGATAAGTAAAAACAACACTCCCCAGGGCTGTCAGTTTAAAATCGTTCAGAAGCAGGAAAAAAAGATGAAGGGGAAAACCACTGACAGAACTACAGTCTAGACTTAAAATACTTCCAATTAGAAAGCTTTATTACCATTTTGAAGGAGACACATACCCCACACAGCCTATTATGCAGCCCCAGGAGGTTTACTCACATGAGTAAAGCCCATTTACGTGTGCACTCTGTGAAGCCTTAGCCTTGGCTATGTGATACATCTCCTGCAGCTCCTCAAGGTATTGCTGAGCAACATTTCACCTCTGTCCCTCTCTCAGCCTACTGTGACTCTGATCACATAACAAACCTGACCCTCCAGCTGTCCAGGTATAATATTTGTTGGATTTCTCTCGGAAATCCCCATAAGACAGAGAGCTGCACCCATGACCTTGATCCAGCAGTAACTGGAACAACTCCCTGCAAGCACCGGATTCATCTCCAAGCAGAGCTTGGCCCCCTTTCACACACCAAGTGTGATTTTTTTTTCACATAAATGCATCCTCTGTAAAGCTCACTTTAGGAATCAGCCAGGCTTTGTAATGTGTCACAACTTCTATCATGGGGAAATATGAAACAGATGTCATCAGAACTGGCAGACAGGGAGGCGAGGAAACACAGCCTCATATCAAAGTACACCACATTATCCTGCTGGATTAGCATCCAGCACAGCTCCCCTTCCAGGGCTGTTAGTTCACCTCCAACAGGGGAGTGGTGTCAGTCAGCACCAGGTGAGGTGCTCCAGGAATCTTCAATCCTGTGTCACAGGCTCAGCATCCACCCACAGGCAACCAAAAATCACTGGCACCCAGTTACAGACTGGTGCTCCCAGTTACAGACTGGTGATCTGTGGGGCAGAACTGGGTGGAACCTCCCAGGTCTCTGAGGACAAACATCCCCCTGACTCCCACTGAGTGGCAACATTGCTGCTGGATGCAGGACTGGAGCCAAGGGATTCATAAGCACAGCTCTGTCCCTCCTCCTTTGTTCCATCTCCCAGGAGAAAGTCCAGCCCTCGCAGGTTGCACTGATAATAAAACCATTAACACAAATATTAAAAGGCAAAATGAGTGTCAGAATCCTGCCTCTTCCTCACTGTACTTGACATCACTGATCTGATCTCTTGCAGCTTCCAGACACATTAGAGATTAAATTCCAACAAATTAATAATGTTGATGACACCTTCACTGTGTACCCAGTCAAATGAGAGCTGGTTGCCTTTGGATGACGATGGAATATATTCCAGTTCTAACAGCTGGAATATAACATTGTTTTCCTACCAGCCATCTGGCATTCCAAAGGGGTATTCCAGTTGCTTCTGGCTACTCAGATAGCATCATCTAAGATCCTGGAGGTCACCAGGGCATCCTGATGGCTTCCCTTCTCAAAGGGAGAGAGGAGAAGGTGAGGCACAGGTGGCAGAAGTGTTATTTCACACCTGATCGTGAGACAACATTTTTGGAAAAATATGTCACAACCACACAATAAGTGAAGGAAGATTTTTTTTGACCTACACAACAGCACTCAACTAATCCTGAGCTGCATTTGTTCCAGATGGCAGCCAACCCAGTTAATCCAAGTTATTAACAACTGGCAGTGCTCAGAGCTGTCCTCGGAAGAATTTATTGGTGGTGCTTTTCCTGTTTTCTGGGTATAATGTCACCACTTAAAGTACCTGTAATGAAAAATTATGAGTGTTGCCATAAGACAAGCAAGTGCTGTGTGCCTGAATCCTGGTATCCCTGTACTAGGGAATGAGGAACACTCCTCCTGCTATGGAGAGTCCCTTTCCAGGATGGCTCCACTGCCCTTCCATCCAGCTGCTTTCACATCTCCAGAGAACTGAAGCTCTGCCACAGCCTTCCATCCCTTTAGGTCCTGTAATTTAAACCCAGCTGTTTTATGAGGCTGACCTGGATGGATCCAGATGTTGACTGTTCTAAACCTGAGCTATCTTCTTAGGTCAGATTCTCATCCTTGGCATTTGCCATCACCTGGAGTTGCTCTGGATAGACATTGGTGGAGTGGAGCCCAAAGCCAAGCCCTTTTTAGAAAACTACTGTCTGTGAAATTAGACCTATACCATTAAATCCCATCGAATTCATACCTTGTTTTCATTTAAGGATATAAAGACAACACACCATGATGTCTGAGACAGGATCCTGACTCCCCAGATGGTTTTTTAAAAACAGAGACTACTGACTTACTCGTGGCTATACCAGGGCCAGATCAAGCCTCACAATAAAGTTAGGATGCTGAATTAAAACAAAGATACAACACCAACCACCACTGGGCCACTTTTAAATGTAGCATTTAAACTTTTGATTTGAAACTGCAACTTTAAAAATAGTAAGCTATTAATCTTTCCCTTTTTTCTTGACTCCTATACATCTTCCCTGTCTCAGGCAGGTACCAGCTGCCATATTCCCATTCTTCACGCTCTGCACTCTGCAAAAAAAAAAAAAAAAGAGGCCCCTGCTGGCCAATTCTTGTTTAAAATTGTGCATAATTGATAGTGGCAAATCTACCCCAGCTGTGTCTAAAACCTCTCCAGGGGCAAGAAAAACACTCTCTGTGACTGTCATTAACTACTAAATTAGCAAGTGCTCCTGGCAGTTTACAACGTACCACATCAGTCTGCTTTAAAAAAAAAAAAAGTATGTGAAGATCAGATGCTTTGTGTGATCTCAAAGTTACAGCAAACTTTGGTGCCAGAACTTTGACAGAACCCCGGCTAAATCAGAGCAAAAGAGAACAGGAGAGTGGAAGAAAGAGAGGAAGGGACACAAAGTTTCTCTTTTCCAGGCAGACAAAGAGAAAAAATATCAATTTCAAGGCTAGAAACTTGTGCCTTTCATAAGGCACAAAACATCTTACTCCATATGGAGATGTCAACAGTGTCACCTGATGCTATGGCACAATTCCCCATGGAAAACAGCTCTCCTGGAGGACTCAGTCCTGGCAATGCAATGGCTAAAATTTTTGTCATTGAAATATAAAGCTGAGAAAGAGATGAGGCTGTTGGAGTGTAAGGATTCAGTAGCTCCCTAAGAGGCCACTGCAGGTAAAACCCTTATGTGATCCCTGGCACAAACACAAGCTCCTCCCTTTGGTTCACAAAACATGAACCAAAACAGTCAAAGCAGGGGGAGAAGGGAATAACACAGTTCTCACAAATGCATGGAAAACCTGGGGGGGGCATCATGGACTGAAGTGGCAGAGGGACAAGAACCATCTCTAGGAACTGTCCTGGATTTGGCTCAACTGTGAAATCCATCAATAAAACTGACCATGGTTTTTTGGTGTTAAAAGTTTCTCAAAAAGGTGTAAAACTGCACAGACTTGTGGATCATACAAGGACCACAAGCCAGACAGGAGAGGGATGGCAGGTTTGGTCAAGGTACTAAAAGTTTGCATTGCAAAAAGGTCTTTTCCTTGGGTAGCATCACTGAATGATCACAGTAATATGGCAAATCAGGTTAGTGGTCCAAGCTGACAGATACAGATAAGTTTAGATTTGAATCCAAGTGCCTAATCCCAGCTAAAACCCAGACCATCTTGTCTTTATCGACTTTCCAGCCAGAGATATTGACTTGGATCAATCAGTTCCCCTAAAGAATGTTCCCTTTCCTGTAGCACAAAGACACCTTGAACCTGAAACCTTGGCTAAGCCTCTTCTCAAGCACTTTGGCTCAGTCACAGGATCCTGTTTCCACAATGACATTCTGCATTCCCAAATCCCCTCTTAAAAATTAAAAACTGGTTACACAGATCCCATCAACCTTTTCCCCAGACTTGTTCAGGTTTCTCTCAATGCAGCTCTAAACCAGCTGTTTTGCCCATGGGTAACCAGACTACAAAGGCTCTTCTGAGGCTGCACTACTGACTGGACATGAATCTCAGTTTACTCCTTCTCCTAAGTACTCCTTCTGCCTGTCTCTGCAATGGATAAAATGATCCTTATCTCTTATTTATGGAAGGAGCTGTTGGGAGGTTTTATTCACTGATTTCTTTCAAATACTGGAATATCTTCTAATGAAAGATGCTTGACTCTATTTTGGGAAGTAATTTCACCCTCTAGGTTTCAGCCATGAGGGAAAATACATTGCATAAGCACTAAAACACAGGTTAATCAGCACAAGTGTTTTGCTCATCGAGCTCCTATAATGATTCATGGGATGACAAGCTGTTTCCAGGCACTGGATCTTTTCAAATGGATGCATTTCTGCCCAATAACTACAAAAGGCAGCTAAGTGGGGCACTATTCCCAGGACATGTCTCCTGGCCAGGGGAGAGAGATGAACAACATCCTCAGCAGCTGCAGATGTTCCTTCCCTTCACCAGCAGTGCAGAGTAATGACTCCATTGGATGTTTTCCACCCACCAGTTCCATGTGCTGAGCTCCACCAGCCCAGACAGCCGAGGTGAGGGGTCTCTCCCATGTCCCACCCCACCAGCAACATCCCACCCCAGCTCACACAGTGGGAACAGGCACTGGCTGCCTGTTTGACAGAACAATGGGCTGGATTCAAGCTGGGATAAAGCAAAGCAGCTCCATGGGCATCACTTGGATTCACACCAGCAAGAACCCCAGGCCCTTGGGCAGGCAGAGCCCTTCCAGTGGCCTGCAGGACTCGGGGCTGTGTGAATGTCACACGAGCACAGTGAAAGGCACACAGAGACAGAGCAGATGTTTTTGGAGGAGTGGCTTCAATGCATTTTTAAAGCTTTTTTTTGAGAAGGCAATATTAACTCTTCCCATCTGCAAGGAGTGGCGGGGATGCACTAGTACCTCCATTCAAAACTGCTTTACATTTCTCCCCTCATTTTTATTCTTTGCCTCCTCCTTACTCTCAGCTGTTATTCCAGCATCTTTGCATTCCCCCTGGAGTTCATTCCAGCGGTGCTTTTTGAATCACAGAATAAGATGGCAGCCAGCACTGCTCTGGAGTGTTGTGGATGGCACCATTCCCACCCTGGGCAGGGTTAATCCAACCCCACCTCAGATAATCGACAGCCTCTGCAGCCCCAGAGGCCCGAGGTCAGGAACCTGAACCCCCTTCCCCAAGTGTTTCCTCAGATCCCTGCAACCCTCCCCTACAATAATTAGATGCTGCAAAGCAAATCTGAGTGGAGCAAGAGCTCCAGGGTTAAGAGCCAGCAAACTCATCTCAGAAATGATGCCTTTGCTACCTGTCTGCAGCTTTCCTTTGGCACCTCCTGCTCCTAACAAGGAAACCTATACTTTTCTTCCTTATTAAATAAATTGAATCAAATTTATAGTAAATGATACTTAACCCCCACCATTTAAACACTAACTTTTGCTGTTAGTAAGATATTTGGGATGTAAAAATAAATAGAAGAACTGACACCAAAAACCGGTATGATTTGGGGGTAAGGGGAGGGAATAAAGGAATGGATTATAATGTGTCATTTTATATATGTGTCAAAGGAAACCAATTTCATAATAGGGAATAAAAATTCCCTGTTTAAATACTGTCAAATAAATCCTCAAATGTAATAGGGTTCACTTCTGGGGAAAGGAAAACTAAATCTGATTAAATATTAATGTGGCGTAGTATTAATTAAGAGAGAAAAAAGTCCATCAAGAGAACCCCAATATGTTTACTGTGTCCCCAGGAAGCTGGAAAATTTCACAATCAAGTGTGTAAATGTTCTAAAAAAGGGTCCTGAATATTTTATGAATATTTGTCATAAAACAGAAATAATAACCACTGTGCAGAGCTATTAGAATTAATATTTATGCTGCCCGCCATGAAATATTCATGGGGACAGAGAAAGGGGGGCCCGTAAGACAAGAATTAATTTACATTGGGCTTGGTTTACCCGCTGGCTTGATGTTTAAAGACGGCTTGACAAGGCTCCATATGAATCCGTCAGTCACTTGCAGCGGTAGGTGGGGTGAAGGCAGGGGGAGGTGTGGGGGGGAAGCGGGTCCAGGCTGCTGACAGCTCACAGATTGAGTTTCTGACAGCCCTTAAAAAAATCTAAACGGCCCCCCACCTTTTTTTCCTTCTTCCATTGCCCAAGGCGCTCTGTACTGCCACCGTTCATCCGATCTCCCCTTCCATCTGCTGAAATTAAGGAATTAATGAGCGCTATACACTTTACAGCAGGCCCCAGGAATGTTTACTGGTGATTAAATTATAATGCAGCCAAGCTGTATAATTCATGAACCAATTAAAGGAAGTGTTAGTTGATTTGATGGGATGAGGACGTACAAAAAGCATTTAACTAATAGGGAACCGTGGGCTGCCGGTGGCTTTGGCTTTCTCGGATTACGTGGCTAATTGCTCTGCTTTATAGGGCTGTCACAGATAGCCATACATATTTCATTGTTCTCAAATACTTCAATTGTTTGCTTTCGTGTTGCTGCTGTAATATGTAGAAGCCCAGCCAAACTTCAGTGTAGTTAAAGCACTACTCTGCAAAAGCAGGTTGCTCTGGGAGGAGGGAGGGACGAGAGGGGCAGAAGGAGAAGGCTGGCTGACAAAGGAGTAACTTAAAGCCTCAGAGTTAAATGTCACTCAGCAATTACATGATTAAAAGGTGCAACATATGATAGTCTTTTGTTTTACAACTTTTTGGACACTGCTATTCTATGCTGACTTCACCACGGAGAAAATATTGGTACGATGAGCTGCTTTTTGTTTTTAATACTGAGAAGCGAAAGGAGAAGGTGGAGAGAGGAGTATATTTAAAAAAATCCAGCAAGGAAGAGCTAGATTGCTGTGGTTATCAAGAATAATACATGGTGTTTAAACTTACATGGTTTGATATTCTAAAATACATGAGAGATGAAGGAGGCTGATTTCCCATCTGGGAGAATGCTCAGTGTCTAATTCAGAGAGCTGCTGAGTCGTGCCAGCTACTCATCCCAACAACTGCAGTTTATTACACAGGAATGGGGGAATTTGCCATTCCTGCAGTTTCACAAAACACTCCCTCACAACTGACAGGTCACAGGGTTTGATGAAAAGGATTCTCTGGATTTGAAGAGGCCTATCAGTCAAGCTACTCGTGTCCTCAGCCAAAACAGGCACGTTCCTCCAGCAGTGAAATCCCAAGCCCATACACAGAAGTACAAGTATTGCTGAAGAAATTAGGTGCCATCAGATAAACATCCCACACATGTGGTTAGGCCCTGAAATCTGTTGAATAAACAACAGGCTGGGTGAATATTCTCTTTCTGTGGGTCAGCAATGACTGCAGACCTCCAAGGGTCCCTAACATGGTGTATTGTCACCCACCTGAGGGACACCACAGTAAATCCTGACCCCCTGTCTAATTTAGAGCTTTACATTGCAAAGTGTTGAACAAACAGCAACTCAATGACTTTCAAGATACACTATTATGTAAAGCTCATAATCTGTTTCATCCCTTTTCTCCCTATGCCTCCAGGATTTGGCTTTGGAAAGCAATCCCTGTGGAGTGCCCTCCACCAGAAAAGCAGAATGTCTTTGCAGGCCAAGGCAGGTGTTCACCAGGGAGGCAAGAGACCTACAGTCAGTGAATACTTACTTTTTTCTAAAAAGCAGGGCAAGCCTAAGTAGCCCCAGAAAGAAGGAGCTGAACATCCCATTTCCCAGGACAGTACTCAGATTAGCAGGCTGGGGGTGAGGCTGTCCAGGTGGAGAAACAGGTGGGAAAAAAAATCTTGGGCTACTAAAGAAAAAGATTTCTCATATAGCTTGACCCTGTTTTTAAAAAAGTAGTATGCAAAAAAAATTAATTTAAAATAATTTTCTTTATTGAGATAATTTTGATAATTTGTGCCAAGCTTCTGGGTTAAGTAACGCAAAATTTTGGCTTAAGAAATTAATTTAATAGGTAGGCTCCGAAATTAGGGATAATGACACCAGTCACACAGTGGGAAAACTTGTCATTAACCCACTGGGAGGTTGAGTAAAATGGAAATTGGATTGCCTGTTCTAGAAAATAGAAAGGTTAAATTGTCTGGGAGATAAAGTTGATCCTAAACTCTCCTAAGTGGGCAGTGCCTCGGCTCTGAAATCTGATGAGGCAGATAATCATCTGGACAGTTCCACACACGGTTGAAAGCTGACGTGTGATCTTGGGAGGCTTTGAATTCTATCACTGTTGGATTAAACACCTCTGCAATTTGGCAAAATCCATGAAATGCATTTATGACTTTCAGCACCCGGGACAGCGACAAAGAGTGTTTGTGAATAACAAAAAAGTGTGTTTGTGCAGCCAGAGTGAGCTCAGGCACATCCCAGGAACGGGGAGAGGCAGCAACGTGGGTCTTACACGGGGGAAGAGCAGAGGTGAGTCCAGGCTCAGGAATCACTCTGTGCCAGTGATTGCTAACAGGAAACGTCAGAACTTGGCAATGTCAAGGAATCAGAGGCACTGCTGAAAGTATTTTCTTTGTTTCTTTTGAAGTGCCCTGGATATAATCAATCACACAGGAAAAGCTCCTATATTTTGGTTCGATGTGGAAAGGGCTATTTGCATTTCAATATGTTCAACTTATCCTGCCAATAAAAACATGGAATCATGAAGAAGAGATCAGGCCACTGGAGTGAAAAACAAGAGATGACATCCTGCAGACCTTTCAGATAAAACAACTCCTTGTTTGTAACATTTCTGTTGACGTCCCAATATTTCTGAATGATTGGGTTTTCAAATGAGATCAGTCAGCATGCAAATGAGGAAACAGGATCAAGACATCTCCCATATCTGATTGGATAGGGAAATTATCAAAAGACCCTTTTTTCATATCAAATTTCCATCACAAAAGGTCAAACTTTCAACTCCCATTACTTTTGCTAACTGCATTTCACTGTGCCTGCCAGCTCATTGCTGCTGCTGTTTGCAGAGGAAAAAAAGAGAAGTAACAAACGATTCCATCTTCTCCCACATCTGTCACACAGGATGGACAAAGATTTTCTAATCTTATTCTATTTTTCTCTACAACCCTCAAAATCCTTGCAGCCAAAACATCCCTTCTAACCTGATTAGCTATTCCTAGGTTGCTTTTATTTTTCTTACGGGTTCTCTTCATATTTTCTACCCTCCAGACTGACAGAGCACCAGCTGTGTTGCCAGAATGGTTTGTACTACAATTTGGCCATTTAAAACACTTTTTGATGTGTGCTTTCCTAAAATATATTTCCCTGTGTGTTGTCTGGCTGGACTGATGCCTAAATACACAAGTAATGGATGTTCCAGAAAAATGAAAGACAAAGAGAGAGAGTTTCAAGGATTTCCCTTGAAATCCTCACACAGGTGCATTTTTTCTCGCAGTTCATCCTGGCCACAAGCACTGCCTGGCCTTCTGCAGATTTGGAACATCTGATCATGGCCCAAGATTCCAAGGTTTTGCTCAGAACAGCTCACACAAATTCAGAGGACTCACATGCCTGTGTCCAAGCAGAGGAGCAGCTTGGTCCCCCAAGGTGCCACCCATTGCTTTTCAGCTTTAAAGCTGAATTTTGGAGCAGCAGAGGCAGCAAGTGGGGCAAGCACAAGAAAATGAGTTCATTAGTAAAAAGGGCAGGACTCAATGTATTTGGTGCTACTGGTTCCATAAAAACTCTCCCTTAACATTATTATCATTGCAACATATACAACCCATCAGATCAGTACCTTGAGATTTCTGTTATCCTGATTTTCTCTGTTCTTATTACTCTACAACTAAATGTTTCACAAAGCCATTTCCTACAGAAATATTTATGTTCCCAAATGTTTATTGGCCCCTCTATCTTGATCAAGCTTTTATGAGCACTCTATACAGAACACTGAATTAAATACATAATTCCTGTTCTATCAGATCTCGATGCTCTGTTTGTCTATTTTACACAGCCAGGCACTGTGGTGAACTGCAGAACACCTTGGAGAAAATCCAATTTATATGGTAAAGATATTTCTATCCACAGTGATTATGTGGGCTGGTGATTACAGAAAGCTAATGAGGATGAGGAGGATGGAAGGTTTAAATTCCATTAAAGGTTTTTATTCATTGTGCTGGTTTTCCTGAACAACGTTTTTCAGTGATTTCTACACAGCTGTGGGCACTAAGCTCTGAACCATCACAGGCTGGAAGGAGATGGAGGATGCTCCTGGAATCCTCAGGAATGGCTGGAGCTGTGTCAGGGCAGGGTCAGGTTGGATCTCAGGGAAAGGTTCTTCCCCCAGAGGGTGGTTGGCACTGAACAGGCTCCCCAGGGCAGTGGGCACGGCCCCAAGGCTGCCAGAGCTCAAGGAGTGTTTGGACAACGCTCTCAGGGACAGGGGGGATTGTTGGGGTTCTGTGCAGGGCCAGGAGTGGGACTGGATGATCCCTGTGGGTCCCTTCCAGCTCAGGATATTCTCTAGAAGTAATGATGAATATATTTTATCTATAGGTCTCTACTCTTCACAAGCCTGTTACTATTGAAACATTAATCACCAGGCCACCAAAACAGACAAAAAGTCATTATCTGAAAGGTTAAAATCTGTAATGTTTTCTTTTTTTCCTGGGCAAAGGTTGTTCAAGGATGAACTGGGGATCTTAGTCACTAGGTAAGGTCTGGAGTTCATGAGATGAATACTGGGCTCTTCAGTGTAGAGGAAAAAAATATAAAAGATCTGCTGAATGGAAACTATATTTGACATTCAGATACATTCAGAACTGAGTGTGGGGTTCTAATGATGAGTAACTGTGTAGTAAGTTATTCAGGCTTAGATTGATTGCACAGGCAACTTTTAAAGAGGGATTTTTTCCTCTAAAAGATACTCTAGTTCAAACAAGACTCTGTCTAAATCTGTTATGAATTACAATGTGTTTGGAATTAATCAGACAGAATGTGACATCTAACAAAAAAGAAAAAGATGGATTTTTCTTCTTAGAACTGTTTTAAACAAAGATTCCTGTTCCTTAAAAGGCTTAACCACTTTGCATAACTGTTTGTACCCAGAAATAAACTGAAGGTAAGGGCACTCACCTCCACTTGCAGTTTGCACATATCAGGAAAACGTGGAAAGCTGAATGTTTGTAGTTATTCTCTCCCTAACACAACACAGAATCCTGCCATAACGAAAAGCACCTTTTACACAATCAAATCCTCTGCTTCTTCCGAGGGCAAAACTTCCAGCTTACATAACAATTAAAGATTTATGGTTCATGTAACCACCCCAACTCACTGGCACAGACTTTGTAAGAATTAGGCATATTCAGAAATACTAAACCTCTGCAGCAGGTTTTTTAAGGGCAGGGAGGGACCCAGGGCAGGGTTTTGTGTCGGCTTCCAGGAACGAGCTCACGGTGCCATTACCATAAATCACCCCAGAATATCCACAGTGATATCACATCTTTCATTAAAAAAAATACTGCAGCCTCTTTCAGAAGCGCTGCCACTTGCCATTTCTTTGAGGTAATCAGATAGCTGTTAATTAATAAACCTGTCAGGTGAATCGTCCTGCTCCGGTCATCATTATCCATTCTGTAACAGGATCCTGCTATCAGCACTGCTCTCCACCCCATAGCTTCCAGCTCAATTAACTTAATGCTATGCAAATGAGAGGCTCTCCTCATCATTAGCTTATAGCCCACAAATGTTAATAACATAATTGGGCCTTCAACAGGGTAATTAGACACGATTTCTTCCATTAGTCTTACAAGGCTAATTATTGTTGATAGGAGAGAGGGGATGAGTCCCAGTGCTGCATGCAAAGAGGGGCATCTGGTTAAAGCAAATATAGACAAAACATCAACAAGGTAAAACAACAGTTGAGAGCTCTAGCAGGGTCAGGTAGGGGTGGGGAGGAGGAAGACATCATGAGGAGAAAGTTAGGAACAACTGGAGAAATTCTCTATGAGCTAGGAACTAAACCCAAACACTCAGCTTGACCCCGGAGCTCTCCCGCTCTAAGCAGTGAAACAACATAATGCTTAAGAAATCCTACGAAGATACTCTCAAGCTCTGGCAGACAGGACACTTTGGAAGCTGTACTGATCAAACTTCCCAGGTCTGAAATGCAAATATGCAGCCAGGAGACCTTAAGAACTGAATCTGATCCTTGATCTCCCTGGTCATTATGTCCAACCCTCTCTCCTGCCATCACTGGGGTTGCTGTGTTTCATGGCATGTTTTTTTTTTCTGAGTAACAGTTACTTGCTGTAAGAACTAGAGGAAACAGCCTCAAGTTGCAACAGAGGAGGTTTAGGTTGGATGCTAGGAAAATTTTCTTCATGGAAAGGGTGGTCAGGCATTGGAACAGGCTGCCAAGGGAAGCGGTGGAGCCACCGCCCCGGAAGTGTCCAAAAAACGTGTGGATCTGGCACTTGAGGACATGGTTTAGTGGTGAACATGGTGGTGGTGCCAGGCTGATGGTTGGACTTGATGGCTTTAAGGGTCTTTTCCAACTTTTTTAAGGATTTTGACGACCTTTAGGATTCGGTGATTCTAATTACAGAACCAGAATACACTGAATTCTTTCATCATCACAAAGCAAAATGCATTTCAGCAATGGAAAGCTAATAAAACCTGGATTCAGTACAATGGACTGGCAGTAACACTTATAACAGAAAAAAATGTGGCAGCAAGTTTCCAAGCTGAGATTATATTCTGGCTGGTGGAATGAAACCTTGGAGTTTGCTCCTATACCAGTTAATCCTGTGCAGCCTCATCCATGGAGATTAGAAACGTACAACTGGAGGCAGAGTTCTGTGAGGAAATTGCACTTTTAAAAGGAGAAAGTAAACTTTACAAAAATATGGCAGGTTCCCCACAGCCACCACCACTTGGCTTTGACAGTTTAGTGTTTTACTGCAAACTCTGTTAGGAAAAACATATGTCAACCTGAGGAGCCCACAGGACTCAGGGAGTTGAGAAACCACATTATTTCTTTATTTTGTTTCTTTTTACTTTAACTTTGGGGCACGTTCATGGCCAATATGAATCTTTTTATTTCACTGCAAGTATATGAGGAAGAACTCTTCCTATATACTAGGCCTAAAAATCACCTTAAATTATATTCACAGAAGTAGCAGCATTTACTAGAAGGTTAAATGAAACAATCACTCTTTTAACCTACTGTACCCTGAGCTTTGGTCAGTTTTATGAAAAGAACAGACTGTCCAGTGGCTTGTTCACCCAGTGTGTATCAATCAGCATTTATATCAGAACAATATTCGACACAACTTTTTAAAGAATTATTTTTACCATGTGCAAAGCATGGCAGTGTCTTACTGAGCTCAGAAATACAGAATGTGTTAGAAAAGGATAAATTTAAAAGCCTCTGTGGGACAGATAAAAGCCTTTCACAAAATGTATGTAAAGCCTTAAAAGGACAGCATTCCATAACAGGGAATTTGGTAAACAGAATGAATTTGGGGGCAGAAAATATGATCCTTGCATGGCACAAAACCCCTGGGTCACCACTTACACTGGAGCCAAAGGAAGCCAATTTAGGTGATAGTGATTAATACATTTATGTGACTGCAGGTGATCCAAGGCAATAGAATTAGACCCAGTGCATCTGTCAGGCATAAGGGATCATTCCTACATCTTTCCTGCAGGATAAGCTATGACAGTATTCAGTTCTGCTCTCTTAAATTGCCCTGCACTTACTAAATTTACTCACTAGAAAATTCCGAGCAAATATCTTGTTCCAAGGCAAACAGCAGTAAATCCACCGATGTTTTAATGAAGATTACACTTTCTAATCCTCATGGTAATGACAAACTAGTCTCCATTCAATATGCAATATTACTTGTCAGTTTTAATCACCCAAGCTGTATTGTTTTTGCTACAGACTGATGCACTTGTCTTCCCAGATCTTCAGCCTGGAGAATCCAAGCAAAAGCAGTGTAGTGCCTGTTCTGCTGATGATTTTCAGGGTGGGCCAATTTTGCCAGCCACACCAGCTCTGAGTAAAGCCTTACTCTGGGATTAGCCTCAGATCCAAAGAGACCACTAAATCAAAGCACAGCTGGCACAATCCAGCCCGAGTTTTTTTACTCCAGAAATCCTGAATTCTAGTAATTATGTAGTTCATAAACTGAGTTTTAACCTGTACAGACATAAAGGTGGCCTTGCTACATTTAGTCAGAAGAATATTCAGCCAAATCTTGCTACCACACCACTGAAGTAAATGGTGAGAGGTTGACACAACGTGAGATGCTGGACAACACTGGCCAGTCCTCCCTTCCCCTCGTGCTTTCTCACACACTAAATTTCTTCATCCAGTTTTCACACATGCAAAACTCTCATCAGTTTTATCTAAATGTGTTCTCTTACCCAATGCAAAGTAAATGCATTGGTAAATTAAATTGAAATGCTGCAGCACCTTTATATTTAAAGTTTTTCTCCCTCATCTATTTTTCAGAAGTTTTTCTGGTTCCAGTCAGGTCTTGAAACCAGTATCTTCCTTACAAAAAGCTCCTAAATGCTACAAAATCAGACTTGCATGTATATGGTTCTTATTTGTGTGTGAACTGCTGAGTTAATTAAGGTGAAATGCTGCAAATGACTGCTTTAGACCATGAAGAAATAATCAGAATTGAAAAAGCACATCATATTTTACCCTGAGAGACCAATCAGTGTTACATTCCACGAACTGCACTGATGGTGCATGACTGTGCAGCCACAGCTCTTTCTTACAGACCCATCTTAGCAAAACTGTTAAAGTGACTCTGTAGCAAACAGCCTTGGAGAAGAGCTGCAGGATGATCCCTCAGGGCCAGAGCTACAACACTCCCCCAGCACCTGGAGCATCGCTGGATCCCAGCCGGAGTCAGTCATGGAGAGCAAGATAAACAGACAGCAAACTGGGAGACCCCAGGGAACCCAGGACTAGAGAGTTCAGTGAGCTCTGGGGGTGCTCTTCGGTGCCCAAAATGTGTGAATAAAGACTTAAGCAAAGAGAGGGCGGAGGGGAAGACCATGGTTAGATGGTTTGGCTACTATTTAAATAACACTTTCATTTCCATGATTGTTTCTTTTCATTCCTTAAACAAAAGCCATGTCTTAGGTGAATGTCCTGAACAACCCTTCTTGATTTGTAGAGATTAGTACAATGAAGTTGTCATTGTGAACTAGGATTTTAGAAGTCTGGTTCTTCTTTCAGGCAGTTCTCAGAGCTCCTCTCAGAACAACATGTTTTCCCCTGACAAGATGGAAACATGAGTTTCCAATGTTCTCCTCAGCTCAGCTTCCTGAGTACTGCAGGAAAGGTTTAAAAGCAAACATGAGAACTTGGCTACAAGGTTCAGTAAAAATCCTCAGTTTCCTCTGGGAACTAGAGACAATCTCAAATAATATCCCACAGTAAACAGTTTTGGTCTGGAGGGACACAAGCCAGTTCTTTGCCCAGAAGTGACTGGGAGCAGGAAGGGCACAGGACTTTTGAGCAGCTGACCAAACTTCTGGGATCTTGCCTCTTTCTGCAGTGTTGCCTGGCTTAGGTAGCTCCTTCCAAACTGCACAGGCAAGCGTTCCAACAGAAAGCTTCCTGTAAGGCTAAATTTGACATCAAAGTTTTTGGACTCTTCAAGATTCAAATACAACCCAATGTCACCTAATCAAAGTCACCTTGATCAAATTGCTGCTACTACACAGGCATTTAATTTTGGCAGCCAAAGGAGGAGCTGGGAGCTGTGCCTGGAGAGCATGGAGACTTCCCAGCACTTTGGGAGGAAGCACTGAAAGCATTAACATCAAGCCCAGTACTTTCCCAGTTCTACTGTGTTCCCATGTGGAAAAAGCAGAGATATGGCTGGTTTGGTTAACCTTGTCTAAAACTTGCTACCATTACCAAAACCATGAAAAGTAGCCCAGACTCTACTGCTTTTACAGAGTTTTCTCTATTCAGTTCAGTACTGAGTTCAGAAAGGCAGCCTTGATACTGGTGGTAACTTCCAAGAAAAACAGTTCCAACATAAGGGCAATGAGGACAGGAAGCCTTCAGGTTTCCTAACTTTTGTTATTTGTTAGAGATAGCTACTGCAAAAAAAAAAAAAAAAAAAACAAAAAAAAACAAAACAACAAACCCTTCTTTAAGCAGCAAAAAGAATGAAAGGGTTGTGCATATGGTTTTGGGTCCTTAAAAATAACAATAAAACCAAAAATATTTACTTAGAAGTAGAAGCTTTTCTTCTTTCTCTTCCTGGAGGCTTCGGAAGCTTGCTGAGATCAGAGACCTCCTTAATTGCTGCATCCAGGATTTCACCAAACAAACTCCAGCCATCAAAAGGAGCTTGTATGAGATGAGGTAACTTCTAAAAATAATCCCTGCCTCCCACAACTGAAGCCAAATATACCTCCTATTCTTGTTGGAGCAGAATCAGCTTGTGACAGCAAATGCAGCATCCTCCAGAAAGCCCCTAGAAGGATTTTAAAACTGCATTTGATGTTTTTCTATTGCTGGCTCAAGATGCATATTAATGCCCTTCCCCAGGAGAGAAAGGCTCTTACGGTACCAATATAGGTCAGGCAGAATGTGCAGCAGAAGTGACATAATCTTTTTATTGTAATCATCCAATTTTCTATCTATTGGATTATTTAAGAGCAATAGCTTCTATTCAGATTAGTGTTATGTTATGGGGGAAGAGAGAGCACAGTCTAGTGAGGAGGAGGAGGAGGAGAACAGAGAATGAGGATTCCCCACCGATGGCTAAACCTCGGAAATCTGTGTAAGGAGCTGCTTCCATTGATTTTATGTAGGCAAAACTCTGTGTGGGGGACTTTTTGCACTACATGTGGGTGTGTTGAAAAGAGCCTCACACCAGAGCCCTGCACACCTTTCTGTGCCCAGCTGGTACAGGGAAGGTGAGGGATCCCCTGAGAGATTTTCCCCCTTACACCAAGCTCGGCAGTGCCTCTTGCAACAGAGGCAGATCAGGAAACAAAGGTACATGACTTCATTAAAATCTTGCCGATGATCAAGTCTCCCAGCACTTGCATCAAGAGATAATAACACAATAACTTAATTACTCCTGTAGCTCAGAAAAGGAACTGTGGATTAAACTGATGCCACTTGCTGGGTGAAGCAGACGAGTCACTTGCCAGTCCAGGTGAAAGGAAGATTTCCTGATTTTGCCCAGTAAATGCTGGGATTTTGGTTGGGGCCAGAGTTGTGGTCCCTCAGAGCACAGCTGAGGGTGCAGTCACCAAAGGTAAGAGGGTGAGTACCTCCGCTGGGATGGGGAAGACAAAAATTCATCACCTAAAACCCACTTCCCAAAATAAGCTTCTGTTTCACAAGCACCCCACTGACCTCAGAGAGATCCTGCTCCTTCAGATCCCACTTTCCCCACAAGCCTGTTTGATTTGAACACGTCACAGAGGAGGAAGAGCCCAGCTGGGGTGGCAGCACCAATATGCAGAGGGATAATAAAAGGAAACCCATCACGATTAGTGAAGACAACAGTCACCAAACCAGCAACCACAGAATGGTCTGGTAAGAGTGGGCTGAGAAAAAAATGGGACTGATTGAAACAGAGAATTGTTCTGCCTATTATTTTTACTACTTCATTAATTAAGCCAAATCCTACGTAAGTCACTTGGACTTTTCCTATTGTTTCTCTCTCTCCCTCGTGAAGACCAATTTTATTGTACTGATTTAGTACCTTGATTACCACATCATTTTTTCACCCTGAAAATAAGGAGAAAATAAGATATAATTATAACATTTCTTCTTTGCTACTCATCAGATTTCTGTATGCCATCAATTAAAACCACATCTAATATCCATCATTTAAATTAGGCCAAAGTTTTAAAAATGCTCTGTAAGATTTTTCCATGTCAGAATAATTCAGTCACTATTATGTTTCCTTGATGCAACTATTTTGGGATTTAGCTTGTTCCTTGATAGGAATTTAATTAAGTCATTTACATGTAATTTCCAAATATGTAGCTGTTGCAAAAGGCAGCAAAGAAACGAAAAGGCAAAAAGAAACCTGAGGAGAGCTAATCTTTAACAAAAATATTTCTGATATAAAAATGAATCTGAGGAATACATATTCAGTGATAAGTATTCCAGTCCATGTCTGGTAAACTCTCAGATAATGGCAGCATGGTGGGGTCACTGGGGTTCTATTAGCTCAATTAATGAGGAGTAAGATAAGGCTAACACCCAGCTCTTCAAACGGCTCAAAAATAGAGCTGATAGTAATGGAGTTATTAACCTTCGCCAGCCATTGAATTTTGCTGCTGATTCAAACTCCATTTCCTAGTTCAGGCCTCCATTAATAGGCTGTTTATTATCCCTAATCCACATTGGGATCAGCTGCAGAAATAGGAAAGCCCCATGTAAAGAGCAACTAGTTAAAAAGAAAAAAAATCTTTTTTTTTTTTTTTCCGTTCTGATTTTTCCCTTTTCAGCATATTCAGAGATTCTACCTGAGAAATTAGGAAATTCATTAGCCTAAACTGTTTGAATACCGGTTCTTAGCAGCGTGATGAAAAAGAAGCTTTAAATATATTATGTAAAAAGATGACATCATTTTGAAAACTAAATATAACACAGCTGGAAAACTCACACTGGAGAAGCTTTGCTGTTTATTTTCTCTACTGGGGAAGAAACAACTTTAATATTGAAAAAATGGGTATTTGAAATACATTATATATGTACTGTGAGGTCAATCCTCTAGTTCATCCCTCCCCTGCTCAGCTTTGTCTGTCCACTTGTATTATTTGTAGATGCTACTGTAATATAATTAATCAATACTGAAATGTAAAACAATCCAGCCTGGATTCAGATCAGATGGACAAAAACAAAGGAAATATTGGAACAGAGCAACTGGCAATCCCAGGACATGTAGGAGCAGAGCCTGTTGGCACAGATGGGAGGGATTGAGAACTCCAAGGCAAAGCTGGCTCCAGTTTAACTACAGAAATCTTGAGCTAGAAGATCTTTAGGCTCCTTGCTGAGACTGTACTCACTAATTTGGGATTTTTGACACTTTGGGAATTTTCAGTGTATTTTCAATGAAAGAGACACAGTTTAGTTACCACAGCCCACACACACACGAGGTTCTCCCAAAATCTATCACATCTGAGAGAAAATCAGCAATTCTGAGTCATGGAGTTAAGACAGAAATAGAAATGTTTATGCTACTACATAAACCTCCAGTACACAGTGCTGACCTCAAACTGGAATGCAGTTCTGGCTGCCCCATCCCAGCAAAGAAACAGCTGGAATGGCCAGTGAAGGAGGAGAACAGGGAGACAGCATGATCAGAAGAGCAAAATGACTTCTAGGAAAGGAAAGGATAACCAGACCAAAGTTCTTTGGGAAAGGGGTGACTGAAAGGCAACAAGAGGCTTACAAAATCAGGAGTGTTGGGAGACATGACCAGGGAATGCCTGTAACTGTTTCTCCACGGCAGAAACGAACCTGGAAAAACCAGTGAAGGGTTTTCATGTGACACCCAGCGAAATGTGATTTGATTTGGTGGCCAGAAGTGCAGCGTTGAGAAAGAGACTATAAAATCAAGGCAAATGGGTGATTAGACAGTTGTCCAGATGACCCTCTGGCTCAGGGAATCCTTAAACTGCCGACTGCCTTAGGCTGGCCTGGACCCAGCAGACAGCTGGGCATGGACCAGCTGAAGGTAATGACCAGAGATTCGCAACAGATGACACTGTTGCTGCTGAATCTTATTTTAACTGTAAGTTTGGGAGAGAGCAGGAAGGATAAGAAATATTTTGGTGAATATTAAATAGAATTTTCGGTATATTAGAACTGCCCATGGCTATATGATACATTTCTTGTTGCTGCTCAAGCACTAGCAATTAAAAAAAAAAAGCTAAAATACCTCTTTTACAGTGGTTTGGGTGAGGAACTGAAGTCAGTCCTTTGCATTAGTCCAGAGCTTCGGATGCCAACCTGTGTGTGGATTCCCACTTTCTGTAGGCACTAAGTGGTTCGTGGTGTCTTTCACTCCAGAGCTGAGAGGCCACAAATGGATTCAGCCCCTCATTTGCCCTCAAGGCTGCCACAGTTCAACAGGATTGGGATCCTGCCCACTTAGGCAGGAACTGCTTTGCAGGGAGGAACACAGAGAGCAGCTCATGTCTTCTGTGAGCACAGGGACAGCAGCTCTTTGGGAGCCAGGTTTTGCTGATACAGGTTCCCCTGCACTCAGCAAACCCTCACTCCACTGCAAATTCTAATTTAAAGAAAACCCTGTACCTCACCTCTCCAGTGGAAATTGAATTATTTTCCTTTTTGTTCCAGGGCAGTTCTTTGGATGCAGTAGCTGATGCTGTATGAGTTTTTTTATTATTACATTTTAACAAACTTTATAGCCCATTTTGTTTGTTTTCAAATAAGTTTATTTTCCTTCTTTTCTACCATCAATTACTAGGTTTGTTTTTCTTTCCATAAGATGGAGGAGTCAGGAGACTGATCCTGCTCAATGCTGTATAATTTAGTATTATGTATAGTAGCTTTACGAGGTGGGAGTCAGATAAAACATAGTATTTGAACACTAACCATTTATTAGCTCTAAGGAATAGATTTGTGACTTGACAAGCAGACAATAACTCTGTGTTCTGATCAGCCAAAGAGGTCTACTCTGAGTTCAAAAACCAGAGTAACATTCTCTTTCACAAATAATTTTGTTTACTGATGTGACTAGATTTTAATAATAAACTTGATATATATGTAAATTTATTTTAATCTAATTTCATCAACGGAGCCCTCCTAAAAATGAGACTTTGTAGATTGCTCTGTATCTGATTTATAGATTTCTACATCCTATTCCCAGATTGATTTCAAGGCTATAATTCTATCAGGTTTTTCTCCTGATGTCAGAAACACCACCTCTGCAGATAGTGTTTTATAACTAGCATCACAACTGCAACTGAATTACTGCCCTGCTGTCCTATGCTGCAATATGTCCTTTTGTTTATAATCACCCTCTCTCCCTTATATCCCTACTACTTCAGCTTCATGGAAAATATCAGCTCCCAAATCAATCAGGGAGCACAATGTCTATTTTTGTCCCTTACTTCAACCCCTGTGTGAACCAGCAGGGGCCAAATTCTTCACTCAGATCTGAATGTGCAGAGCTCTTTAAAGCAAAAGGGAGCTGAGCAAATGGATCAGTGCTGAATTTCCACACATCCAATTTTATAATGAGTTGTTCTTCCTCACTTGATGAGGTCTCAATCCTGCAAAGGGGCACGTGGGGCACACTTGAGGATTCACACTGATCTCTGGGACTCAGACACATGTTTAGGGATTCAGGACCTTCCTTCTAAATGCACACGAAGAATAATCCACGGGAAATGTGTTATTTAACTGAGTCTAGCGTAAGTTTCAAGATTATTTCTCCATTTTTTTCATAAAATGGATTCTTGTTTAAGATGCAAATTGTCTTTGAATAAATAAAGCTAGTGCTGTTTTCACACACTTTCCTTTTCAGACCTTGAGGGATGACTGTCAGCTCCCTCCCTTTGCACTCCCCTCTTTTCTCTCTCCACCTCAATCTCACCCTTTTCCATCTTTTCCTCTCCCCTGTACAGGGAGTGGGGAGGGAACTCAGGGCAGCCACACAGCAGACACAGGAAGAGAAACTTTGCCAACCTAAACAGTTATGTGGGTAATACACCTTTCCTACTTTTTAGATAAGAACAGCTTCCTGGAAGCATAAAGACTACAAATTTCCATGTATGCCTTTGGAATGGCCACTGTGCCAGCCAATGGTATGGACTGAACCAGGAAGCCCTGGGAAGGGAGTGGAGAAGCCTCTCAGCTTTGAGGAATCCACCAGCACTTCAAATCCTCACCACCTTTGGACCAGCTGTGAAAAGTAACACTATTTTATCTCCTCGGCACTCATAACAGTTCTTTTTTTGATGCTGATGCCTCTCATATTACATTTCTGAACAATTCATTACGGCTCAAATAAAATATAATTCTCATGTTGTTTTTAATTATTTCACAAGCCCCAAAAGTCTCATAATGAACTCCTTGCAATACCAATATATTTCTGTGGTATTATTCCAGTGCTGAAGAAAGAAGATGTAGATCCCTCCTCCTGCTGCAAATAAAATACAACTTCTGATATAATCCCAGTTTTAATCCGTTTCTTGTGGGTTTGTCTTTAGAGGCAACTCAAACAAATAACCAGAACAACAAACCTCTTCTCTCTCCCACAGTTTGGCCATCTGGAGCATTTGTAAGTCCAGGGCTCTATCTCCTACTCTCCAGGAAGCAAGACCCCTTTGCTAGCTAAGGAAGCCACAAACAAATAAGATGCAACAGCATATACAACGTCAATAAACATCTGTATCTTTCCACAAACATTTTTTTCATATATGTAATGCTGTGATTGCTCAATTTCCCTCTTACCTGTTTGGGTTAATCTGTGATTTCTGCAGCTTCTCTGCCTGCTCGATGTCCCTGGGGAAGCCGGAGAGCACCCAGCCATCGGTCAGGCACTCGAGGGAGCTCAGGCGCTGTGTCAGGAGCTCCAGGACAAGGTTGTCTGGGACTGCAAAGGATTCAAAAGGTGACATTTATTTTGTGTGCTGAGCCTGCAGTTAAGGAGGATGCACACAACTTCCTCTGGATAGACTGCTCCAGAAACCACACAGAGTTATTCCCGTTTGTGACTGATAGATTTTGGAGAGAGGAGTCACTTGTTGGGTTTTGCATATTTACTGTGCCAACATGGAACCCCCAAACTCATAAGGAACTGCAGGACTAAAGTAAAGTACTTGGTAAAACCTGATGCCTCCATCATTTTGCAATGTGCTTTTTCTGTCAGCCACACTGGACTGATGTCACAGTGACGTGTGTGACACCATCTTATCAAAATGCAAAAATAATGATCTGAGTTGTGTAAAAGAAATCCTAAAACAGGAAAGACATTTCTGAGCACTCTGTGTTGAACCCAGCAGGTGTCAATGCTTCTGCCACAACAGACGACCTGTGCTATTGCTCCAATTTGCCCAAAGGCTTGAAGACTTTATGACTGAAAATAAATTTTCAAAATGTATTTCAGCTACTTTTACTACTCCATTGATGACTCCCTAATTTTACAGATAAAAGTTCTTTTTCCTCAATTACTATTTTCTTTTAGGGCAAGAGAGAAAGAAAGAGATGTGGGTATGTTGTGCTGTTGAGCTTCCAGCAGATCCTAGGAGATTCCCCAGTTCCAGGGCCAGATTGCTTCCATCCTTCACATGGGAAGGAGAAGCACTGCAGCCCACAAGAAAATTAAAAAGATGCAAGATGCTGACTGGGGTTACAATTACCATGCAGCTTTAAAAATTCTATTTAATGGGACACAGTAGTAAGGAAGTACCCTGCATATTTTCACTGGAATCTTCATAAAATAAAATATTTCAGTCAAGATATTTAAACAGGTAAATTGGGGGGCGTGAGGGGGAAGGTGCTTGGTTTTTCTCAGAATTAAATTATTAGGTTCAACCCGAGTGACCGTAAATTTTCCAGTGACTGTTGCAATGTGTTGGGCTCAGTGTCAAATAACCCCAAAGAAGGGACAGCAAAATCACCTCAGGCTGCTTCCCAAAGCAGCAGCCAAAACAATTCCCAGGCAGCAAGGAGAGCCCCTTCCCTTTATCTGCTCACTCTGTCTGACACACGGGTGCCTCTGCTGAAAACAAGCCAGAAAAATTGCTACATAAATCCCCATCATGGCATGTGGATGTTTTGATGCTCACCCTGCCATCACATCTGCATACAAAAATACAACAACAAGTGCTTGTAGGAGAGTGTATGTGTCAGATTTCTAACACTGCACTTTGCTTCAGGACAAGCTGACAGGAATCTGCCTGTATTTTAGCAGAGTGAATTATTAGCAGTGCACATTTCTACCCCGGGTACGAGCAGGTTTTAAACTGCAGTAATAGAATCCATCTGCTTCCTGAAATTTAACATTGCACCTCTATCATGAAATTCATTACTTCTCCTTTAAATAATCAAATTACTGAGTTTACAGAACTGCACTCAGGATTCAATGTACCAGCAAAAAGGGAGGAAAACCGCGGGGAATTAATTAGAAAACAGATTAGTGTATTAATTGAGGATATCCACTTCACATTATAAAAGAACAAGTTAAAGAGAGCAATATTCTCCATCTGCTGAAATGAAGGAAAAAAAAAAAGGAATGGAATAAACCCAGACACTTGACAAAGAGCAAAATGACAATGCAAACCCAGGTATTCCATTAATAATGGGATTCATAAAATTAACTCTACAATAGCGCAGCAGCAGGCAGGGATGTTCTCAGACAGATGATACTTCTCTATCCAAGAGCTGAGCTGCAGGCAGGGATGGGAGGGATAACAGGAGGATTTCAGTGCTCTTTGCAGGGCACTTCTTCTGCCCACCCTCCAGCTTACAAGAACTGGTACAAACCCAAGACATCCCAGGAATAAAGAAAAACAAATAAACCCGCCTTCTCTTTCCCAAAAATGTATTCCACACAAAGACCAGTGGCATTTTCCCGTGCCCCTGAATTTCTGGCTGCAGCACTGAACTTTCTTGTCTTGATGCATGTTATTTTATGACAATTCTTACTGGAATCATTGACATGGATTTATGGAGATGCCAAATTACAGGATTGGTTGTTGGTTTTTTTTGAAAAAAATGCAGAATGCTCAAAACAGTTTTACAAGGAATTGGAATAAAACCTACAAACTCATGAGTAAAACTGCAGTAGGATTCTGCCAGAGCTGACATCCCTGTGAGATGAACAGGGAATCAGGGCAGAGGCTGAAAGCCCCAGGAATGGCACAGAGACATTAGTGGGTATGTTGTGCTGCTGAGCTTCCAGCAGATTCCAGGAGATTCCCCACTTCCAGGGGCCAGATTGCTTCCATCCTTCTTATGGGAAGGAGAAACTGCAGCCTACAAGAAAATTAAAAAGCAATTGTGATGAGAGCCTGGTGGCATCTCCTGGATTTGATCACTTCTCCAAGGCCTCCTGTGAGCCCTGACGAGCAAAGTCCTCCACTTTGGTCAGTCGCTATTTTTGAACAAAACTGAAGCAATCACAAGAGGAAAAAAAATCCATCAAGATGCAGTGACAATTAATTAATATTTCACCTAATGACACTGCAGGGTGTTTTGAGTAGCACTGGGGTGATGTGGTAACCCTGACACCTCTCTCACTTCAGCTGTGAGTGACTGGAAGACATCAGCGATACCCTTCAGGTTGTTTGTTCACTCATGTACATATATACATCACTGAATAATATAGATGCTTACATATCTTCTGTGCCTCCCTCTAAAGCTTGATGGTGAGAAATAAAACATAAACAAGTCAGACAGCAAGCTCTGCTCTCCTCTTGATTAGCAAACATACCTATCACTTCAACACAATGGGGGAACAGAGCTTGTTGGCTGCTCGGTGGCATTACAAAGTACATCAGCTGCCCTTGAACAGCAACAGTCACACTTAAAACAGCTGCATTAAAACTGTAAAACATCTTCCACAGACCAGAGGGAAGGAAATAAAAAAAAAAAAAGGAGGAAAAAAAGGAAGGAAGGAATCAGTATTATTCTTATTTTGTAGTACAGACAGAGTAGGTAATGAAGAACTCTGCAGTACAGTATTCCTTTTCACTCATGTGGAACTGTCTCTGGAATGTAAAGCAAATTAATAACCTGTAATTGGAGGGGCACACAGTCTGTGAGGAACTAGCCAGAGGTCTCCTGGCCTTAAGCACATGACCCAATGGGTATATAGCAAAGTAAAATATAGAGCTTTACTGATGAGACAGTCAATCCCCATGTTTTAAGTAGATTATGAAGCACAAGAGCTTTGAATAATCAATTCCTTTTCAACATAAGCCTGTGTGAGTTTCCAACTCTGCAAGTTGGGGAAATGAGACTCGAGAGAGATTTTACTTTATCATTAGAGGAGTCCAAAGGTAAGTTTCTTGTAAAAATTACAATGTGCTGCTACAAAGAGCTACCCACATTAGGTAATGTGGAAGCACATCTCTATTAGGGTGAGAAATCAGGTACAGGAGTAAAATTCATCCCTCAGAAGTAAAGCTGCACAGCCACTACAGTGATACCTGAGAGCATCATTTATAGCTGTGGACCAGGGTCACAGTGACACCAGACATGGAATACAGGGCACAGTGAGGCCCCAACCAGCTCCATACAGAAATGCAACTCATTCATGCATATATTCCCACCTAACACCAACCACACACCACTGTCTCCTTTATCTCCCAGCCTGTCTGACCACATTAATGGCCCAGACTACCCAGCTGAATTAGCAGCTGAGGACCTAAGGAGTGATCTAATCAATTCAAGGGTATGATCAGCCAGGGGACAGAGAACTGAGGCTTAAAGTGCTGCTGTTCATGCTGGATCTGCTACGTGGACACCCAGAGATTTTCCATCTCCAGGGCTGTCAATCAGCACCTTCCAGCAGACCATTTAAAAAATAAATTTGCTTTTCAGAGCTTCAAAGGTTTTTACAGGTATCAGGTACTTCTCATGAAGTTCAGAGCAGTGTGGCCTATTAGCTCTTCCCCAGCCCATGGATCTGCAGGACTAATAGAAACCTGGATCAGGCAATCAGCTACAAAATCATACCATCTGCTCAAGACAAAAGTAACAGAACATTAAAGGCACAGTCTGAAAGGCAAAAGCGCCACTTGAGAGATTACAGGGCACTATTCTCCAATAACTTCAATGTTGTCAGTGCTCCAAGCTATACAATTACCATATATAAATTAATTCCTCCTCTGTACATTTCCCTTTAAAACAGACTTTTGAAGGGTATTGACTCACTTCTCCAAACCTATAAAACCTCAATTTTAAGCATAGCATAAATGCATTTGCAGATATAAATTCTGTCAGCTTTGCACTGCAAAAGCTTTAAGGTCCTTTTGACAATACTGTCCATTTACTCTTCATCCTGCTCATAGAGATTTTTTTTTTTAGCTGGGTCTGAAGACTTTCACAGCTAATTCAGATGCCCGAGGCTTGATCCCAGTAGTTGACAGTTAACATCTTGCCCTGAGAATAAGCTACTGCCAAAGGCTACTTTCCTGGATTGTCCTGTCAATCCTAAATTTAGCAAAGCATGAGATTTGCTTATCTTATTCCTCTAGAAACTCTGGATGATTCATAAAGAGTAATTGGGTTTTCCTATTCTGTTTTCTTGCCCACATTAAGGTCCTCAGAGATTGTATCGATCGAGACTGTATCAATTGTTTTTTAATGTGTTTGAGAATGATTTAGCAGTGATTTGCCGTCGCGTAGGCTGATCGATAATTGAGGCTAATCCTCCAAGCCGCCCGACTGGAGAGGACGGGCAGGCTTGGCGTTCAGCCGGTTCGGTCGCCGGCGATAAAGAACCATCCAAGTGCGAGCAGCGGCACCGGGAGGAAAAGGGAAAAGTCAGGTGCAGGGAATCGGTTCTCAATCAGAATATGCCGAGTTGGAAGGGACGCACGAGCATCATCGAGACCAACCTTTAGCCCTGCAGAGGACTAAGCCCAGGAGTCACACCATGTGCCCGAGAGCATCATCTCCTCCGGAGGATTCCCGGGGGGACTCCAGGGGGCTCCGATGGGCTCCGGCCCCGCGCAGCCGGGGGGGGGGGGCCCGAGGGGTTCTGGAGAGCTCCTGCCCCGCACACCCGAGGAGTGCTCGGGTTTTCCCGGCGGGTCCCGTCCCCGCACACCCGGGGTTATCCCGGGGTTATCCCGGGGCTGTCCCGGGGGTCCCGTCCCCGCACACCCGGGGTTATCCCGGGGTTATCCCGGGGCTGTCCCGGGGGTCCCGGCCGCGGTTGGATGTTCTCTGTCTCCACCCCGCGGTCTCTCCGGGCAGCGCAGCCGGTCCCGCCCCGCGCGCAGGAGCCGCCGCGGCCCCGCCGCCGAAATCCCGGGAATTCACAGAAAAACGAGCCCGCTCCGGGGGCTGCTGAGGCTTCCTGGGGTATCGGCACCGTCGGGCTGGCACGGAAACACTGGGAGCATCCGCGGGTCTCCTGTTTTTGGGGAAGGGACAGAGGCAACGCAGGAAAAAGCGGCACCGGCGAGGGTTCGCGAACGCGGGCGGTGATCCATCAAAGGGACCATTCCCACGGAAATCCCGTCTCCACTCGCTCATTTTACACACACGGCACTGCTGGGAGAGGGCTTCTGTAAGAACCGGCATAATTATTTTAATACAGTAAAATAAGTAATGCGATAAAATATTTCCTTTCCACATTTTAAATATTTTTGTTTCTTCGAATAGATTAGAATCCCTCTTCTTCCTTTTTTTTTTATTTGTTTTTGTTTTGGGGTTTTTCTTTAGGTTTTTAGTAATTTAAAGTAGGAATTGGCTGTGTTAAAGAGGAAATGCTAACGTTTTTAAAGCAGGTATGATCCCAAATCATCGATAAAACGACACCGGATAAATTAAGACCTTCAGAAATAAAGGAGAGCAAGTGCTGCCTCACAGGTATCCAGCCAGAGATTCAGGAATGTACATCTGATCACATCCAGTGACGAGGTAAGATGCCAGCCCCTTACACAGCTTCACCTGTCAGCAGCAGTGAAAATTCAGTCCAAAATGAGTATCCAGCACACAAATAAAAAGCTGTTTTCCCCTAAAAATGGCCTCTGTGCTGTTTTTCGTGTATTTGCCTAATGGCACAGGCTACCAGGATGATCCAGTGGGCTCCAAGGACACAATTCCAGACCCCTGGGTTCCCATCCACACTCATTCACTGATTGCAACGAGGCTCGAGTTCAATGAGGTTTTCTGCCTCAGTTTACCTGCCTGTGAGACAAAAGCCACTCTGAACTACCTCACAGGGGTGTGTCTAACCTGAAAGTTTCTAAAGCTAGAAACAAAATGTATATTTGCACTACTTCTTTTATTGCTTTGGCTTCCACAGACAGAATGCAGCACGAGGCAGCAACCACAGTTTGAACCCAGCGGACTCATAATTTCCATTATCAACCAAGTTCCCTATTTCCTCCTTATTTCTAATAGTTCAGCTCTACTGAAGAACACAAGGCTTGTAACAGTGCAGAATTTGGCCTACAAACTCCTTTTTGATAGTGATAATATTAATAAAAAAAGATAAACATAGTGAAAAACATCTTGGCTTTTTACACCCAATGCTGCTTCCCCATGCCACAAGAAGGGAGGATGCTCATCCCTTACCAGGGATACCTGGTCTAGGTCCCAAACAGTCCTGTGTCTCCTCTTCCCACTCCTCCTGACACCTCCCAGCCACATTAAAGGGACATTTAAAAATCTAAAGCAATACACAATTAAAAGAAATATAGAAATACACTATTAAATGTTTTGCTCGTCATTAAAAAAGTCTGTTCATACAGAAGTGTGATTCTGGGTATGACACTGTGAAACAGAGACAAAGGCAGAATTTTAAGGTAAACTCCCCCAAAAAGGGGATGCTGCCAACATGTAATGTACTTTTCCTTCTGGTTTTTGTATAAAAACTCATGTGATATGCCCATCCTAAACTCCAAAGAGAAAAACACACAGAATTCAAGTCAGCAGCCCTTTGCTGAGGAGATAGTGTGCAAGGAAAGGAAAGCCCACTTTTCCAAGTTTTTAAGAATGACTGTCACCAATAAAGATCAATATAAGAGATTATAATCTCAGTAAGAGATTAATACTTCACATTTATATTGTACTTTGCCGTTTAAAAGCCCCTGACAACCATAAGGCCACAAATGGCCAAGGGCCACATCTTCACTCAAACTCATGAGGGTTTGTGGCACTAATATTGGATTATTAACCCTCCAGCAACAGCAGGAATGGTGAATTCTGCTGGAAAACCAGGAGATTGGCAACCTTTGTATAGGCAGGATCATATCCACTACCTGACTGATCATCTCAACTGCTCCAGACAACAACTGCACTCATCTCTTAAATCAAACCACATTTCTTTGGCCTGGTCTGGCTTCCAGGATTGGCTTTTTTGAGGTGGGTTTTTTTGTTGCTCTGTTTTTACTCCTAAGCAGGGTGGTCTTAAAAAATATCTTTGTAGACCAAGTCTCGTTCCAGCTCTGAGTATCTGCGAGACAGATAAGCCAATTTTGATTGTGCCATGTGGTGTAGAATAAAAAAAAATACATTCAAGATTTTCAAAAGAAGGAAAAGGGAATTCTAACTTACCATCTTGCAGTGATTCAATGTATAAAAAAGTAAAAATCAGGAAAGAAAACAACAACTTACTACCTATATGCCCTCATGTAAAACTTTCTATGCTACGACCTTGCATCTTTTACAAAAAGATGGCCACATAAAACAAATAAAAAAAAAAAAATTAAATTTTATTTTGTTCTCTTGACCACCAATTTTCTCCGAGTAGGAAAAAAGACTGCTACCTATTTTCCATAAAAAAACCTTTGTAGCAGTCCCAGGGGAAAAGTCAAAAGTTTGACTTGAAAAACGGAGCTACTTCAAAAGCATTGTCAAACAGAGGTGAAGGTTTCTTAAAAATGCATAAATTAAAGTGTGGTGTATTCATAAATATCTCCATAACTTTACACAGCCTATTTGTGGGCGAGGTGCACATATAGGGGAACATATAGAACTGCTATAAAACCAACTTGAATAAAGTAGAAAATCGATTTGTTTATTAGCTCCTGTTTGGACTCTGTGTGTGTGTGCGAAAAAATGAAAGAAAAATGGAGAGTTTTTTTTCAATAATAAAAAGGGAGTTGCACTGCAGGGCCCCTAAAGCTTGTGAAAAATTAAACTCGACGGATTCAAACTGTCCTATTTCCACTTCAAAAGAGAAGAGGCACTGAGCTCTTCCCAACTTATCTTCAAACGCCCAGCACCCTAGAAAGTTTCTTTAAAAAAAATAAAGTCTCTAGTTCCCCCAAGCACTGTACCCGTTACTGTAGCTGCTGTCTCTCCCTCTTCTAATTATACCCATGTGAGTCTATTAATCAACTTGTAAATTATTTAGAGAGCCATGCGCTGTCTTCAGCCAGTACAAACACGCTGCATGCAAAGACTCGCTGAAAACCAATGGAGCTCCCAAAGGGTCTCTCCAATGTTCAGACAGCTCACAGCTCGCCAGTACAGCTCTTAAAAACACGGAATAACACTCAGCTTTACCTCCTCAGATATAAAGATTTACTCAGCCTTTCAACTCTGAAGCTCCTTGCAAGTTTTTAACAAAGAGGAAGCGGCTCTATTGTCAGAGCTGTGTTTCGCACTTAGTGATGAGAATATTAATTTCCTGTCAGAAAAATAAAAGAAAAAAAAAAAAGAAATAAAAACAGCCTGAGTGTTTTCGGTGAGGCTGTGATCACAGTCACCAGGGGACCCCAACTTTCAGAGGCTACACCAAAAAAGCACCCCTTTAAAACCATTCCAATTTAAAATACGGGGAAAAGAAATCTATATTTGTACAGTAATAGTTTTTATTAGGAAAAAAAGGAGAAATTAGGGAATTCCAGATTTTACCCCCTACGTGCAGACTGCCATTGGGGACAGCTTCAGATATTACTGCTTGAAAAAACAGAAAAAGGAAGGAGGAAAAAAACAACACAGATTGTGTGTGTTCAACTCTAACAGGCTGCAAATGGTGCAGTGTTATCTGTCTTCCATGAATCAGCTCTCTTACCACCTGAATCTTCATTTTGGTGGAAAAAACCCACCCAATTACCCAAACTAATAGCAGTTCTCCCAGCTGAAAAGCAGAATTTTACTGGTTTGGGAGTGAGGATCTTTTCCCTCCCTGCTCTTTTCGTGGTGTTTTCCAGTCATCTCACTGTTCTTGGCTCCATTTATTGCTGCCTCACAAACAGATATATTAATTAGCAGTGATCAGTCCACACTATATCACCCTGAAAACTGGGCAGAATGACATACAAATTTCAACTGACTGATGACCTTCACTATTTTTGTGATTTTTTTTCATTAATAAGATGCAAACACCTCAAGGGGCAAACACCAGGGACATTTTGGGGTGGGGGGAAGCAAAAATGCTTTCTGCAATTTTTTTTTTTCTCCCAGGGTATCAAATTCTGACAGGCACCTTTAAAATGGTGAACATAGATCCTGTAGATGGAGGATAATTTAATTTTTCAGTTAATGTGTGCCCATGTTTTCAGTGAGGCAGGTCCAGAAGTCAGTCTAGCCCTTCTCAGAACTGCAGGGACAAGAATTCTGCATAAAGGTCTTCTTCAAGCCTGTGGGGTCTAGGAGAGGTCTATCTACATCATCTGTCCAGGGAAGGACCAGTCTTCCAGAACATTTCAGAAGGAATCAAACCAAATAAATGAATTTATGGAGCTGTCTGCTGCCTGTGGGAGGGTTCTGACCACTACACTCACCTCTTACTCCAAATGAAAGTCTCCCCAGGCTGCCCAAGCAAATGGCATGAGCTAAATTTAGCATTATTGACCAAGATTTAATCTAACTGGAGTCAGTGAGCAGAAGACTGGTCTCAGACTCCAATGCTGGTAATTTTCTGCCCAGAGTATAGTTACTAATAATTGCCCAGTATTCAGTGAAACCACAGTATCCTAAAGGAACAGTCTGTGCATTTCAGACTGGTTGTCCAAAGCACAATTCTATGTTTATGACAGACAGAAAGCTGTCAGGTTGCTGAACTTATCACCAAAAATGCATTTTTCAATATCTAGTGTGCACCTACTAGACTAGTATGTCCTGGGAATTAAAAAATTAATGGGCTCAAAAATATCTATGCTGCCTTCATTAAGCAAAATAAATCCCCGTACACAAAATTGAGGAGTTTGATAAAGCAGGTCTTTATGAGACAGCAAACACTAGAAAATACAGAAAATGGGAATGCACTGGGTTGCCTTCTGGGGTGAATAATAGAATTGTCTGGGCTGTTCCTGAAATACATGATGAATACCTGAGGAAGCACAGGAAATACAGGAAAAACAGCACAAAGGATGTTTGTGAATCCTGAACCCACGAAGAGATGTGAGTTAGTCAAGCTGAACTAGAACAGCACAGACAGTGGAGAGCCTCAATAACTCAATAACAAGTTAGCTTTGAATAAGCTGGGGTTTGAGCCTTGTTATGACACCACAATATGCCCTGTTGGCATCTCTTAAATGACTAATCAAATGCCATCATTTGTGTCCACGAGAAGGGAAACACACTGAGATCAGTCCCCTGGGTGAGCATTTTAAGAATATATGAGGCACATCCTCAAGATTTCATGGCACGAGTTTCCTTTTGCCCAGTAATGATTTGAGTGCAACGTTTTTCATGGTCTGCCTTTGGTTCCACTGTTCTGTGACAGTGTCACTGGCACAATTCCTCACCCAAAGGACAAACTAAGCCCACTTACAGCTAGAAATGTAATGAAAATGGTGAAGTTCTAATTGCTTTCCTGTTATGACACTGTCTGATATTGACTGCACCAACTCTTTTCAAGTGAGATTTTCTTGAAGCTGAATGTGGTCAATAATAGTGTGAGAATCTTTCCCCTGTTTTAACCTGGTTGTAACTCTGCAGCAAGAGAGCAAAGATGCAAAGGTTCTTTGCCTACCTTTCCTCTTCAGTACACTGCGTTATTTCATTTTCTCCAAGCCTCTTGTGAGGGCAGTAATGAATTCCTGTTAGTGTTTACTAATGTAAATTCATTCTTTGTTATCCCTGGGAGAGGAGGATTAGCAAAATGACAGAACTTATTATTTCTGGTATTGCTATATGATATTTATCTTTATTCAGCCCTTAATTTTGTGGTATGTCCCCCTAAATAAAATATATATGTGCACACAAGCAAAAACTAAGGGAGAATTTTTAGCATAATGTACAGAAATATAGTTATGATCCCTATTAACATTCAGAAGTGCTGTACAGCTTTATTCTTGCATGCTGTATTAAAAAAATTAATCTAAATCTGAAATAACTTCTAATTTGGAGGAAGAAAGGAATTACAACTTCAATTTCATTTTCCTGAAAGGAAAGCAGCTCCCTTGGACTAAGGATGTGCATATTTTTAGGACTGGCTAAAAATTATGACCTGTGCAGTTATTTTACTCTACTGGGAATGCATTTGGTATCTCCTTAAAGGAACTTTAGCGGTTAGAACGAAGTTTATAAAGTATACAAAGAACATTTTAGTAAAGAAAGGTCATAAAGGACCTATCTTTGAATAAATAGACCATCCAAACTCCCACCTCAGCCATAAGTGAAATTTAGAGAGCGAGGCGTTTACAGTGGTTGTCCTCCTTTTCACAGAGCTGAGGAGAAAGTGAGACCATGAAAAAGACACAGACACAGAGCTTAAAATGATCTCAGTGTGTGAGTTACACACAAACAGCCACATTCAGGTCAAGCAGACTGTACACGTGGAGAAGTTATTCCCACACAAGAACACCTCGGACCCACGGCATCGATATACTGAGACCTCTTGCCTTGGAGTTAAATGGCCACTCTGAGCAGCAGCATCTCTAAACCAGAAAATCCTCTCCCACATCTCTGTGCCTGTTTCAGAGGACTCAGCTTCTCCCTTCCAGGCTGCAGAGATCCATGCTTTCCATTCCCATGGTTCCCATATAAACTCCTATTCCCAGTAAAATGGTGGCTGCCACAGGAAATTAATGAACCGAGTTACTCCATTATGAATAAATGCAACCCATTCACTAGAGACCAAGTTTAGAGTTAAAATATATTACCTTGTGGCTTGATAAAGTGCCTGACAGAGGGATAACATTCCCAAAGCTACAGGCTGCCAAAGGTCTTTTGGAAATGCTTAGAAAAGTCCTGAATCCCTTGGTCTGGTATCAAGGGAACCTCAGTTAATTTTACAGGCTCATGTTTCAGATCTGTCTAATTCAGTCTCAGAATTAAGCCATTGTGCAAAAAAAAAAGAGGGAGTTTCAAGCTTTCCACCTTACCAGATAACTTTCTTTGCTAAAAATAAAAGGCAATGAAGATTTCTCTTTTCTCAGGGGCGGTTTGCTCAAAATTCCATTAAAACTGAAGCTTAACTGAGATTTCTCCATCTTCAGCACGTTTGCCTCCTTGTGTTTGTACCATTGGTAACTATTTGGCCTGCTGCCAGAAACAGGACTGAAAGTGCCTTTTCCAGGCCATTGTAATTTGGCAAAATAAACATTCTTCCATTCTTACTGCAATACAACTTCTCCCTTGTAGCTACAGATCTGCTCTGACTTTTAATACCCACCACACACAGACAGCTCTCCTCGTGCAAGACAACTCACAGGCAGACAAGTTGAAGCTGCTGCCCTAAGGAGCTCACAGTATTTATGATTTATCTGAAATCACTCCAGAGCCTTCCAAAAGCAAAGTATGCTTAACATTCTTCGTGGTTGTCCCCTCCTACAACCAAAAATGCTGATAGAAATGAAGTCCAAAGAAATTCTATGTTCAAAATATTTGTGTGGAAGTAGAGGAATCTAGAGTAGTGTTCTAGAAGTCAACACCCTCATATAAAATGAGACACAATGCTGTGCTTTATAACCAGTTTAACATAATAGTGTGCTTCAGAAATTATTTAAACATTTTAAAATTGTATTAGAATTCTGATCTTGATTTAGAGATAAAACCATGGAATTCGAATTTCAAAATGCGCACAAGAAATCTGAATTTCACTGGAACACTGAATTATTTGCTCTGAAGATATAAAAAACCCCTCACAAATCTAACTTCTGTTATGCAGTGCTACAAATCACATGGAAAGGATGGAATTAATTGACTTCTAGGTTACTCTTAAGTAACTTGGATTAGAATCTGACCAAGAAAAGTTCACTCACGATTCGGTTTTTGCCACAGATTTGTAACTACGGTGTAATGAGAGAACAACATGCCCTACCTGGCCATCCATTGTCAATGTAAGGCTTAATGAGTTCTCCAAGATTTGTGTTGTCTGCAACAGCTTCCTTTAGCAGTTGCCCACAGCAAACTAACAGGAAGGAAGAACAAAAAAGACACAAGGTTAAATTTTAAAAAGGAAGCAACAAAGAAAAGAAAAAAAAAACCCAACAACCAGAAGCTGCATACTGGGATAAGGTCACTGAATAAAACAAAAGTTGTGTGGTTTTTGGGTTTGTTGTTGGGATTTATTTTTTTTTTTGGCCAAGCAGAGCGAAAAGCAAAGAGAGGGAGAATATTGAATAAAAAAGAAAAGAATATGTTTGGCAAAGAATGTATTAAAAATGGAGATAGAGAGATAGACATTAATCAAAAATGTTTCTGAAATAATAACTCAGGGGATTGCCAGTGGTTTTCACTTTTTATAAACTTGTAATTACTGAATAAAGTTACACCTGCTGAACAGTGTCTGAACCACACTGCTGGAGGTGCAGATAATGCACAGTTCAAGGAAGGGACTCCCTGGATCACTTAATGATCATGTAAGAATCACATTTAAAAAGCTGTGCTAATGCAATATTATCATTGCCTTCAAATACACAGAGCACCAGGAGATGCAGATTTAAAGTTTTAGCCTTGTACATGAAATATTGTTACTTTGGGCTTGGACAGCACTTGGTGACTCAAGTGATTGAGTCCCACCTGCCCCACACAGGTCAGATCCAAGAGAGCCTTGTTTTCCAGAGAGGGAACCAAGGCATGGAAAGTTACACAAATCAGGGCTTTGACTCAGTTTTGGGAAGTATTATTTTACATTCACTCTGTACATTATTGCATGATCCCATCTATTAATAATCCTAATTTGATTCCACCTTTCCTGAAGTCAAAAGCACCAACATGCACTGACTTTAAAGGAAAAAGATTGAGCCCTTTCATCTGCTTCACCACTGCTAATCACACTGTTTAGCAAACAAGAACATTCCACAGCCACATTCCTGGGACAAAGCTGATAAAGTTTAATGTTTAAGTCACTATTTTAACTGTCACTAGTTGTCCTGGAGAAGCAAATTTATATTCACAATAAATAGTGTAAAAAGATAACAGAAACTCAAGTGCACAGATCCCAATTTAAGATCTAAAATGTACACACCTAAATTCAATCCAATTCACATGATATTTAAACATAAGTTTAAATTTTTAAGCCTGTGCTTCAATCCCAATGGCTTAATTGGAAATAAAGAGGGATTTATTTAGTATACATTGAACAAACACTAATGAAACAAACTTGCCTTTGTTTAACTAAGAGGATATCACTAATCAGCAAATTTTACAGATATTAGACATTGGTTTAAAATAATTATAGCTATTCCACTATTAGAAGATGTTATAGAGCACTTAAAATACTGCACCAGTCCTATAACCAAGCTGATATTACAGAAGTTTGTAACATTTGCATGCCAACCATGAACAAATCTCATTCAGAACTTTTTGGGCCTCTTTTACAAAAGAAAGAGAATGTATTTTTCACTAATTCCTTCATTTTCTCACATGTTACTTCAGATGTGCAGAACCTGAGTATTTATTAAAGTTCAGAGTAAATTCTATTTTAAAAGTGCCCCAGTTTTGGTCAGACAGCTGAAACTGCAAAGACATTACTGGTAATCCACTGATCCACAGAAGAATTCAGAGCACTACAGGAATCTAACAATGGGAAAATACGGATCTAAAGGGTATAAAAATGATGAAATGATGACTAAAAAAATGTTAGAGCTGGTTTGTCACAGCACATACACTTGGTTTATACTTCTTCATTCAAATACTTTTTACTTCTCTGGAAAACCTGACATCCATAGCAAGGGACAGACAGAGACATTTTACGAGCAAGTAAGAAAGACAGCAAAAGATAAATGATCAAAACCAGAGGAAGGGGGAACTGAGCAAAGTGCATATTTACTGAGAACTTACTGTTGACAACACCGTATTTCTGAGCTATTAGTGCTGCCTGCAGGCTCTTCCCACTGCCTGGGGGGCCACAAAAGATGATCCGTGGGGTAAAGGGGGCGGCTGATCTGTGCCGTGTCTGGACATAGGTAAGAACTGGAAGATGAGAGAAAGGCAAGAAATATAGTTTTTAGCCTATTTCTTAAAAAAAAAAATAAATTCATTAACTTCTCTCTTCTTTAAAAAAAGGTTGTCATGTTGATCGTGATTTAATCACTGAAACATCCAGACATGCAACCAAAATAAAACTGTCTCATCAGCAACTTACTCTGAGAGGCATTTTAGAAATCTTACCATCATTACATTCCTCTGCTTTCTTTCATCAGTAGCTGTGAAACCATTTTAAAGAGCAGATTCAATTAATAATTGCTCCTTTACCATCTTGTTTTCAGCAGAAGTAATTTTTGCTTGATAGCTGCAATTTTACCATGCAAATTATAGAGGTCTATAATTACATTTAATACTTTCTGCAGTTTCTGAACAAATATTTAAGTGTAAAAACTCAGGATGTTAAATTAATGACATTTATCCAGCTGTGTGTGATTAGGACTCCTAATTACAACACTGTAGACTTGTAGCACAGGGTGTCACAACACAGCACTGACAACACAAAACTGAGTATCTATGGTTTTTTCTTTTGTCCATCATTTTTGTGTAATATGCAAAGAATGTTTGAGCTTCTCTGTCTGATTCCACTCATTTGCTGGGCATCATTCACCTGAATTTTGTATCATGCAGGAAATAGAACCTTCAGGTCAATGTGCAGATTATGAGAGCTTTGGAAAGACCACAGGATATGTGAAGCAGCATCAATGTTCCCATATTATGGAGATCTGAACGTTGTTACAATCTCAAAACAGTAATTGAGAGATCACTAAGAAGCCAAAAGATGTCACAGCTTGGCAGTGAGGACAAATTGGGATTGAATTTGGACATGGCCAAACACTCTCACTCCTTGTGCCCATTTTATGGCCAACAATACCAGAGGAGGAGCAGCTCAAGCTGCAGCCTCACTCAGCTTTTGTTTGATCTTCAGTTCCAATAAAAGATACTCCAAAGAGTCCTTGTAATACAACAGTATTTTAGTTAAATAATAAGACAAGCTTGTTTGTATGAATCAGAGGCCCATTTAGAAAAAAAAAAGCACAAAAGGGTTGGTGGAGAACATCCCGAGGGATCAGAATTTTAACTGGTCAACACATTGCTCTCAGTTTTTCTGAGAACCTTTTCTTTGGTATCATTAAAAAAATCTTTTCTAATAAAGAAGCATCTCCAGCAAACTCCAGCCTGCAATTTCTAGACAGCAGACCTAAAGCATTGGGAAACTCAAACTGCAACCCCATGGGATCATATCCCATCATATCCCATCAGATCTTCCTGCAGTGCCACAAGCTGTGCTGGGATCCCACACCACCAACTGAATTTGATGGCACATCTCCTTGCACAGGGTAGCAGCAACTGCATTGAACTTTACAAAATGTTATAATCATGTGAAACAATCCACAATATTACTAATATTTATGAGAGATCTCCTCTGTCTTTTTTATCTCTTGCTGGAGCAATAGAAACACTTAACAAAAACGCCTGGAAAATCATAACAGAAAATAGTGTGTTTGCTGCATAACTTCCTAAAACCCAAGTATCAGCTACCCAAGCAGTGCTCCAGTTATTCTGAATATTTTCCATAACCCAGTGTATTGAAAAGCACAAACATTACAGGCAAAGCACCCTGCTTACAAATGATGCTTAATTTGCAGTAAATAACCAAGTTAATTAGGAGTAATGATCCCCTAGACAGTCTCCACATCTAATTATTCTTTAAAAAAAAAATCTGGCTGCTTGATGCACCGCAGAAAAAAAGATCTAGAGAGGATTTTTTCATTCCAGTTTTCAATTTATCTCACTACATTATTAATTAATAATAATTAATATTCAGGCACTCACATTTTTATTTACAATTCAAGGCATGAATTCTTTATGAATGATGATATGAACTTTTAAATTTAATTAAGTAATTTAGAGGTAATTAATGTGTAAATTCAGAATATAAACTTCCTACTTGTTTATCTTAAAAGTGCAGCACTCGTTATTAAAAAAAAAGACCTTTTTGAGATGCAAAATTACTGGGATATAACAGATCATCTGCAGACTGACAGCTACAAAGTACATCATCAGTTGGTCTTTCTGGCAGTTTCCTTATTCTCTTCTAGAAGGATCAACATTAGAAGTCAGATTGCATTACAGTCAAGCAAAGCAAACAAGAATTGTTGAACAGAAAAGCCACCAGCACAAACAGCTTTTAAACAATGAAATGTTACTGGCTTTGAACTACTTCTGCTTCTTGTTATCAGACTTTGGAAGGTACCAGCCCTTTGGGAGATCAAGAGTCGAGCCACGAGGCCCCTTTTCAGAGAGAGACCCACAGAAATAACGGTGGCATTTGCTCGCCCCAGCCCGCTGTTCCTTGGCAGGACTGTGCAACTCAGCCTTTCCAGTTATCTGCACTTACTCCAGTCCTGTAAAATAATTACCAGGAACAGCCCAAATGCTGCACTAGAGAGAACACAACCCAGCTGGGAGCCATCTGTGTTGACTAATCCTACAAAGTGTCTCTAACAGCCGGGAACCACCTTTCCAACAGGACTTTCCCAACTGTCAGATTTGCCATGAAGTCCATATTTACCCTGGGAGAGCACATCCACGGAAGGCTGGTCTGCATTGATCGACTTCAGAACTTTCTGGTAGATCTGGAAAACCTCAGGGAAGTTTCTGTGATATTCCAGCAGCTTCTTGGACACCTCTTGTTCAGACAGATCCTCTGGTTTCACCAGCCGCTCCTGTACCAGGGGATCACTCGGCCAGTCGAAGGTTGTGTGATAAACCTCTGCAAGTCAGATTGGGAACTAAGAGCGTGACTTAATAGGTCTCTAGCTAGACAATGTCCCTCCTAATTCCCCTCCTCAACTTGATTTTTTTACTGAGCAACATCAGAATTTTATTTTGTGATGGTTGATTGATAATAAAACTCGATAGATGATATAGAGCAAAATCTATTTGACAGTGATTTCATGGAAGATACCTAAAAGCATATCTGCCCCTCAGAAACAAAACAGGACCTGGCAGAGATGCACAGCAAAATTCTAAGCTCAAATGGACAGATTTAACCTTCAAATATTCTGTACTGCCATAGTCTGCTGTTTGCAGGTTGAATACTGAGCTTTACATTTCCCTATATTTTATTGACACTGAAAATAATGCAACATCAACAAATACTGTTTTCAAACAGTTTAAATTTATAATTAGAAATTCCGACCACGTAACACTCCAGTTTGTAGTGGAGATCAGGAACAAACACATACAGCACCTTGTGTGAGGGGATCAAGCCTTTTCCCACTGTTCCTCTCAATCAACACGGTGTCTGAAGCATAAAGCATAACTAGGCAGCAAAAAAGGAAAAAAGAAGAAAAAAGAAAAAAACTGTAGCTCTTGTTAGTTACTTGCTTTATTTCCTGTAACTGTTTAAATGTGTCCTAATATTAAAGGTGGCTGAATGCCCTTAAAGCAGATTTGCCTCATTCTTATTTCCCACTATTCTCCCTGCAAATATTTTAATTCACTTTTAATCAGAATTTTGCTTCACCTACTAGACAATATAGTGGGATAAAATATCCATGAATCCAGTACCCATGAGCATTGGCTGTGCCTTCTATCCCTACCAATTAACAACTGTCTCTGGAACCTGGGACAGAAATACCACAAAGCACTTGGGACTGATTCTCTTCTATACCACAAACCACTACTTTTCACCCAGGTACTTTGGTAGTGAGACCAGTGAAACTTATTTTTCTATAACCTCACAGAAAAGTGTTCAAACTTGATTAGAAGCATCAAAAGATGAAGCATCTGTCAGCTCCCTGGGTTGCTTTTGGCTAATCATCCTCACAGTTAAACACTGTAATTTAATTACTATTTCCAGTGCATTTGATTATTGTTTCAAACAAGTTCTTTTTATGATTTTCTTCTCTGTATCAAATAGCTCTTTCAGGCACTTTTCTCCCTATTAAGGTACTCACACATCGTAATCTCATCTCCTCTCAATCTTCTTTTTGATTAACTAGACAGACTGAGCTTTAAGATTCTCATTCAGGTCTTGGTGGCACAGCTATAATTGTGAGCAAAACTCAACTTCAGATGTTATTAGGTATATTAAAAATACATGCAAGTACTAGACATTAAACATTTTTGCCTAACTCTATTGCAGCGATTCTGAATTCTTCATTAACAGTCAAATATCATCCAAATCAAATCCAAAGTGACAATTCATCAAGCTGGATAACGTTCTGTTCAGTGTGCACTGGCAAGCTCTACATTTATCATTTCACACTGTGTTCCACACAGCTGTAATGATTTCTTACATTCTCAGTAGGTCCTTTAACTATATTAATTTGGGACAAGTGGCTTCTCCTACGTGGCAAGGGCAGCTGTCAAGGTCTTGTCTATCAGGAAACAAATGTTCTGTCCAAATCAAGGCAGAATCTACCCTTATTCTGAAAGGTCAGGCTTAAAATCACGATGTTTCCACTTCACTTGGTCAAGTTTATATTCTCTAATTCAACAGAAACGTGAATTTGTATTTCACTACATGAGGAATTGATTTAACCTGAGGATAAAGGCTGATTTTTAGAGATGGAAGTCGGAAGCAAAGCTACTTGTAACTGCTCAGAGGCACTGCAGGGTCTTGGATTCACAGAACTCTGATGTGTAAGAAGAAAAAGGTTCATGTGTGAAAGGGTTTAAAGTCTCACAAGTTATCTCAGGTTTCCAAGTGAATCTGAACCATTCTGAAATATTCTGCTGTCTGGTGACTCTGGTGTCCCAGCACCACTATTGGATTTATTGAGGATTTTTTGGGACAAATGCTTCCAGTCTTTCCTACTGGATGCAATCACACATAAACCTTGTGCTGCTTACCAACATGTCTAGGAAAGATGCCAAAGGATTGCAGCATCCATGCCTGTTCCTGATTTTCAGGGAAGCCTTCCAAAATCCATCCCTATTGAACAAAAACATGAAACAGTTATTGATCCTGGAAGAGAAAAAAAAATCAAAAATTAATACTAAATATCAGTGCTGTTTGCACAAAAATTACCTCATTCTCATCCCACAACAGCACAGGATTTCTCATGGATGCTTGTGAGAGAAGAAAGCAAACATGGAGCACTGATATTTTTGTGAAATGCATCCACTGATACCAGTGCCACAGAGCAAGGGGAACTTAGGGGTTGCAGCAGTGATTTTTTCCCCCCCACATTTCAATCTTAAAAAAAAACCCTAAACCGACTTCTATCTTGAATAAAAACAGCCCAAAACAATTTCTACAGTTTTGAAATATTCAAAAGGATATCAGCCCACACTGTGTATATAAAAAAAAAAAAAAAAAAGAAGAAGCTAAACAAATCTAAAGACAGATTTAATGCCAAGAACACTGAGGAAAATATGCACGCTTTCATTATTTTCTTAAATTATACAGGAAAACTCACAGTAATGGAACCAGCGTTCCCAGAGCTAATGAAGCAACAGAGCAAAAGAAAGAAAAAAGAAAAAAGAGCCTTTTGCTCCCTTAAGTCCTTGTTATAGCCAGCTAAGTGTTGGATTGAGCATCTTTAAAAAAACATTTACAGATCTGTGAAATACCGTAGGAGAGCTGCTGCCTCACTCAGTTTTTGTCTGATGCAGTATTTGAAATCTAATCCACTCCTCAGTCTCAAGCCTGAATCTTCTGAACTTTCCCTAATTTATCTGTTAGTTGCTTGACCACACATGTCCTTGTTCTATGCTATACCCCAAAAGAACTTTGGGATACTACAATAAATCTGGGAGCCATCTTTGCACCGAAATAAAGGCAGTATTTTAATATTGCATTAGCTGGCAATCTATCATCTCCACATAAATCTGATGCTCTGTCAGTGTGGGGCCCAAGGTATTTCAGGGAAACATATCTCCACAACTTCTGGAGGAGGGAATGGGCCATTCCAATTACTCAGGAAAATAGAGTAGACTATTTAAAATCCCTTAATTAGCCTGGTTTCAGGAACGTGTCATCCTGCTGATACCTGTAGAAAATAAGAGACTCAAGTAACTGCAAGGCATTTTTGCCACTCCCAGTGTTTGCTCTGCCGAATTGGAATGAACCACTGGCTAAGGTCACACAGGTGCTGAGAAATCAATTTATCCCCTGGGACTTGCAGGAGGCAAAGCTGCACAATATTTGTACTGGTGTGCTCAGAACTTCAGCACTAGTTTGGAATATATTGTGTACAAAATAGAGATATATATATAGGCCCAGATCTTCTTCTAGGGAGAAATGGCATCTGAGGTCTGAAGCAAATAAATTGATGCCAATTTACACAGACTACAAATGTGGCTTATTTTCTCCACCCCAACAGCAACACTTTTGGAGACTAAAACAAAATAAATAAAACCAAAACCAAAACCAAAAACCAAAAAACACCCACAGAACCTGATGTCACCACTGCTTATTGCTCAAATCACATAATGTGCAACAGGCAGTGAACACAATATTGTATTTTAACAACCCACAGCAAACTTCTAGAGGTTTATATACAAATTTCAAAGGCAACAAGCAACTTTATAGGTAAAAGTTTTTTCTGTTTAGGAAAACATAGCTCAATAAATAGCTTCCTGCAACAAATACATTTTAGGGCATTAAACAAATGCAAAATAAACACACAGCGCAAAAATAGTGAGCATTTTGGAGCTGATTTCCAAAGGTCTCTGAGTTCCAGGGTATCAGTCAGTCCCTAATTAGAATACATTATCCATCTACTTGACACTTCAGTGAAATGTCTATTCCACCACAGAGCTGCAGCTTTGTTCAGAACAGGTTTATTGATATTCTGCTGCATTCCCTCTCCATACCCCCAGTGGCTTGGTTCTGTTTTATCACACATCAAAAAGGCCGTATGCTCAGGGCACCCCATGCACAGCTCAGAGCTGGAGGTCTGAACAGCTGCAAGTAGTGTGGTATCACAGGAGGGACAAGCTCCAAGCAGATGTCACAGATAAAAAAAAAAAAAGGGAAAAAAAAAAGAGGGAAAAAAAAAAGAGTGAAAAGGGAGTGTGGCTTGGGAACGAAGCAAGAGGAAGCGAGACACAGCAGAGCAAGACCTGACTTAAAATATGCCTATCATGCTTTATGCAAACACTGGTCTTTTTTGCCCTCCTGACTATCATTAAAGTGTAATTAGTAACTTCACATGGTAAATTTGTTTCTTTAAGAAGCCATCTATTTTTTGTTCTTGATAGCAGTAACCTCACAGCCACGCACGGGTGGCACCTCATCACACCAAGGGTGGAACAAAGGCTAAAAGTGAGTAATTCCATGGTGCCTTTATTCTGTGGCCACTGTTCCCTCTCCTTCAGCTGGAAACCTCCATCCTTTTCCACATTAAATAGCACATTCTGCTGCTGCCTTAAAGCCAGGTGAGGTGATCCTTGGAGACCTAGGCCATGTTGAAAAAATCAGCAACAAGGAAGCACTTTCAAAGGCATCACTCTCCTCTCCAGATCTCAGGAATCTGGAGAAAAGGAAATGCTCAAGGTCACTCCCAAATGTACATCTCCCTCCTTTGCTGGGAGTACTCTCAGCTATAATACCAAGCCTACAAGTTTCACACTTTCCATCACAATAATAATGACTTGGGTATTCAAGTTCTCTCTTGTTATTTGACCTGTACATCCTCCAGAGTTTTTTTTAATTACAAAATCCAAAACTGACAGTGCCTTTGAATAGTGAGAAGGGATAGCACACAGAAATAATGCTGAATTACGTGGTATGTCTGAAACAAAGCTCAGCCACAAGCCTAAAGATCAAAGGTCATGAATACGTTGCTTTTAGGAAAACAATCACAACAATTTTCCCACATCATTATTCAGTGGTTTTGAATAAGTATTACATGGTTTTCACTTCCAGCTGGAGAAAGGGGGCAGACAATAACACAAAAATATATCAGTAATAGCTTTGCCAGTACGGATGTAAAATTCTGGAGATTTTCAGACCACAGCAGACTGAGGAGTGCAGCAGAAATATGGTCACCCCAGCTCCTGCAGTGTGGATGATGGAAGAGGCTCAAGCCTTACTAGAAAGAAACCTTTTATCCCCCACATCATTTTTGTTGGTTGAGCAAGATGCAAAGCTATTTTTAAAAGTCTCATTCTTGTCAGAAAGCAGGAAAGGTGGTGAATGGGCAGATTCTCTCCCCAGATAAATCTGTGTAACATCATATTCTTTGCATGGAGTTTCACAGAGACAACATGATGATCTTCAGCTACCAAGGTAAAACCAAGAACCACCAAGAGCCATTGCTTTTCTCTGCCTTCCCTTTCAAGGACAGCCACTGCTCTTTTGGACTGTTTAATACCCCTCTAAAGTCATTCTGCCTCTTGTTTTGTGTGAATCACTGGCCTAAGATTAGCTTCTAAAGATCCTAAGACTGCAGAAAGGTGGCCCAGCTCCCTCTCAAATACATCCTCTAGCAATCTTTTCACTGGCTTTCTCCAGTTCCATGAATTCCCTGCACAATCCCAGCAGTCAGAGGGGCTGCAGCCAACCTGTACAACCCTGGAAGAAGAAAAGTCTCCATATCAGCTTCACAAGTCCCATAATGTTTGCAATAAGTTTTCTGGGTGTGCTGGAAAACCTCCCCATGTGATCCCTCGCAGTCCTGACCACATTTGTGTTAGAAGAACACATAACACAGAGTCCCAGCAGAGCTGTTGATCAATAAGAATGTTCTCCTCAGAGAATGCCTGTGACATCCATAAACCTGGGAGTGTCAAAACAACAGCACAAAAAATCCTGTGTTCCTACTGTCAGTGGGATGAAAGCTGTACAATTAATGCCAAGCCAATGACACCACAAGGAGAAATAAAACAAACAGCTGGTGGTAGTGTGGTCCAACACACTGCTCCTAATCTATTAACATTCTCAGTAAAAACATGCTGACTCACATTTTGAAAGAAATGGCATAAATCTGTTCAAATGATGCAAAAAATCCACAGCACTCATTTTATTTTGAATCACACAAGGAAAATATTGCAATTAAAATGCATAGATCCTCTTTTGGATGAGAAAGACATACACAGAGTGATCACAAATTACTATCTGTTAATGTACAGATTTTTAATAACCATCACACCTTTGGAAAACCAATTATGTGGTTTTCCTAAAAACAGCTGAAACCTTAACCAGATTGATAACATCCACTCCATTCTTGCTGAATGTCAGGGAAGCTTTATAAAGGTTTATTCCCCCCTAGTTGTGTAAGACATCCAGCTCTGATTCAGTGCTGCTGGTGATAACAACAGGAACATAAACTGTAGGCAGGGCTCTATGCAGCTGTTGGCATTTTAACCAGCTTGTCACCTTACTCAGATTTTTACATGACCTAATACTTAAAATAACTCACTGGGAGATCCTCCCCTCACTATTGACAGGAAAACTAGAGCCATGCCAACAATTACAGAAAGCATGGAGCAAAAAACCATGGGGTGGATGCAGCCTTTGGAAAGCAATGGAAATTAGCTGTTGAAAACATACATTTTTTTTGATCAGGTAAAGAGACTTATGGGGAAAATAACTTGGAGAGGTTTTAGAGCTGTTATAAAAGCCCTAAACTGAAGAGTTATTCACCTGCTTGCTAGTTTACAACACCTCCTGCCATTCAGCAGCTCTCCTCCAGAGAGTATTAGGGGACAGATTGCCCCAGCAACTCCTACCTGTGAGAGAGCATGTGAGGAAATATTTAACCAAACCACTGAAAATAACAGGGAACCTTCCCTGTCCTACCTGCTACAAGCACAACCAGAGGAGCTGTTTGTGTTCACCTGAGGGGTCTGACACCACCCAAAGCCTGGCAGTCAGGAAAGCAGCTCCTGTCTTAGTTTATCATCTTCCTAACTTGCTCTCATTTCTACAGGTTTAGAGATATTTTAAACATCCTCACTCGAGGAGAAGTATCACCTGAGATCGATGTTGCACATCTTGCCCCAAGGACAAGGTAGTAAATCACACAGTCACCTGACTTGCTGTATATCCATGATATCTCATTGCACTGCCTGCATAAAAAACGTTGACATTCATAGTCATTTTTTTGCTGCTCATTTGCTGGTATATCCAGAGTTGACAATATTGGTTTCTACAGCTACACTCTTTAATCCAAAATACCACAAAAATGAACAAGACAGTACACCACATGTGTGTTTTTAAACTGGCTCTCCTGCCAACTGAAGGGCCTAAGTCCTGTGTGAATTTATTGTAGAGAAACAAATATACCAAGTACTACCATATATTTGATCTGGCTGCTAAGTAACTGTAATGAGTCAAAATAAAATAAAACAGCTCAGCTAAAAAGACCTTCAAGAGAAACCAGACTGACCCATATAATTCAAGCACAGTGGCTAGCAATGCAAAAGTTTAATTCTACTTTGTAAATTTAAAATTAATAGACCAATTATGGAGTAAGGGATGCAGGATTTTGTGAAGAAAAACTGATACCCCTTAGGTTTTCTGCCAATCCCTTCACTCCTTTCTTTCTAAGGATCCAAGAAATCATTGTTTCAGTCTCCCAGGTGATGAAGCATGGAGCAAGAAACACAGGATTCTAAATCACACCAAAAAATGGTCCACTTGGAAAAGAAGGGGGGGGGGGTCATGTCCTTCTACATAATGTACTAGAACATTCTTCCAGTGCAGGAAGGGAACCTCGAAACAACAGCTTGGTTTGGTTTAGCTTAATCATTTTTTCAGTAACACTAAAAACCAGCAGGCAGCATTAAAAGATAAATTCTCATGCAACCAGTGGCTTAGATATTGGGATAGGTCAAGGTTTTAGAACTATTACTAGTTCTAAAACTACTGTTTAAAGAGAGCAGCAGCTGCCCCTGGGCTACAGCTCTGTGCTCTCAACAGAGATGTGACACGGACACAGAGATGTCTTCCAGCAAACCTCTCCAGCAGGAAATGTAAGAGATCACATCTCCAGATATTCATGACCATCCTGACCAAGTTCTCCTTTCCACAGTTCACACACAGTGACTCTGATCCAGCTTACACAAGGCAGGTCCAGTGTAAGACACCTTCACTACTGGCTTAGGTTAAGACAGTTGCCTTTGCACCGAGGCACAGGAATCTTTGGCAACCACTTGTGTCATCAGAGTTCTGAAAGCTGAAACCTTCAATCAGGTGCAGAATTGTTTTTACTTATTCTTGCTAGTTTTGTTGATGTTTCCCTCTATCTGAAAACACTGCACTACAGAATTACCATTGGCATGTTTACAAACAGGGTTTTATCCATGAGATTGTTATATCTCTTGCAAATAATCCCTTATAATGGGCTGACTATAAACTCCATAAACCACAACAACATCTGAGATTTTAAAGAAAACACATAAAAATGATTTTGCTTTCCTTGAGTCCAGACATTAAAGTCAACCAGCATCAGCCTACTAAAGTTCTCTGTGTTAAAAGTCTCTACTTACATCAAGGGTAAGCATGCAGGAGAAAAAAAAAAGCCACACATCTGAATACAGCTAAACCTATTCAGTTGCCTATTTGTATAAGCTAAGAGTGAACATATTAATTAATACCTAGAATATATTCAAATGCAGTTTTTCCTAACACAGGAAGAAAAAAGAGGACACAGTGAGAAATAAATAAAACTGAAATGAGTAACGCCAGACTCTTTCCCCCCCTTTCCTCAATAAGAGTTAAAACCTTAACATATTGATTTTTGTATATTTTCTGTTTATCTGTTTTGTCCACTCTATCTCTGCCAGTTGCCCCAGGCAATCAACAAAGCTCTGCTTGTTCAGCCTTTGATCATCTCTGTGCTGGAAGATTAGCATATGCATACTCTCATCCTCCCTTTTATCCTGTTAATAAAGCTCCAAACTCCCTCCGCTGATGTTCAAGAAAGCAACTGGCTCCAGAGCCCCCGATGATTTGCCCCCATTCCCTGCTCTGCTCAGGACTAGGAATGCTAACTACTGCACGAGTTGTGTAAGTGCTTATCCACCGGCCCTCTGAGGAGCAATTCTTACTTGTTTGATGCAGTCCACGTTTGACAGACGTTCCTGGATCAGATTGGCCCAAAGCGCGTTGGGAATTTTCTAAAGAAAGAACAAAAAAAGGCTGAATATTCACAATTGAGTTCAAAAGGAATTTTACCATGCAGGCACATTCTGGTTAAAGGTGAAGTGAGATGTCTTCTTAAAAATAAAGAAATAAATAATTCAGTGTAAGCCCCGGGTCATTAACATGAGTTAATGACAAAGAGTTAATAAGGGCACAAAAATCAGTGTTAAAGGCAAGCTGAACACAGAGCACGAACATCCATGGGGTTTTTTGCATGCTAACATGGAAGCAGTGACAAGTTTTACACACTAACACACAAATGGGCATGAGACCTGCAAAATCCATAAGAATATCACATCCATAAGTTGTCCTTTTTACCACAAGTGTCTGATCCATGACTGTGTCAGTGGGCTCAGCATCAGGGATCTTGCCAGCTATCAGTGAGACAAAGAGGATCTCAGACACTGAGCAAACAACACAAAGAGTCTGATCTTCAGGTTTGTTTCATCTTTTCAAGTAACTCTGTCATCATCCAGAAAGTTTATTTAAAATGTATTTTATAGTTAAAGATAGCTTATTTTTAAACTCAGGACTGCGAAATGGGATGGAAACTGCATTTGCCAATATTCTCAGAAGTGCTGTTTAGCTCTGTGATTCCTACTTTGTCCATATCTAGAGATGTTTTGTAAGGCAGTATTTTCTATGAAACAGAAGAACAAAGTTCCTCTACAGATTTAACACCTCCCCAACACTTCTTCTGTTGTATTAGACTTCCTGACAAATTAGCAACACCCTTCTTTCTTCTAGTAAGAATTTTTTTCACTATCTCATTAATTTAGGCCTTCATTCTATGCTGAACTTGGTTAAACTCTGTGTTAGCCAGTTTAACTTGATAAAGCCTAAACCTCTGTCCATACCACCCAGAACAGCTGCTAATCATTTGACTAAATGCTTTGTCTCAGTCTCATTTTGTCATTATTGAATGAATACTCAGAAAAAAAACCCCTGCAACCAGATTTTCTACCTCCTAGTTAAAATAAATTATCTTTCACTAAACAATGTGAGCTTGACTCTTTGTTTCCTGCAGTTCCACATATTGTAGATTCTTTTTTTTTTTTTTTCCTAACCAAAGTCTGACGGGTATAAACCCAAAAAGGAGCATTTCTGTAGGCTTGTGTTATTCTAACAGAGGTAGAGAGATATAATGACAATGTGGTTGACTATGAGGAAAGATTTAATAAAATCTTCTTTATTGCATCATGAAATAATTTCACCAGGAGGGGTGGAAGCGCTACCCCAGAAGTCACTTTAAACAAGGATGGAGGAAACACTCCAGAACACACAAAAGAGGCCAGTGTGGCACAGACAAAGTGGCTCAGCCAGGCAGAGGGTTTGCCTGGTTTGTTTATCTCTGCTGTCCCCAGTTCTCAGTGCCTCTCCTCATATCAGCCATTCATAAGGCAACTTTCAAGCAGGTAAAAGAGAAAAAGAGAAGGAAATTGCTGTCTTTCTTGGAAGTCAGCAGGTCCCAGAGGGTGGAGTGTCAGAGCCTCCTGCAGCCCCTCCCTGCTGGAGCTGGGCCCCTGCCTTTGAGCCTGTCACCTTCCAAAGGGGCCCCACGCTGCTCCCAGGAACAGCCAGTGCCTCCCTCACTTCTTTCATGTGTCATGTCAAGGCAGGCTGGAGACTGCTGGGGGTCCTCTCTGTTAAGCCTTGCCAAACCAATTTAAACCAAAATGAGACTAACTTCTTTCAGTGCAGTGGTGTTCTCAGTCCTCTCTTTGGAGTTTATTGCACACAAACAATCAAGGACAGGCGTTCAGGTGTTTCAGTGGTTTAGCTCCTTCTGCTCTCTGTGGCTCAATTCCAGTCTCATTTCCTGGGCAGTTTTCCTCCCACTGAGCAGTGGCCTACAAAATCATTTTCAAGGGGTTGCTTGCAGAATGCCTAATTATTCAACTGGAAATCGTTCTCTCTGATACCTGGGATAGCCCATTTATAATTTCTCTCTCATAAACACATAAATACGTCGTGAGCCTGGTGGATGGGACTGCACCACCCAGAAATCTGCAATAAGGGACAATGACGCACATTTGATTAACAGCCAAAGCAAACCTTGCCTGCAGCACTCAGAGCTGTCCCAACATTCAGCTCAGGTAAAGGACACACCTGCTGCTGTGGGATTTTGTTTATGTTCAGACCACTTTTCTATACACACAGTTTCCATATTGCTGAAAAACTGAACTCACTCATGATTAATTTTAAATATCCCATGTTAGCTCAGGGACATCATACTTCAACTTCCATGCCTGATCTAGCCAGAGTTATATCTCAATGATCTTTTCATAAAACTTTCACCTTTTTTTTTTTGGTGGGGGAGCACTTTCACTGGACTTTTTCTTGGAAGTTTTGGATATATTCGCTCTGAAAACAGCTACAGCTAAAAACTACTGACTTCTCCAAGTTAGCACCTTGGAGAGAACAGCAATCAGGTTTCAAGAAATTGGGTTTAGCATTCTCAGAATCGTGAATGGTTAGATTTAATTTGTTCAGATCATACACATGAAAGGCTGGGCTTTTATGGATACACAAAACTGGAACAGTTCCTATTTGTTCCTTCATAACAGTGTTCCCTGGAATAGATTGGAATGCTGACCATGCCTAGATAAGGATGCCTTGGGTTTTTCTCTCTTAAAAAGCACAGGGACATGATGCAACTCTAGAGCAGTTTTAAGTTATTAAGGAGTATGCAAACACCTCAGCTGCAATTTAGTGTAGCATTAAAAGCACACCCATCCCCCAAACTCACAATTACCACAGTTGTTTCAACTTCTTATTTTATCCAGTTAACAGGAAAAGTGAAACATGAAATAGCTCATCATTAGACTTCACTATAGGAAAACCTGAAGATGCTTCCTATTAACATTATAATAACTAGAGATGAGGGAATAATTTGCAATGATTTATCTAAAAATGTAGCCTCTTTTTCTGTTCATGGAATATTTATTGATAACCTGTGGTTCCTGAATATTCCAAAAATATTTGACTTCTTTTTGGAGCATTTTTACGTGCAGAATGATCCCATTTTACTTTGAACAGTCAATATTTAAAATTCACTACCTGAGCTGTGCTCATTAGGAAGTGGCCAGGTGTGTGTGGGTGAATGATTGCATGTCCAACTTGAAAAATTGAGCTTCAGGGAATAATCACCTATTTTAAATGTGCCTTCCATGAATCCTTGTGCCAGGAAAACCCAAATGCTTTAATGCTTGCTGTGAGCGAACACAAACGAGATGAAAGCTTGGCTAAAGATAAGTGGGTAAAATATGTGAACAAACATTTGCAGAGCTTTTTGCAGCATTTGCCCAGATCTGGTAACATTGGCCTACTGACCTAGAACTGCCTGACCTTTGGCACTGGGGTTAATTCAGCCCCAGTAACTTTATACGTGTGAAACGACATTAAATTGTGTTATATGAGCTTCACACCAGACTTTCAAAAACCACAGCCTTAATTCCTGCTTTTCCTCTTCTCCATTTATTAAATTGCTTTGGCCAGGACTCCCAACTTTTTAATGCCCTGGTTGTATCAAAGGTGGTGTAAACAGCTATTGTTCTGTTCCTGAAAAGAGATCCAAACCTATTAGTGCTAATGGATGCTCTGTTTGCTGGAGGAATCATTTACCACTTGCTTCAGCAGAACCAGGGCTCAGTTACAGCAACAGGAGATTCAGGCAGCAGCCAAGAATCAGGAAGGGAAAATACAGCTCTTGAGATGACAATTTGGCCACATTTTAAGTCACTGTAAAGCTTGCATTGATTTAGAGGAAGCAAGGAGTTCCCTCCTAGTTCCAGGAGTTATGTTTGAAGAAATAAACTCATATGAAAGAACAAAATTACTTAGCCAAAATGTTCTTCTAGACTCTAAATCTCAAAACTAAAGGCAGACTGCACAGTGCTGAACCACCACCAGGCTCTTTGGGCCCTCCTCACTACCTGATTAGCCTTGACATTTTTGACTTTCATCTTCCACACCATCCATCTTTTTAAATCAAATAAGCCCAAAAGGACACCCTTGAAAGTGCATCTGTATAGTCTGAAATATGTTAATAATTACAGTAATTAAACCAAAGGGAATTTTTGTTTTAAATTCTCCCCCTCCAAGTATAAATTTATGAACCTATCAAAACAATCTTTAATAATTAGCAAGAAGATTTCAAAGTACATATTCTCGATAAGAATAATTCTGTATCATCCCAGCCAAATGCAAACCCTTTTGCCAGTGAGTTTAGTGAGTTCAATGAATTCTTTCCTCTCAGATCTTGAAGTATATTACTTGAGCCATCTCCAAACTTCATTCACTAATTCAGTGTGATAAGATTACCCTATTTCCAGCCCAATTTTCTAAGGAAAAAACCCTAATCTATGTATCACACTGTCTGCCATCTCAGTAAATTATGAATCTGTTGGCCAATTCCAATCTTAAATTGGATTTAGCACGGGTGTAGAATTCTCACAGATATGAAATTGCTTCAATTTTTATGAAAATAGGTGATGAGGAAGAAAATATATATTCAAACTAGAGGACTTGCTAGAACGAGTCCCCAAAAACCAGACTTCTTCCACTTTATTTCTCATAGAACACCTTGACATCTGGAGAAAGAAATCAGCTAAAAGGGCAGGAGTCAGTAGCAGAGATGCTTCTCTGTATTCGACATATTTTTCCCATCTACTTGTCACTAATTTTTAATCAGGACACCTGGAAAAAACTGTTCTTTGGACCAATTGCTTTGAACATCAATTAGGAGGCCCACAGTGAAGCATGAAAGGATTTAAAAAGCTGTCTGGAGCAAACACAGTACCTGGAGTTGGGTAGAACTGAACAATCTGAGTAGCTGCTCTTGCCTCAGTTTGAGAGCTCCAAGGGCTGTCAGTCACTGCCTGGATTGTCACACTCCTTTGGAGTTAATGCACCAAGTAAGTTATTTGTGTCATGCTACAGAGAAATCAAGCATGCACAACTAAGTAGCACTGTCAGATCAAAAAAAGTTCTTTGTGTACATATTTTCCAGAGCATTTTGTACCAAAGGAGACCTGAGAGATTAATGCTTATTTTATCGAGATTATCAAACATGCTCAGATAGAAGGCTCTGTGTTTAATGACAGAAGGAACCATTCTGTAAATTGTATTGTGCACTCCTGGACTTATCCCAGTTCTGTTGCTTATTTCAAGGTTAATTTTTCAAGATCTTCATTACCTGACATTGTCTTCCTCTCCTTCTCTGCCCTGACACACTTCTCTTTGTTCATATCTTATCCAGCAGAGCTCACCCTTCTCTGAAAGGCCCTGTACCTACACGTACACAAATGTACAAACTCCCACAGACAGAGGAGTATTTACTCTCATCTGATCAACTCATAGCAGTGGAAAATCACGGGAATGCCACATAATTCCTGTTGTGTGACACGAGAACAGCTGTTATTGTATTCTCTTACACACCTGATTTTTTTCTTTATGTGCCTTTGCTTCCTCCGTCAGCGCTAATGTTTCGTTGAATAACAAAGTCTCCTGAGAGACACGTATGGCATCAAAATGTTTACTAAGCCACATTGCCTGAGGGAAGAAAAGAAATACAGGTTGAAGTATTTGGAAAGAAAATGAAGCATTTTTTTTCAGAAGGCTGCAGAAAGACAGAGCTTTCCCAGCCATTCATTTAAGGGGACAGACTTTATGTGCAGGTTTAAGTGGTTTCTTATAAAGATGTTCAAGAGTCTACAGCTTTGAATAAGGGCTTTCTACCGCTTTGAATAAGGGCTTTTTCATCTCCTGCCCCATAACACAGAATTTAAAGAAGGAAGTATTCTCCCTAGCATCACACACCACCATCACCTGCAGTTTCTGTGGTCAGTTTTCTCTGTGGTTCAAATACAACTCTGACATTTGCAATTAAGGGGTGCCAGTGGACATGAGACAAGTGACCATGCAAATGGAGAAACCCCCAACAAGGGAACACCACAAATGTGTAATTACAGTGCTTCTCACAGGTTAATTAGCCCTGCTAAAACAAAGCAGGCAGAATTCTGTTGCATTCCAGCAGTATCACTACCACTACCTCAGTGAGCTCTCGCAGAGCTCACTTAAAAATTTCCATTTAATCTGTAGTGTAATGTACAGGTGTCTCCCTCAGGAATGCCACAATTCAGTTTGCCTTGTGCTCTTCTATCACTCAGATAAATCTGAAAATTATTTTTCCAGAATAAAGTTTACACAGATGCTGAGCTCAGTGCAATGTAAAGAGTGAGCAGTGTTACAACACTGAATTAGGCTACTTACAACTGTAGTTTTCCCAGAAGCAGGTGGACCAAGTATACAAATTTTTGGAGCTGTGAAACAAGGATATGTCAATGTTAAGATGCAGAACAGCAAAGATCCCAAACAGTTTCTCACTATTGCATTGCATAATATCAGTGTAGTCACAATGAAACAATTATTTCAGATGGAAAGCTGCCTCAACGGAGGCTTCAGGATTGGGCTCTGCTGGGGAAAAGAAGAGGGGAACAGTGAGACAGTGCCAGCTGGGTCCTCCTTTAATCCCCATGGTCAATGAGATTAACACTCTGACTAACTCTGCCATTTGGAGAGATAGATGAGATCTATATATCTCAATCCATCCAAACACACAGAGTTTAGTGGTTGAACCCGAGCATAAGGTACTGACGTTTCCTTACCTGAGTCTGACTTTTATTCCCAAAGCAGTTACTTAGAACAAACATATTTTGTGATGAAAAATTATTTCCCATTTTAGTTTCACCTAAATAGGTTGTGTCAGGGTTCAGAGGAGATTTAGACACTGCAAAACGAAGCACGCTCTCGCTACGCTTTTTGACAGCTACCTTCACATTTTCTAGTCATCCTTAAAAGCAATTTCCCTCATTTCTGCTTCTTGTGTTTCTCTACTGCATATCCCTTTTCTTTCTCTGAGGGGGAAAGCTGCAAAAACTGCATCCCAGTTCTGAGGAATTCTTAATCCAATGCATACAGACAACACAAAAGGCATTACCTTCATAGGTTTTGTTGGGAATGAATTAGAGCCAAGACAAGAGAAAAAGGAGTAATTGTTAGAAAAGCATTTGGAACTTTTTCCAGAAATATACCTTGGGCTGCGACTCCTTGAGCTGTTGTTTTATATTAACAGCTTTGATGTTTTTTCCCCTCTACACCACAGGAAAACAAAAAACCCCAAACCAAACCAGATTATCTACAGGAGGGACTGGTTAGTATTTACTGGGAGTAACATAGGTCAAAGCAGAGGAGGGATCTACTCACCCAAAAAACCTCTTCAGCTCTCGATAACCAAGGGAGATGGTGTCTGATGGTTACAGACAGGCAAGGATGTGAAATGTATTTTTATGAGGCCTTCCAGGAACTTAACAGTTATTGGGCAGGTGCAATTTTTAAACATACATGAAACCCAAATTACGGATTCATCTTTACAAAGTTATCTGACTTGGAAGGTTTAAGAACAACTCCCCCCTTATTGGTTCTTGCAAATGCAACAGAACTAGTACACAATGTAGAAAAATACTTTAAAAGGATACATCAGCTGTTTTTATCACCTAATTTCTTTCAAATGTAATGTGATTAAATCCTAGGTTTTTTTTAAAATCTAACACCTTGAAACTCCAGCCCGGTACTTAGGAATTATTTATAAACAGCGTCATAAAAGAGTGCTCGGGTGCCAACACTAATCAACTTCTTCAAACCACTTCAAAGAAAATCAAAAAACCTTTCCATCCACAGATCCTTTTGAGGTTTAACTAGGAGCATGATTTAAAATTCACAAGAAAGCCCTTAGGTATTGAAGCTTTAATACACAGCTTTCTTGGACAAACGTTTGATAAAAAACGAAACATACCATTATATACACCATCTCATGCTTTAATATTGCCCAGGGCTACTGTAAATGCTCACTTTGTACTAAATCTGGTTTTCTCTCTGCTTAGTGGCTGGCAGCAGATGGGGCAGTGTAATTCACTGATTTACTCATTTGCACACTTGTAAGACTCCTCTAAAGCTCTCTCCCCAAACATATGACACGAGGGCACAACCAGGACACGATGTCACGTTTAACCCCCTCCAATCAACAAAGAGTCAGTGTTTAATACCAGAGATCCGAAGCAGCAGCCAAATGAAATCAGGAAATTCCAGAAAATGCCTTTGTCTTCAGTAACAAATCATATTTCATTCTGTGTTTAGTCCCGATGAGATGTTACAGGATTTACTCTTCCAAGCAAAGTAACTTTTAACATTCAACAGCGATTTTATCAACAACAAAATTAATCCTGGAATAATGCAAAATAACAGCTGGACTCAGTGACTTCCATTTAAATCCAAAAGATTTTATTATTAATATTAACACAACGAAATTTGTTCAACTTGTAAGAGAAGCCCTTTGTCAAACAGAAGCACATGGTACATGCTGAACAGTCTTGCAGAATTTTTTAACATTCCTTCAGAAGTTTGGCTGTAAAGGAAGAACTCACAGAAACGCCTCTTGGATCCTGAAAGCTCCTTTTCATTAGCACAAACCAAGACACCGTGTAGAAAACTTGCATCTCTGAATGTGAAAGAATTATCAGCCTTTATGTGGCCCTTTAAGGTTTTTAGAAGGAACACATAAAAGAACACCAGTGCAGAGCCCTGAGCACAAGCACTTTGCCACACATTTGACCTACGAGGTTTTCAAGGCAGATGTAAGCCATAATCATCATTAGACTTGTTTATATTTTTAAAAGTACTTTAGATCCTATTATTAATTAAAAAGGTTTTCTAACTTCACACCTGGGATAGATGCAATGCCTCTTTTCCACACATCTCTGTTTGAAATTTTCTCTAGGGCTAAAACTGTCTGGCAAGGCAAGATCATGAAAATTCATCACTCTCCTGATGGCTCTAATAAGGTTTTTTTTTCCTTCTAAATAGTCAGCACCTTCCACCATGATCAAAAAGTAAAAGCAACTCTGCTACACATTTCTGTTACATTATTTTCCATATAATTTATTCTTAAAACAACATTTAGGCTTTAATTTTAATTGGAGTTCCTCTCCTTCCTCAGTAGGTTTTTCCAGCCCAAGAGCAGACAGCATTTTCCCTTTGACAAACAGCTGCTGTAGTTCTATCTTTAGCCTCTAAGTACTGAAGTCCTGAAATGGAAACCTGCCTAATTCTGTTTGAATAATACTGAGGGGCTTAGGGACAAATGTAAGCTCAATGTGGAGAAATTTTATCAGCATTCTATCAAACTACATGAAATTCTTCCACATATTTTCCATGGGTCTCTAAACTCAGATTGATTCCTCATGCTGCTGCATCAGAAAAGGCTGGGAACAATTGGCAGGATTTGGTTTCTTTTTTTTTTTTTTTTTTTTTTTTAATGTATTTAGCAGCATTTCAATCAACATCCACCTGATCAGCACCACTAAGAGCTCACAGCACCTCCAGTGATCACGATTTCATTGATGCTGCAGCAGAACTTTCATAATGGTTTTACTCTGGTTTTAAAGAAACATCAAAGCCACATGACACCAGCTCTCCCTGACAGCTCATGCAGAACAAAAATTAGAGTTCACTTGTGCATATCCAAATATAATCTGCCTAAGGGTGAACAGTTTGTAAATCAAATAATTTGATTGAGGGTACAAGCTTTTATTGTGCAGAATACAGACTTCCTCTTCACTTTACCAGGTTTTGTTACACACAGAAGCAGACACACTCACTGTTCCTTCAGCTGAGATGCCACTGAGCACTGGAACTCATTAACAGCAGCCAGTAACGAACTAATCAAAACACAGAGAATCTGCCAGCCCAGGTAGAATAGGAAACCAAATTTACACCTGACAAAAGGAGTAATTAGCGAGCTTAAAGACAACAGGAAATATCAGATGGGGCACAGAAGGCATTAATAATTGATACAGCAGAACTCTTTGTTATTCCCTTAGAGGGTTTCATTGTTATAACTGTTAAAGTGCATTTTTTATTAGATTACCCACTAAAAAAAAAAAAGAAACTGAAAGCATCTTGCCTATAACTATTCCAAAATGCTCACCAGTCTTGTTTGTTCCCCCCTCCTCAGTCTGAAAAGTTTTATCCATCACCTGCCAAGCGCAGCAGTTTCCAGCAGCTGTTTACAAATAAGGGATTGAACTATTTATGGTGTCTCAGTTTTCACTCACCATCATCGTTGTTTTGCTTTAAATGGTTTATCATGAACTCAATGGGATCATCTGGCTTATGAATTAATAGCTCTTCAAGCATGTTCTGAAAATAAATAGGACAAAGTCAGAGGAGAATTTAACAGCGCTGCAGTCGTGGTATCCTGCATTTTTACAGCATTGTTACAATGAGGATCTTAAACAGCTTATAAATGCTTATTTATTTTCTTTCACAGGCAAAATTGAGACTCCAGAGCCTGTTTCAGATGCTGAAAAAATGAAGATGGTCAGAAAATTTCCAGTAAAAAAAAAAAATCCCAACCTGTTTGCTTTGGCTTATTTGTGGTACATATGGACACCAGGAAGGTTTGACTCGAGCAGTTTGGGGTTGACAGTGGCTGAGTCAGAGCTGACATAAAAACCATACAAGGAGTGGCAACTTTCCACTGATTTCGGGGAGGATTGTGGCTTTCCAGGCAGAGAAAGGACTGACCCTGAGAAACACCAACCCCACAGATTCCCCAGTAAGACATTTCAGCACAGCCATGAACTCTGTAACTAAATCTAAATCAAACAGAACTAATGTTCTGACTCAGATAAGCTGCAGAAATGCTCACACTGGAATAGACATCTAGTTCTAAAAAACAGCCATAACACTTTAATATTTGGAAGTAAATCCCATAAAGTCTGTATATTCCATAAAGTTTTATATCCTCACCAACTGATTGTCTATTATTGGAGTAGCCTATTTTCCTTTTCAACTTCATCCACTTCATTGGAATAATTAAACCACTCAATTTTTTTTTTTATAAACTGTTTCACTTGCGAGTTCTGACGCTTCAAGGTCTGAGTAGCAAAGAGCACAAACCATAAAAATTATATTTTTATTGGAAGTTCATTTAAAATTACTTCCCAGCGACACTTATTTAAACATAAATCTGGATTTGGCACTGCACTTATCAGCAGCTTTAAAAATAACAAACCTGAGCAAATCTGGGCTTATTACTATTCAAAAAAGTTCAGGCTGACAGTGACTGACACTGTCACTGTTTCTTGCCCAAATCCTACGTTCAAATCCTTCATTTTATACAGTCCTGCTAAACTCAGTTTAATTTCACATGAGTAGTTCTGTGAATCTCTGGGGGAGGTTCATGTTTTGGGTCCCATGTTTTAGCTTTCACATTTTGTGTTTTGTAAATGTTTAAAGTTTGGGACAACAATTTCGAGCTATGTTTGTTTGTGTCACTAAGTTGCCACAACACAACTGAAGTACGAAAAGAAAACAAGACTCTGAGTCAGTCCCATAAACATTTTATGTACAGTGAGGTCCTGGAGCTCCAAAACACAGTATTTCCACTAAAAAACCCACAAATATTATGCTACACTGGCCATACTAAATAGCTTTAGTTACATGAAAAAAAAAAGAGGATAAAAAAAAGATGAGGCAAGAAAAATAAACATTTGTGTGTATTTCAGTGAGGTCTGAACAAGTAAAAAAGGCTTTCTAACAGAATTATGGGTTAGCAGCACACAGGGACAGTCTCTATCAGAGACAACAACACCAGAATATTTAGTCCCTCGCACAAACCTCCCCATGCACGACAGAAGGGCTTTCCCCAAACTTACAGAACAAAACACACCTTTCCCTAAGGCAGGGAAACCAAATTTGCTATTTACTGAAATCCCAGCGACGCTGGAAGTGCTCTTCTGTTCCTTTATCTGTGACACATCTCACCGAGCAGCCTCAGCAGGAGGGGTTTAGCGGGATGACGCTAATGAGGAGGTGGTGACTGACAAAGGCAAAACCGTCACCGCAGTTCTTCCCGCACTTAATTTGTTATTAATTTGTTATTGTCTCCCCCTCTCTTCCTCCCCCTCCTCCTCCTGCCAAGCCCGCCTCGCCTTTCACAGACTCCTTTTTTCCCACTGGCTGCCACTTTTTTCTCCCCCAAAAACGCCAGATATGAACGGCAGCAACTGCCAATTAATATAATTAACTAAGAGAGCGCTCGGCCGCTTTCCGCACAGGGGGACACCCCCGCGTTGAGCTCCCACAGCAGCCGGCACTCGGCGCTCGCCGGTGCCTTCACCGCCCCCCCTGGGCCGTCGCCGCTCACCTGCAGGATCTGGAAGAGCCCCCGCACCGTCCCCGCTCACCTGCAGGATCTGGAAGAGCCCCCGCACCGTCCCCGCTCACCTGCAGGATCTGGAAGAGCCCCCGCACCGTCCCCGCTCACCTGCAGGATCTGGAAGAGCCCCTGCTCCTCCGCGTAGGTGCCCACGGGCGGCGGCCACAGCTGGGCCGGGTCCTCCATGGCCGCCTCCGCCATGGCCGCCCCTGGCAACGCGACGCGTTGCTAAGGGGACGTCATCACCGCGCGACGGGACCGCGACGGCCGCCTCGTTAACCGCACCGGGAAGGCTGAAGAAACGTCATCGAGCGGCGACGGTTGCCAGGGAGACGGCGTCGCGGTTGCCGTGGCAACGGCGGGGCGGAGGGCCCGCGGTCACCGCTGTCACCCCGGCCAGTCCCCACATCCTGGCCCCTCCCGGGGAGCCGCCGCACCGCCCCCGCCCGCACACCGGCCGGTAGGAGCCGCAGGGCTGGCTGGGCGGCCGCGGAGCGGAGGGAAGGGGCTGCGGGGTGTCCGGCGGGCGGGGCTGCGGGCGAGGCCCCCACCGGAGCTTCAGATCCTTCCCCACCGTCACAGTCAGGAGGGGCAGGTTAAGCACGGCCCCCGCGGCCGGCCCCGGTTAGCGGGGGAGGTTTGGAGCCGCTCGGGCAGTGGTTTCAGGGCGGTAAGAGGAGCCCCGGCTCCCCCCGCGGTGATGCATCGCCGCGTTGTCTTTACAACAGACCCACTCGGGTTTATGGCAGCCCATTGTCAGCGCTCCCCTCTGGGCTCTCCGCCTCTCTCTGCAGCATCATTACTCACTGGCTTACTGCCTGGGGCTCTGGGGCTGCACAGTTTTCACACAATATATCTTCTCTTTTTGCTTCTTTTTACTTTTTTTCCCCGAAGTTTTTCCCCAACCTACACGATTGCAGCTCAGGTGAGGGAGTTACATACGTAGAATCACACCATTTCTAAAAAGCAGCTTCCTTTCTCTCCTTCTCTTCTCGAATCCAGAAATAAGTAAACATGAATGAGGTAGTGGAGACTCTAAGAAACATAGAGCAGAACTACAAGATCTTCCAGCAGCAGCAGTTTACATTTACCAGAGCATTGGATCACACCCGAGAGGAGGCCCATGACTTGCTCAGACCTGTGGCCAGCATCGTGCAGGTACAAAGTATCCAGCACAAAATACTCTGCTCCCCAGAACAGGGACAACACAGTGTCAGGTCAGGGATGAATAAATGTTTTTACCAAGGGAAAATGGACAAAAACTCCCTGGTAATGTTTGTTACAACTCTGCAAACCAGTGGCAAAATCTGGGGAGAGAAATACCTGGGTGAGGGTTTATTAACACAGAAGGAATCTTATTTTTGAGCATCACTTTTGATTTAGTTTAACACTAAATTAAACTGGTTTAGTTTAACACTGTCATTTTGCTGCTGAGGCACAGCCAGAAATACAGGGCACAAGAAAACAATCAAACCAACTCTCCTTCCCCAGCCACTCATGGAATCTGTAATCCTTAACTTGGAGGAACCAGCAGGCTTGGCTCTTCCCCCTGGTATTGGTGCTGCTGTATCTTTCTATAGTGCTTATTAAAAATAATGGCTGTGTTACAGAGGGAGGATGATGGATTGAGGGCTGAGAGTCCCAAGTGGGCACAGGGTTTTCTGGGCTGGTAAGTGAATTGTCTTGGAATTTTATAACACGGGATGTTTTAAGTAGAGCTTAGACCACCTGGAGACGGGGGGGGGATAGTGGGTGAAGAAAAATCTGAATAAAATCAGAATTGTGGATTTGAGGCAGCAGAACCCAGGCACAAAACCCAGGTGGATGCCAAAGACAGAGTGAAGGCCAAGCTGTTATTAGGATTAGGACACAGAAGGAGCTGGTTGTGTTTTCTAAGGGCTGACTCTCTCTAATATAAGGGCTTTGCTCATTGCATGGAGGAGGATTGGGACAGACATTACACTGAGCTATTTTTTTCCCCCCAAAATAGGCATTGAGATGTATAACTTTATAAAAGTGGCAATATTCCAGTGGTACTGAGCAAGCCTGGACTCCACTTCTTGGCAGAGGTGGAAGGGCTGCTTGTGGTGGAGGGTGAAACCTCTGGGTGTGACCTCAGAATTACAGGGATCCACAGCATCCTCTGTGACACAGCAACATGGGAACTGCAGCCCTGGGGGTCCAGCCACCTCATCCCAGGGGGAGGATGGGAAAGGGAAAAGAGCAAATTACCAGGAAAAACAGGAAGCAATTGGTGCAGCATGTATTTGAGCAGGAACTGAACTGCTACCAAGAAACTTCCCTGGTGACAAAAGCAGGCACCCATTTTACTCACTGCCATTCTCCCCATTTTTAATTTGTTATAGGGGGGCACAAGAACAAAAGCAACAAACACAGAAATATGTGTGGTCTCAGCCTACAGCTGACTTGACTGGCAGCTTTCTTTGCATGGAAACTACAGGAAAAATGAGATTCCACTTGAACATGGCTAAATTTCCACCCCCTCAAGCTTTTTGTGGCAGCATTTTTAGAGTGGAGTGATGACATGCCTTAGAGAAAAGAGGAGAGCATAGGAAGGTGGAAAGGTGGAAGTGCACACCACAGTCACACAATAGCAACAGCTTCTTGAAGATTTCTACATGGACTAGGGCACAAAGTCAAAACCCAAGTGGTTTTGTGGGACCAGCTCCTCAATTATTGCTTCAGCCAGAGCCTCAAACCCCCCAGGGAGTCCCTGCCTGCAGAGCCTGGCTGTGGTCAGGACCTTGCAAGTGGTTCCTGTAGTCCTGTCCCTGTCCTGGTCACTCAGGTGCATTAACTCCCTGTTGTCAATGTGGCCAACAACAATTCCTCTTATCCCATCTGTGAACATCCAGGCTAAAATGATACTCTCATTAGGACTATTTCTGCTCACAGCAGCAGTAAAAACTCCTGCCACTCACAAGGACACAACACTCAGCAAACAGTGTGGAAGGAGGAATCTGTGCTGGAAATGGACCCTCAGGAGAAATTTTTTATTTTCCTTACAAACCTGCTGAGAATTTGGCCAAGCACATTCCATGGCTTTTCTGTATGCAGCAGCTGTACCCATGTTGGAACAGCTTTCTTGGAATCTTACAGAAAGCACTGGAGGTGCTGGAGTCCAGCTCTGGCTGCCAACCAGCCACTCAGAATTTTACATTCTGAAGTGCCTGTAATTTCCTTGGAGAAGATACTTAATCCCTTGGCATAACATTTCCTCGTGCAATGCCCCTCACTCTGAGTGACACAACTGCTCAAGGCAAGAGGGGATTGGCATTGCTGTAACAGGCTGGGGAGGGTGGTTTAGGTTAAATGGGTTGGGTTTGCAGTTCATGGTGCCACAGAGAGAACCATGAAGAATGAATGATGCAAACACATCACCCCAAACCAGAACCAGTTTGGTCGCTGCCCTCACTTCCCACCCTGCTCTGCCCAAGCAGAGGGAGCAGACAGATCCCACTCACATTCAGCCTGTTCCTCTGGTGCTGGGTTTGGCTGTGGTACTCCTACCCTTCTTCCAGAAATGAAGAAGACTCACTAACAGTTCCCTCACCCCAGCCTTCCTCAGTCACCAGGAATGACAAACAAACATCCCACAGCGCCTCACACCTGCAGAGCCACAAGAGAAAACAGCTCCCCATCACTGAGGAGCAACTTTGCAGCAGAAGTTAGATGCAATTTAACATCTAATTTACCTCTGTTTCCTCCCATGGACAGGTGCAGGTCCTCAAGGACCACCACTGCATCAGTGCCACCGACAGGCGCATCCTCAACATGTTCATCTCCATCTGCAACGACCTCCGCAACCTCTGCCAGAAGCTGGAAACGGTGCATCCCGGGGACCAGGTGACCAACGGCCTTTTGGAGAGGTGCAAAGTGCTCCTGAACGACAGCAATGACCTCAGTGCCATCAGGGCCACGTAGGTGTTTCCTTCAGCTCAGCCTCTGAGAGTCCACTCTTGGTGCCGGGAGACTGGTACTGCACATTCCCACTGGACTTCCCCACCAGTTCTGCCACAACACCTTCCTGGCTTTGGTGAGGGTACAAGGTGCTCCCCAGGTTGCTGTTGGGAAACCACTGCCAGCCTCCATTCACAAAAAGGGGGTTGGGTGCATTTATTCATCAGTTTTACTGGTGCATGGCTGGGCATTTAACAGGCCCTGAAGTCCCATGCGAGGTCACGACCTTGCAAGTTGTCCCTCTAGTCCTGATCCCTGTCCTGGTTAGTCAGGTGCATTAACCTGAGTAACCCCAGGCAGGTCCCCTCCTTCTCTCCTCCTATTCCTCCCCTCCACAGGGCTAATTTCTGTGGGGCAAGTGTCTGTACATTCTCTCAACATCTTCCAGATGCATCCCAGCAGGCAGGGGGGTGTGTTTGGCAGGACTCATTCCTCAACATGCAGTTCCATCCATGCCTTTCTGGTTTTGGGAAATGACTGGCTGTGCAATCCTGCTCTTCCCAGGGGGATCTCGGGGGGGGGCTGTGGGCTCCCAGGGTTGCACTGCTGGGTTCCTCTGCCAATTGTTTCCTTCTGTCCCACAGATACCCCCACGGTGTCGTGAATTACCTGAGCTTTGAAGAAGCAAGGCATACTTATGGAGGTGTGGTGAGCCTCATCCCCATCGTTATAGACCTCCTGAAGGAGTGGGTAACCTACACTAAAAGGCACCTGCTGCATCAAGTGAGTCATGGACGTGGCATCTCCAAGAAGGAGGCACCCACTTCCCAAAAACCATCTTCTGTGCGCTTTGCAGCTCACACCTCCGTTAGTAACAAAAATACTGTGCAATTGCAGGAAAAGGATTTCCAGAAGTTCCTGCTTGAAAATCAACGTCCGAAACAAAAAGCTCCCTGGAGGCCACCGGGCAAACACCCCTATTGAAGGATCACATCTTCTGCTTACCACCTTTAATCAGCTGGCTGATTAAAGTCAGTGAAATGCATACTAGAGATCTGCCCTGAGTCCACTTCCTGAAGAGTTGCTCTGCCAGCCAGCCTGGGACAGACGCACACTCTCTCCCTTGCTGATATTTCCAGTCAAAGTCATATCCTGACAGAAGTAGCTGTAGCTACACCTGGTCCATGGGACCAGCACTGCAGTGGGAGCAGGGAATAGTCAAGAGTCATCAGGTTGTAATCCCTCAGACATGAATCTTGGACAAGCTACCTGAAATGGGATTTTACACTTTCCGAGGAACATCCCCTCACTCACCACAGCCAGCGGGGTGAAGAACCTGAGTGTCTGAAGGACATGACCCAGAGCAGCAAAGGCCTGTTATTATGGATTCAGACATGTCTTTGAGATTTAGACTTGTCCCCAAAATTCCCTCACCCTCACTGAAATTGTTTGGCTTTCTGGACCACAGGATCCATGTGTACAGGACACTGATGTCTCCCCTGTACATGCCACTGGCCACAGAGGTCAGTGTGCTCCAGCCGTGCTCTGCTCCACCTTTCCTGCAGGTTCTACACCACAGAACATCTCCCCTTGACCTGTTTGACTCCTTTGCTATCAAAGCTGGAGATGTAAAGGAAAGCAGAGTTCAGTTTGCCCCTAGTTTGTGTGTACTGACACAAAACACCCCTGTGCTCCTCAGGCCTCTGCAAAACTGAAAGTCATTTCCAACCCAAGTGATTCGTGGGAATCTGGTGGGAACAGAGAGGGTGAAAGCTGTGGCCACATTCAGATGGTTCCTTTTACAATTGCAAGTTAAACTGTCTGTGCTTTCCCTTTTTCAAGATGAGAATCCAGCTTGTCTGGCTCTCAAGGATGTCAGGAGGCTCAGTTCATTAAAACATGTGAAATATGTTTTCATACCAGCCCTTGGCAACTCCAGCACAGTTTATCCCAGTGCTGGAAGCACCTCTCATTCCAGCCTGCTCTGGGAGGGTCAGCAGAGCCCCATTCTCTGGAGCTGATAGAGGTTTTTGGGGTGCTTTTAATCAAGCACTGTTAACTATAAACTGAAGATCTGAGTGATGCAGTGTCTGCCCTGTATCTCACTGCTCTTGTCCCCTCCCGCAGGCAAATCACCTCCTGCTCTTTGCTTCCTGTTGGAAGACACTCCTGAATAAACAATTTCCCTTTGCATACCTGGCTCAGTTTGCTAAAATTATGAGAAAGCTTCTGCTTTAAGATGACCATTCTCTGGCAACAAGCAGCTAAAAAAGGAGAATTAATACAGAGGAGGGAGCATAGGGAGGAATGAGAGCTCAAGGGAAATGGGAAGTATTTTCAGCAGCATTTTTATTCCTCACATAACCCCACTTTCTTTTGCACTTTTTTCCTATCCCTATCCACTGGTACTGCAGTGCACCCATCCTCTCTGGAGTAGAAGCCTATTTTTAGGGAGATATGATCCAAGTGAACTGACCCTTGGTGGACTCAAAATGGTAACGAAGGGTCACAGAGAGACTCCCGGGCACTCTTGGGGCCAAGGCCAGTGGAATGTCACCGTCACCCTCTCCGGCTGCACTTGAGAGCCCTGGTGCTGAGGCAGCTTCAGGCTGAAAAATCCCAGTTGCTGGCAGCTGCCCTCTTGTGTTTCATGTTGCAGACAAGTGTCCAATGACAGTTGCTGCCTTGGAAAGTTTTTCAGAACGAGCCCAGGCTATGTGGACTGAACGCTGACAAGTGTCAGGGACACGAGAGATGCTGCTCCCAGATCTTGTTTCCAACCTTCCTGGCTCTGTCCTATAGTTTAAATTTGAACACACACAGGCTCTGATGAGACCAAAATTATCCTCCAGTTTGTAGGTCACTTTGAGCTTCCCTGTATGAGCACAGCACAAATGGCTGGGCAGAGCTGTCCTACCAAACCCAGCCCACCACCGCTGCTCAAACCCCAGTGCAGTTGTCATTTTGCACTTGACCAAAGTGATACACAAAAGAAACAGTTCCCAAATCTTAATAATAAGATTCATACACACCTAATAAGGTGATACACACATGAAACAGTTCCCAAATCTTAATAATTTCTAGCCTAGCCTTATCCTTTCAGTCAGTGTCACGCAGCCAAAATTTCAAGACCCAAGCAGAAAAATGAGTGCATAAAACTTGCAGTCTGAGGTTTGATAATGACAAGACCAGAATCTGTTGGAAGACTGCAAAGTTAAGTCTCACAAAAACATCTAGACAAATTACTTAATTTCCATACAAGTTCTCCTCTTCCAGAGTGGATGGACACTTCAAAAGACAAAAAGATACAGCAAGAATTGTTTTTCTCTACTACAAATCAAGCTGTTTGAAGAATTTACATAAACAGGATGTAAATGCCAAACACAAAAGTGCAATAAAGTTTTACTTTAGCCTCTGTGAGCATAAAATTGCAAGATACACACTGAGAAACCAGGCAGGGCACCAGACTGACTTTCCTACAGATGTGTCAGTTAGTCCAGGAAATAAATGCTGCTTTTTTGTTCAAAGACTGAAATAGAGATATGGGCTGGTAATAGATGATCTCAACAGAATCCTGGCATCTGTAGCCTATGAATTACCTCTCTGCTCCCTTTGATTCAGCTAGGGGTCAAACTAGGCTTTTTTCTACCTGAGCAACCTGGTTTAGTGGGAGATGTCCCTGCTCCCTGCAGGGGGGTTGGACTAGATGGCCTTTAAAGGTCCCTTCCAGCCCAAATCGTTCTGTGATAAAATATTCCAAGTTAAATACCTGGTCCCAGTGTCTCAGCACTGAGAGGACGGGGTAGAGCTCAGACCTCGAGGAGCTCAGATCAAGTGTTGGGAATGGTGGTGGGCTCTTGAGGGAAGGAGAAAGGGGCGATGCAAGGGAGAGGAAACAGCATCCCAACGATGTCACCGGAGCCGATGCAGGATGAAGGGATGGGCTTGGCAGGGCCTCTAGCGGCCGCCTCACATCACTGTCTGATTTCTGAACAGTTCCAACAATCCTGTCTCCCCAGTCCTGAACCCACGAGGGCTTCTTAACACTGGCTGCAGGTATGCAGCCCTTGGATGCAGCATTGCCGGGTGTCTCCCCAGCCGTGCAGGGCACTGCGGGGCCGCTGCTCCCGTCACAAGGAGCTGTAATTTCAGAAGAGCCATCGGCTGTTCCCTGTCACCGGCACCCTGCTCTGTCAGCTCCCACGTCATAAACACCCTGCAGGCAGCAGAGTTGTTCTCCTGGGAGTTCTGAATTCCCTCGGGGCAGCACCAGCTCAGTCAGCTGAGCACCAAGCACAGGAGGCTTCGGAGAAACCAGGAATAGCGTCTGGCAGACGGCAAAGAGCAGAGTCCAAGACTGGAGGGAGCACTTGGAGGGAAGAGGCCTTCAGGAAAAAAGAGTTTAGCCAAGTAAAGCTCACAGACACCAAAATCACGACAACCATCAGTCAAAATTGTTTCGAACAAAGTCTTGTCTGAAAAGTAAAGCCCACGTGAATGCTCTCTCGGCTTCATTTGCAAAGCTCCTGTGTATGAACAAAGTAACTCAGCTCCTGTGATTTCACAAACTATTTCACAACCCCTTTTAAAATCCACCATTGTGCCGGCAGCTAAAGTGGTTCCAATAAATCAGGATCAATCAGCAAAGACAATTTAACTTACTGAATCTGAAGTATTTCCTTCCCTAATGTCTCCTGTGTGTTTATTAGCAATGCTATAAACTACTAAGGTTCCTCACTTGGCATTAGTGAGGCAGGTACTTTATTCTTCTCTTTTTGTACCCTACTCAATATACTCCTGGGTAATTTTAATCTTTTTCTTTTTTTTTTTTACACTGGCAAATGCAGCTTTGCAATGCCAGGCTTATTAAGGGATATACAAAATGGACTTAAGTAAGGTTAAGAGCAAGTCAAATTCACTTAGTGCTTTTTCATTTCACTTACCCCACGGTGTAGAACTCACCCAGTGCTGGGGGCATAAAATAACCTTCTGTATCATTTAACTCCAAGTTAATGGTTATGGTAACTTCTATATAAATTCTCCATATGCACTGTTACTAAAGTGTTTCCACATAATTAAGAATTATCCTCAGTCCTTAACTGGAATGCTGAGGTTCATGTATGGATTTCTAAATTGCTTCGAGCAACCTTTTAAATATTCATTTATTTCAAGAAAAAAATCCAAAAAACAACCCACACATAAAAACCCCCAAACCACTGAGAAAGGTGCCAGTCTGAAAAAAAGAAAACAAAACAAGAAAACAACCTTAACCTACCAGCAAAATGGTCCCAAAATTCCCCTTGGTCTGCAGAAGTGTCCTCCTGTGTGCACTGTGGCTCCTGAGCAGGGAAAAGCACAGTCAGGGACAGAGCCAGCTTCCAACAGCAGCCCCAGCTTTGCAAACAAGGCTTTGACATTTCCAGCTATTAATTTCTCTAATCACTGTGCAGTCTCTGGCCTGCAGGAAAGCAGAAAGCTCCCAGGCAGATCTGCAGCACTGAACCGTCTGCACTTAATTTATGGATTAGACTGGCACGTTGTTGGTGAGTTTGTTTGCCACAGAATTAAAAAGGCTTTGGCTCCATGCAGAAAAATGAGCTAATGATGAATCCTGTGTGAAGGAGCAGCAGCACTGACCTGCTCTGGACTGTCACAACTGGGAAGATGTCTGGACACTGAACTTGTTTCTGCATGTTTTTGGTCCCAGAAAGGTCGGCTTGCAGGGAATTTAACGCAGAGTAGTGCAAAACAATACATTTTATTTGTTCACAGTTAAACACAAGCAACTGCCTTGACATTTTAGAACATTCTAATAAGGACAGCAAAACCTCCTTTTGGTTTAAGTTCTCTTTAGCTTACGATTGTACCATTTCCTCGTTTTTCATATTTATGGCATTTAATGTGGATTGTTTAACATGCTTACAAAGAGCGAGGCAGGGAACAGATTAACTTGACAAAGACAGCAATTTTAGATTTAACTAAAAGCAGTCAGTTAAAAAAATCTGTTTCCACTTCACTGATGGGACCCCTTCAAACAAACTGCAAGTTAACTACATACAGCAGATCCACGATTTTTAGACTTACAAAAAAAAAAAAAAAAAAAAGAAATAATTGCAAAATTTTGTTCCTCCATAATCTTTGTGGTCCATAAACAAACCGAAAGTGGTTTCCATTACTATCCTGGTGCTAAAATCCTGTTTAAAAGAAGAATAAAGTCACCTTATCAACGAGCTTGAGTCACTGCCAGGGCGTTTTTGTAACCGACACAAAACCCACCTCTCCTCGGAACGCCGGATACACCCCCGGGCTGGGCAGGGCAGGATGGGGAATGAGCTTGTCCAGCATCCCAGCCCATCAGGGCAATGTGCAAACCGTTCCCTCCTGGGGCTGGGATCCGGTGGGGAAAGGGGCAGGAAACCTCCAAATCTTCCCGAAACACACGCTACCACGTTTGCTACCGCTAAGTCTGAGAAAGGCTAAAGACATGTCGACAAAACCAGTCTGTCACTTACAACCAACTCTCTACTCTCTATTCCATGCAGAGTCAAGCTTGGACACAACCACTGAAGTTCAACCTCTACTCTCAGGGCTCCGACTGACCAACCCAAAGGACACGGAAAAATAATTTAAGACAGGCAGAAATGTATTTAGACCCTGGGTGTTACGGAAGAAGCGGAAAACGGGGGGGAAAGTCCTGTCAGGAGCAAGCCAGCACAGTGCCAGCTGTTTTGACAGCCTCGTTCCTATCAGGGTTAAGAAGGGATTTGAACTACAAATGCAAGTGTTCTTGGACTTGATTTCTATGTGAGGCAATTCCTGAACAGCAGCTGCCACCCACAGACTGTTTCAGAGGAGAGGCCACGTGTGAGGGTGACGGTGAAGCCTGATGTGTCCGAGCACACCCGGCCCCAGACACATCCAACATTTAGAACAAGCACTCTGCCTTCCTAACAGCAGGCTCTGCTCTGTCACGAAGGAGATTGAGTCTGACCACTGACAAGCCCTGATCCCAAAATCCTCCTTCACAGAAGGCTCATCATTGACTTGATTAACATCGAAAGGCTTCACACCAGGATTCTGATTCCCAGTTTGAACAGGATTCCTCCTCAGCCTTGCCTTCTGAGGAAGCAGGATGAGGGTGAAGGGCAGAGACCTAGAGCCAAACTGACATTGCTGAGCTGAAAAATGTGCTGCAGCCTGAGCAGAAGAGCACTCGAAGGAAACCATATTCTGAACGCATTCCCAGGAAGAACGAAGCCAATTGCTTGGACTCAACACACGGTGGTCTTGCTCAGACCAGGAACAAAGAGCAGAACTGTGAAGGAGGATCAGGCAGCACATTTCTCTGATTAGAGAAACAAATCCTCCTCTGCAGATCTTCATAAGCTTGCAATTCTACATCCAGGTTCTGCATGCTCTCCCTACTTCAGTAAAGCTTCCTTTTCCCTCTTCTCCCACCCCAATTGCTTTCCCATACAAACCAGTCTGAGGTCAGTAACAGTCTGTCAGGCAAACACTTAAAATACCAAGAAGATCAGAAGCTAGTGTTTTAACAAGTCTTCAGCATTTACGGTCTCTTCTGCATTACAAGCTCCAGTTCCTTTTTGTCTGTTCAAATGTAACTTTCCAGGAAATGTTAAGGACAATATAAACAGTGATCATGAATTAGGGTGAATGAATCATTTTGCAGAGGTACAGTATCTTTAAACATTTGGGTATTCAATCAGACTCCAACTTAATGAAGACTGAGGGATGTGGGACAATGGACAGGCAAAACAGAGACCCTTGGATGAATGCACTGGAAATTCTAGTGCTGCTTCTTTCCAGGATGAAAGGAACCGAAGTCACCTGGACAGGCAGCACAACCAACTGCTCTAAATTGGAAGCTTGCAAGGAAATACAAAGCATTCAGAGTAGACTCACAAATGTTAATTTGGCCTCATATTGCACTCAAGTTCATAAACGCAGCCACTCAACTGGGGACAGGGAGAAAGGGCAAAAATACTTGCAAATGCTACCAGTTGTCCCTTCAAATTAGTACACGCTGCTAAGGACTGAATTGGAGAAAGAAGCAAGAGTTAGGCTGGGCATTTCAATTCCAGACCCAAAAATCCACTTTGCATTCGTTCAGCAGCCTCCTTCCGTTCCTGGCCATCGATCCTGCTCCGCTGCATGAGCCACTGCTCAGACCAAAGAAACATAAAAGCTTTTAGTTAAACTTGCACTCACGCCTCCTGTTCTATGCCAAGAATATGAAAATAACACTGATTGACTATCTTCCTCTTTAACTGTGGTCATGATGAGTTTCATTGTAGTCCATGATATGAAGCTGTCCAACACTGCTTTCCTGGAGCTTGGGCGAGAGGCTGAGGTTATCGGGGCTCGGAGGGGCCTTCGACTCCATGCTTGGATCTTTACATAGTTCAGTCTTTAGAGCATCAGACAGCCTGTTGATGGTCACACCCTCCTCATCACACTGGCTCTCGCTCTTGTTGCGAAATAATTCTCGTGCCTTCATTCCAAGGAAGCTCTTGGAGCTGGGGAGTGAACCTACAGTCAGAGGGACAGTGGATGAGGGCTCCAGCAACACGGATGTCTCCCAGCGACTGCTCAGCCTCTGGTTCTGGGGTTTCTCTGGGGTGGAGAGCTCGCTGCTGCTGCCACCCTTACTGCTACTGCTGCCTCGAGTGCTGGGAGGTTTGGTCTCTCCATTTCTACCAATGGTTTCTTCACTGTTTCCTGCCACTGTATCTTCATTACCACAGTCCACCCTGTTTGGGAGAGAGAGAGGATACAGTGTCAAGGAAATCATAACAACTAAACAGTGGAGAGGGAAACGCTGGCCAAGGCAGCTTACTTTCATTACCTTCCATTTCTGCTACTGAGTATGTACTTCAACAGGTTTCTTTTCATAGTTGTGTGGCAAAGCAGGAGTGACACAGGGTAACCAGAAGTGTCACACACTCAGCTTTGCAACACCCAGTGCTTTAAGTCCAAAACAATAATCCCACAGCAGAATGCAACTGGATCCTGATCTGTTACAGCAAAGGAAGAGCTCTGTACATCTTCCTTGGACTGGAGGTCTTTCCTTTACCTAACCCAAGCACAGTGATCACCACAAGCTGGCAGTGCAAGGGATGACCCTGATGCTGTGGCAGAATTTGGTGTAGGAATAAAGGCACAATCTGAAGGGAAGTACAGCACTACCCAGATGCTTTAGGCAGACAGATGTAAAACAAACACTGAACAACTGCCTAACAATTTGTAGATTAAAGTGAGGTTTCTCTCAAATTTCAGTAACAGTTCAGCTATCTGAGAAGTACTTCATCAGCACTTCCAGTGTTGTCAAGGACTCCCTGTAACCTGGGCAGAGTCCTGAAAAAACATATTCAATCTCAAAAAGGTGGAGCAACACAAATATTTTGGGGTGATGCATCCAAGTGCTAGGAATCCCACAAGGATACCAACATTCATGAGTCCTGCCTATTTTACATAACCACACTTACCTTTCTTCTGCTGCTTCAGCTGCTTCTGTTTTATCATCTTCAAGTTTTTTCAGTAGGCTGCTCTTCTCCAGACGGCCAAACAGATCCAAGATCTCCAGCTCAAATGCCTGTGTGATTCTTTTCTGGGCCTTGTACCTACTTTCTACTGCTTGCAGCTGACCTCTGAACAGAAAAAGAAACCAAAATGTCCAATGTCTCCAGATTCTACCTCAACTATGATAACACATATGAGAAAGCACAGCTAAAATGTTACACAGGAAGCCCCTACCTTGCTTGGATTTTGACATCTTCCAGGTATTTTTTTTGCTCCAGGAAGAGGTGGTCCTTTTTTGCAAGCTGAGATTCCAGTTCAGCTATCCTTTTCTGGGAAGCATCGAGCCTTTGGCTTTGCTGTTGAACACAGGACTTTGCTTTCTCCAGTTCTTTCCGAAAGGCAGCGTGCAACATTTCAACCTCCTCGAAGCAAACAACACAATGTTAAAGCATAATTTGATAGTGTGTTATTTTTACTGATGTTCAGACATGTTTCTGATGTTATAAATAGGCACATTTTAAAGGAGGATAGAATAAAAGCAGCACTTCTAAAAACAGATATAGAAAACTGGCTGTGCTGAGGATGTACACTATTAAAATAACTACACATCACTGGAATTTATTAGCACATTAATGTTCCTTATGAAAAGCTCTTTTCATCAAAGCAAACTTGCCAGTTCTGCACTGGATTAGAATAGACAAACTCCATTTTAAATCCATTTTTTGCAACATGACGTTCATTAAACAGCAGTAAAAGCCTTTTTTTGGCTTATTATTCACCTTCTTTAATTACTTTCTCTCACGCAGAAACAGTTATATTGTTGTGTAATTTACTTGCTTCTAATTAAAAAAAGGTTTCTTTGAAGTCAGGAAGTAAAACCATATGAACCACAGAAGTTTTAGTGAAGCTACTACTAACTTTTAATAGGAAAATGACTAAGTGAGAAGACTTAAGATGTTTGTTTTAAAGCAGCACCTCATGAAAACCAGTAAAATCCTGGTTAAGATCTTTCTCCAGATTCTGGCACTATTGCACTACATTACTTTACCAACCATCTGCTGTCAATTACGTTACAAGCACAGTAGAGTCTTGGCCTTTGGAAAAAAAAATTGCTAAGAATTTATATCAAGTAGCTAAAACTGATCTCAGGTGTACCCCAACCACCCCTTTTTAGCTTTCAGAAGGGGCACTGAAAATATTCCTTAAACCTACAGGGCACACAGATATCTGAACAGATCAAACACAAAATCAAATCCCTGAAAATGAATTTCAGAACAAAGTTATCTGTTAAGTTATGAGGCATTTCCTTCTGAACCCAAGGCTGGGAGATGCTGGGTGATGCCCTCAAGTGAAGCCTCCCCAAAAGCCCTCCCTGCAGCTCTGCAATACCTTTGTAGTGTCTGTGTGCTTGTGCTGCAGCTGCTCCAGGTACAGCTCGTTGACCTCCCCAAGAACCAGCAGCTGCCTGTTCAAGAACTCCATCTGCTGTTGCACTGACTCGCTGTTGGAAAGCTGGAAGGAGAAAGGGAACAGGATCCAACACTGGGATGGATGGGTCAGCAGGAGAGCCACAGCTGACAGGCACTGTGTTCACAGGGGATTTTTACAAAGGAGGGACACAAAGACCAGAATCAAATGCATCCTAAATAGTGTTAAATTAGTTTTCATAGAGAACTTCTAATTTCCATTCAACTTCTGACATAAGATCTCCAAGTTGTCAAGATTTAATACAAGCTCGTAATGCTCAATCTGCAAATTCCTGCTGTGGAAAAAGCAACCAAGATGAGAAGACTCAGAAGCCCTTGAACTGAGTTCAGAGTTTCTTCACCAAAATACATTTTTCTTTGTTGTTTTTGTGTAATTAATATCAGACTCTAAAGAACTAAGCACAGGCTTCTTTCAGAACAAGAAAGAAAAAGCACCTGATGAAAATTATCAGGCAAAAAATAAACAGAAAGACACAAAGGGACCCTGGGAACACTGACTCTTCTTACCTTTTGAGAAACTTGGCTAAGCAGCAATTCAGTGTGACACACCTTGTTGTTGGCCTTCTTCAATTCTAACCTCAGATCTGCTATCATATTCCTGCAGTCTTCCAGCTTGGTCTGTTCAAGTGACAAAAAAATTACTCAGGTTCTGAAACTTCACCAAGGACAGCAAGGGCACAGGGCTGGAAAGCTGTAACCCCCAGCACTGGAAATCAAGTTATACTGAGCCCTTGTGAAAGCCCCCAAACCAGCAAGACACTGCCTTTTCCTATTTCCAAAATTAAGACAGGACAAAACAACTATAAAAGCACTTCCAATTGTGCACTGCCTTACTGTGAATTAAGACAATATCTCTAACAGAAACGTACAGCATTCTCTCAGATATTTCATGCCTTGTTATTAAGAAGGTTATTTTTAAAACCAGTAAGTAGACAACAATTTTGTTCATGCTTCATACCTGCAATTCCTGGCTCTGGTTGTAGAATTCCTCCCGGTCGTGCTGCAGCTGTCTGATCTGGCTGTGAAGCTGAGCCACTATATTATCATGTTCCTCCTGAAACTGGTGGTACCTTGCCTGTTCTTTCTGCAGACTCAGTTTCAAGGCCTGGATTTCCTTTTCCTGTAGTTTCAGCTGATCTTTCTGTTAAGAATCCCACATGAAGCATCAGACAAGGCACCTGCTTATGAGTTAGAACACCTGTCCTAAAGCACCAGCCAAGCAAAGCTGTCCGTTACCAGCAGGGCAGGCAAACACTTTTCCACACACGGAACACTTTATATAGAGCATGTTCTTAAGGCTTTGGGGGTTTGGTTTGATTTTGGCTGAAAAGGAGATGAAATGGTGATAAGAGTGGACAGGCTGAAAACTCACAGCCACATCCAAAGGCACAAGGAGCAGTAACATATTTTTCCACTGCCTCTCATGCTTTCAGCAGGGACTTGGGCTTCACAGCTGAAACAACAGTTCATCTTCCAAAATCTATTCCGAAGTCTACTTTTGGCTCTTGCAGTGAATCACCAGAAAGTGAAACTGTTGATGGAATTAGCTATAGTATGAAAATACAGAATGAAACACACCTAAATCTGTAATGAGACATCCTTCAATGCACTTAAAACTTCAGATTCTATCATAGTGAACAGGAAAAGAACACTGCAGTTTTCAGGTTTTGCTATTATTCCTCAACCGGGGCAATACTTCCTTAAATATGCAATAAGGTGTCTAGCCAGGCACTGAACAACTGCTCCACTAACAGGGAAGCCTTTAACATTATCCATAGGCAAATGCTGGCAGGGGTCAAGTATGAAGGCAGCCACTGATTCAGCTGCCTGAAGTCAATTAGAAACTACAGCCTTTAATGACGGCGCACGAGTCATTCCACAAACACTGACTTCAAAAAGGTGAGAAAAGAGGCTTCTTTTTTAATTGGCCGGACCAATTAACACTGGTGAAGCACCAGTGTGTTTCCATCAGTGCTAGAGCTGGGTCCCTGCTCACCATGGCAGCGTTGTGCTCCTCCAGAGCTGTAGCTTTGATGACTTTCCTCAGGAGCCGGCGGTTCCGCAGGGCGTGCTGCTGCCTCTTGAAGCGCTCGTACAGCAGCTGGTTGTGCAGCAAAAGCAGCTGGTTCCGCAGGGTGTGAATCTCATCTGAAGGGGGAGAACCTGGATTGGGACACAGAAGAGCTTATTGGACTGCACTGGGCCTGTTCCACGCACGGGAAGTGTTTTCTGAAGTAAAAAATCAGATGTAAAAATCCATCTGCTCTATCTGACCTCTGACGCAAACTTCAAATTGTAAACATTTTTCCCAAAGCGACACGTCTGTGCGTTTCAAATGGATTCCTCCTCTTATTAAGGAAAAAAAGCCAAGCTCACCATCACCACAGAAGCCTAAGAGCACAAAACTATGACAGCCACACAAGTGAAGCAGCAAGAAAAACAATCACCAGTTTTAGATTCAACTAGTAGTGAGGAGGTGGAAGGATGTGTTGGATGATCAGCACCACTCTGAAGCCCAGCAGGTCTGAAATGGTCAAAAGCAGAAGTGTCTAGAATTGTGGGGAGGGCAGTTTACACTTTTCCAAGATGAAAAATAGCAGCTCATCTCACTGGAACACAGCTGTCTATCTGCTAAGCAGATGAACCATGACTTAATGGAGGGCACCAGCTTTTGCAGCATTAGTTATAAAAAACACAAACAAAAGGTATGCAGGTCATTGTTTAAGCAAGTCTAATAATAGAGAAACAGATTGCCAAAACACATGAGAAATTTCCTCACCTCCAAAGTGAGTCCAGTCAGCAGATTTGCTTGGCAGAGACAGTCTGAAAAATGAAAATGCAGCATTAAGTTTAAATATAAAAAACACTCTGCAAGTCACTTTAAAATACAATGTGCACCTCAGAAGAGCTTACAGCCTAGTAAAAGTACAATTAAGGTCAGTTGGTATAAAAAGAATATGGGGGAATTGTGCAGCTCCTTTTCAGGCACAGCTATTAAAATTAAGCCACTACAAAAAGGAGTAACGAGAAAGTTTGTGAAGTAATATTTTCAGTCACCTACTTGTTCAGCTCCTTAGTGTGTGCATCTGCTCCTTGCTGAATCAGTCTGTCCAGCACTTCCACGGGAGAAGTCGAGGACATACAGTCATCCTCCTGGGTTCCCTTGGCTTTCTTTAGCAGCTCCTCAGTCTTCTTGCCAACAAAGAGGTAGGCAGTCTTTGGTAATGCAACCTCGAAGAGGTGCTCATAGAGGGGAGGCTGCCCACTCCCAAACACCACCCTTCTTTGTGCTGGTACTTTGCACGGGCTGGGAGTGAGGATACTCGTCTCCCCAGAGGTTCCTTCCCTGTTCCCAGCAGGGCTTTCCCCAGAGCCTCCACAGGGCTTGTCTATGGGAGTAAACGTTTGTTTGGGTGTTTCCCGTGCATTCTCAGGCCCAGGCTTGTCCAGGGATGTTAAAGGCTCAGAGGTCTGGCTGTGTCCCTGCACACTGGAGACGGCTGAGTGGGTTTTCTTCTGAGAGCCTGACAGACTTTCATTTGTGCGGTAAAACGGGGAGTCAAACCCTCCTCTAGGCACCATGTGTTCAGCATCAGTCGTGATCTCCGAGATCTCTTTAGATATTGCATCTGAGGAGAGGGGGGAGCACCATTATGCACCTTGTATTTCAGCATTACAGACATTTCCTTAGCCCAGATGTAGGTAAGGGTGACAGGCATTACCTTCCTCTCTGTCCTTTTCAGCGCTGTCTTCGAACGACAAACCACCCAAAAACTCTGCGAGATCACTTAAGGTTACTGAACTTTTACTACTGGGTATGTCTGAAAAAAAGGAAAGGAAAACCAAAAAGTTAGTTGTTCAGGTGCTGTTTCCTCCAGCCTTAGCACAGCACAAAACACAAGTCTTTTACTGCTGCAACATCCTTGGAATAAGCTTGTGCCTCCTTCAGATGCTTCCTCAAAGGAGGAAGTTACTTGACTGCTGTTCCATTCTATGTGGAAACCAGGTTGATCAGTCACAGGTCAGCCCTGATCCCAAAATGTAATCTTGTAAGCTTAACATTTGCTATTGCACAACCTCTGTAAGGATGTGCTGTTTGCAATTTAACCCATTAAATAACCAGAATAAAAAAGGTGGTTCATGTGCAGCGTGGCTGTACTTCCACCTTCACATTAACCTCCCTCCAGCTTCTGCTCTGGCTCCACAAGGACACAGCACTTGCCTGAATAAAGGAAGTTTAGCCATCTGATGTAATACAAACTTGCCAACATGTGGCTACTCATCAAAACTCAGAGAGAGCTGCCAGAGGGGTACACCCCAGAGCACCCAGGACAGAAACCTCACACTCAGCTCAAGTCACAGAACAGGAGCCCAGGGAAAAACTTTGCCTGTTCTTAACTTGGAATTCAGAAAGTTCAGATTCCAGCATTCCTACACGACTACACCAAGGAAAACCAGCTTTAAATTTCATTGTCATCTCCACTTTGAAGGCAGTAAAGATTCACAGCACAGAAGTCTCAAAGACAGTGCTAAAATCCCTTCCTACAGCTGTCACAGATGTAGATGACAGAGAATGGAAAATGGAATCTAGATTTACCTATTAAAAGTTGAGTTCCTCAACCATCCACTGCTGATTTCAAAATTCCACAGGACTTTAATAAAAGGTTCAAATACAGCAATACAATTGTAGATAGGAAACAAAGTTTTTCCAAAAGCCTTTAAAAGGGAACATCATATCTATCCTTACAGTTTGATCCAGACATAAAACTGACTTCACTGAGTAAGACTTCATATACAACTTGCTGCTTCTAATTAAAAAAATTCATCCTCAAAGAATCAGGTTTTATAAAAAAATAAATATCCTTTTCCAGCCTTCAGTGTAGATCTGTATATTTAAACATGCATAAGAATGCATGAGAGCCAGGTAAAAAAAAAAATCTGCAAGCTACTTTTCTGAAGGTGAATGGTTAAAATGAAATCAAAAGCATCACAAGGTTTTAAGTTGAATCACAGTTAAGGCAGGATCCTGGAACTACAAAGAACTCGGGGGGAAAAAAAAAGATAAAAACCTGTGGAAAAGTGTTTGGGAATTGGAACATGTGTCAATAAAACCCAGATTTGTTTACAACAAGTAATGGGGAGAGGAAAATGGAGTTTACCCAATGATTTATCGCTGTTTATGACATTTTGCTGTCGGTACAGTAAAGGCCTCCCAGGATCTGGTTTGTCCTCCTGAAAAACAAAACAAACCCGAAATACATTACTTGCATTAGGTATTGTTGGAAATAAACCTCTTGGACAGTTTCACAGAAAGAACTTTACTGCAAACAGATGGCTTAAACAGCAAACCCATGTAAGAAGTCTGAAAACTGTGCAACTGGAAGTGGCAATAGTTGTCTAAACTTAGAAGAAAATGAGTTTTTGCAACGAAATGCAGCATTTTTTATGAACCAGTCACTCTGATTTTTTCTTTCTCAGTTATGGTCACTGCATATAAGGCAAGTCAATGAAAAAAAACCAGATTAGTTTGGCAGAAGAATTTTGTAATACCTTTTTAGGAGGCGTGGCAGCAGCTGAAGGGAGTGAAACATGCACAAAGTCATCTGAAGTGCAGGGTGGAGGAGGAGATGTGGCTGGTGTTCCCAAAGGTGTTCCTTTCCCCCCTGCTGAAAAGGAGCACAAGTTTTCTCAGCAGGCTCCCCCTTCCTCCTTTCAGCTGATTTATTTCATGTGAAGAATTGTATGTTTAAACACTATCTCAACCATTTACTTAAATCTCTCTCAACTGTTTATCAATATGAAAGTGCACAGTTTCCAAGAGGCTGCTTCAGACTTTGGCACTGAATTCTTGCATTTCCCCTCTCCGTGTTTGCATCAGCATTGCTCTAAATGAGGAGGTACTGAGTTCCCAGAAGGCACAACTCAAGCCTATCAAATGGCATGGTGTGGCATCATTCCCATTTAAGAAGCTGACAGTAAAATTTAAAGCCAGAAATTTCCATTATGATAAACCTTGAAAGCCTAAATTCCAAAATTCAGCACGTACCAGAGGTGCCAAAAGCTTTGCTGTAAGGTTGTGATGCAGACTGGGATGACTCTGATGTGACAACTCCAGGGGAAGTGGGTGGGGTGGTCATACCACACACTGCAGAAGGGCTCCAGATGGTGACCTGTGCCACAGCAATAAAACACACATCAGAGCTCAGAAAAGGAACACGGGAAACACCCAAATCCAGGCTCTCACACAGGAAATCAGGTGGGGATTAAATCCAAAACGTACACAAAGCACTGAAGAATTCACAGCACTTGTCAGAAATGTGAATTTTTAAGGCTGTCACGAGAAACTATGGAAGTGCAAAGTATGAAAGGTTGCTGTGCTTCATCTTCTGCTTTACCTGCTGTGGCTCAGTTGACAGCCTCGAGGACTGTGGGCTCAGGATCTGAGGTAGCTGCCCTGGCATTTGTGATAGTGTTAGCCGAGGAGTGGAGTACGGGGTAGAAGTCCCTGAAAGTTTTAAAAAAAATAATGAATTAAAATTTAAAAGTATCCAACACATCAAATACAACTCCATGGTTTTTCTGGCTAGGACTTAAAGGTTTTTAACCAAAGCATTTCAAATCCATTCAAAACAGACATTTGTAGGTAGCAAACAAGAGACTTTTCTTCCAGCTTAAAGAAGTATCTATGGAACATATTGCATACAACAGCTTTATTTTTTAGGGTGGTTTGGTTTTTTTGGGATGGAGAAGGCAGGGGAGGAAGAGGTAGTGGAAAAGCAATTTTGTGAATATGTACAACACATGTATCTATATATGTCTTTTTTTAAATGATGGGTTTTTTTCTGGTGCCTAAGAATCAGACTGTGTGGGATAAATCAGTAAGATTTATTTTTTTTTGCTCTAGGGCCAGTTTTCCTCCAGCAATTGAGTATTGATTAGCCATCAGACAGGTCTTACCATAGCTGCTCTGTATGTCAATGTAAGAGCTGGCACTGGGGTCAGTTTGATGATGTTTTAAGCTTGTGCAGAGTTTCCGAGACACAGAGTAATAACCATCTTCATACGAGGCTTCTGCAGGGTCCAGGGAGATTTTGGCACATTCTATCACAACATCATGAGTTTCTAGTCTTTTCCACCTGCAGACAGTTTTTGGATCCAAAAGAGTAAGTTAGTCAATGATTATTAAAAACAAAGAGTCCCTGGACATAGGAGGAATTGGCTTGTAGGATGGCTCATTTGTTCCAGACAGCTTTGCATGCTCCCAGCCAAACTGGAACAAGGCACCACACAGAAATTGCAACCAGATGACTTGTAAGAGGGGGTCTCAAAGAGGAGACAAACAGCCTGGACACAGAGATCCACAAAGGTCTGCCATGGAGCACTCTGGAAAGGAGGAACAGCATACGAAGACTTGGTTGATCCTGAGCTTCAGCAGCTGTAGAAATCAGCTCAACTAGACTCAGATGTTGGTAGTCAAAATTTAGACATGCCAGCAGTGAGGGAATCTTATATTATTTAAGCAAACACCGTCTGCAATGCCAGTTTCAGATCTGTGATTTTCCTCCCAAGTTTGGGGAATGTTTTTTAGGGTTTTATATCATATTACTACCTCCTTCATCCTGAAAACTATTCCTCACTAAATCAAGCAGCCAGATTAGATCCACCCAATATTTTCAGGGGATGGAAGTTCACTGTAAAGAAGAGAAAGCCCAGAAGGCTGTCTATTAAAGGCTGAGTTGGTTTTGAAAGTAAGATATTCTATGTCCAAGATACCAAATCAGAAGGCTTCCACTGGTAGTTTTGTGCCAATTTTGTGCTCCTTAGTGGTGCCACCCTCCCCCCTGCCAAACTGAGCATTGTGACATTCAATGGGTTCCCAGTTAGGAGTGATTTCCTAGTGGCTCTGAAAAGCAGGGCAAGAGCACTACAGTGCAGCAACAAGAGTCAAATTCTCCTCTTCAGTGGCTGGGCCTGTGGAGACAAGAGAAAAGCAGCAAGTGGTGCTGCTGCAGGCAAATGAGCCTATTGCTAAAGAAATCTAATACAGCTGATAATGTTAAGACATACCTGTTAAAAGAACTGATCTGTTAAATGAACCAATATCTAGGTACCAAAACAAGACACACTGAAGCCATTTTAAACACTGAAATCCCAAATACTTCAACAAACCAAAAGGAGTATGACCCAAACCTTAAGCCAATGAAGCGTGTCCTGGTAGATTCACTTTATTCATTATAAGCAAACTCTTAGAACTTTATGAGGATGTTTGATCATCAAGTCACAAAAACAAGACAAAGTCAATTGTTTAGTAGAAGACAGATTCCATCCCAGACACAAAACGAATTTAGAACCCCAACACTGCTGTTAATGGCCTTTCACAACAGCTTTTGCTTGTTCATCCAGCTGTAAGCTGGGATGAAGAAAGTCTACGTGTTTACCTGGTGTGCCTCTCAATCTGGGTGGCAAAACACCCTGGGCACACACTGCTGCTGACACAGAAAAGGTTTTGCTGCACACCTGCAATAACCTCACTGAAAGCTGCTCATTTAGAGCCTTTCCTATGAGCAGAGTGAACATATATATATATATATACCTTCGTGGGTCCAGTTCATGGTCCTTGGATCCAGTCACCAGCTCTGGATGAATTCGCACATGTTCCATCATTGGCTGGGGGAGAAGAGCAAGAAGAGGGATGTGTTATCAGCACAGCACTGACCTGCACAAAACTGGTGAGAAAACCACTGATCCCAATAATTCAGAATGTTGCATTTAACAGATAAAGCTAATTCACATCATGGCTTCAAGAGTTCATCTTGCTCCCAACTGAGCTTTCAGTCCAATTTTTAATCTGTTTTGTTTAGCAGCCCTCAGCTAAACTGGCAAATTTCTGGTATTCAATTGGCAAATACCTGCCTTTATATAGCTATGTGTCAGATATATACACATGAGCAGCATTTTACCTTGACTACTTCTTCAAAGGTCTCCAAGTTTTCCTTCATACTGTAGTGAGAACGCAGAAAGGAGACAAAATTGCAAGGATACATTCCATAGAGACGATGGAAGAGAGCATAAACACTGGCATGAAGATGGACAAGATAAATCTCTGCCACGTGACCTGGAAAAAGTAGTTAAACCTTTTTCATTACATTGGAGGAAAGAACAAAACTCCTAAGAATGCAAACAAAAGAACTTTTAAATTTGAAACGTTAGCTGGGACAAGTCTTCTGAGGTACAAACAGTCCCTAGTGAAACTGTGAAGTCTTCTCAGAAAACAGGCAACACTTATTCATCAGCTCACAGCAAACACAAAAATGGACCATTAATTACAAGTGTCCTGTCATTCTCAAAGCACACATTTTTATTCAAGTTAAAACCCAAAACCCCTCTAGACAGCGAGCCAGAGTTGGTAAGAACGATTTAAAAAGGAAAACTAAGGTTTGTTTTACCTCAAAGGTAAAAACCAAAAGCTTGTATCCACAAAAAGCAATCAGTACAGACTTGAATCTTACTATCCATCTTAAAGTTCCAATCCTACTTGCAATGCAGAATTGCTCTCTAAATAGCATCTCTATGTGCTTAACACAGCATTTGTTCATTCAGCCATGAGACACACACACAGATACTGCCAGTGTTAGATATCAGACCCCTCTCAACAAATTCAGCAGAGCCAAGGCTGTAAATGAGAAGACCAGTTTTACCAACACTTTCATATTTAGCTGCACGTTAAAATAAACTCTTACATATGCTGATTCTTTCCCCTCCCCATTTAATCTGGGAATCTCAAATTCCCAAATATCTGCCTCAAATGGTAGCATTTTCCCTTCTCTATCCAGTAAGATCAATCTCTGCTTTTCACTGTCATCAGGGTAGCATTTTGGTTCAATGAAACTTCGTGTAGTAACAGCACCACATGGAAGAATCTAAGAGACTTCTGAATTTTGAGCAAAGAACTCCCAGATGCTACTGAAGAACAGAACAGCTTGTGGGCTTAACACATCATTTTCTGTGTTTAAATAACCTCAGACCATTAAGAGCCTCACAAAAGAACTGCATACAAGTCACAGGGACTCTGCTAAACCACAACTGCATGCAACAAAGTTGAAATCTCACCTGGATTCTGCAAGCACCAGGCTGAGAGACGCCCAAAGATACCAAAGAAATCATGAAGGTACTGTTTGCCAGACTGAGGAATCATTGGCAACATGGTTATTAGCACTAGGACACCTGTGGTGAGTACTACTACATCTGTGTCAGTCTGCAAGAAGGGAAAAAACCTGCATTAGTTAAAAGTGTTGAACTTCATTTTTTCCAAGGATGAAGTGAACGCTGAGTCATCATCATGGAAAAAGTTCTCTGTTGAAACAGTCCCTCTGAACCCTACCACAACTTAATGATCCAAGATTACTGCGGTTTTCTTTTCATCCGGAACAACTCCAAGATTTTGGATTGCTGCTCCTACTCTGCTGCTTTCCTGCATAAAGACTTGCCTTAGTTCAAAAGGGAACATCACCACAGTTCCACAACCGAGTAGAAAAATAAAATTACTGGTATGTGAAGCATCTTATGTGTCGCCTTCCTTCCTTTCCAGAGCTGAGAACACACAGCACTCAGAGCCTCAGGAACTGCACATCTGATCAGGGTGTTCAAGGGTGTTGGCCAGTTACCAACACAGGGGTCAAAAGCTTTCCTCTTAACCTGGCTGATGGCTCTGCCTGCTGGATATTTCACCCAGCAATAATCCAACGATGCTACAACGCCTTGGCTTGGACTGTGAGAAAGGGATGTGTCAGTGAAAGCCTTTGGCTACATGGAACAGTATCAGGGAATCACATTTTAGGATAGGACACAGAAAATGTTCAAACTCTTTCCAACTGGAGTCCCCACTTGTTTCCCCAGTTTAAAGCACATTTTCCTTGGTAGTTCCTGTGCTTTGGCAGCACAGGGGGTACAGAACAGAGGTAAGGTGCCACTGAGCTGCTCTTGGATCTGGTATCTCCCAGGAGATATCACCAGCTGCTCTGGTATCTCCCAGGAGCCACCAGGGCTGATGGGACATATTCAGTGTCAGGGATTTTTCTTCCTCTGTATGTCTACCTCAGTCACACATAAACTATTACAGCACATTTCCTGTCCGTCCCAATTCCTCTGTACACATCCCAAGCACTTCCACATCTCTGTTCTACTCCTGCCAGCTTTCTGACTCACTTCACTCCTCTCTCAATCCCACTGCAAAGGGTAGCAGAACTCATCAGGAGTTCCAGTCACAGCACTTGTAGCTGCTCCCTTGGCAGTTACAAATCAGTGGTTTTGTTTTGAAGAGCACTGGCACTTGGCTACATCATGCACTTAAATGTGATTTTAATGTGAATTCTTCACTACCACATTAAATTCCATTACTGACTATGCATTCTAGGTCTCAAAGCATTTTCCATTCTTTATTCACTGTTGCAGTACTGTAAAATGTTATAACTGATAAACTTGCAGATGGGAAAAAAAAAACCCCAAAGCATGGGGAAACAGCTATGTCCTTGTAATCCAGCATGTCTGTAGCTAAGAAGGAAAAGTCTGCTAATTCCAAGGTAATTTCACTATGGAATGAGCTATTGCATGGCTCACCTAAGCTGCAAGTAGAGTACACTACCTTACACAAATTCACAAATGCACAAATTCAGAATGCACCAATGGGAAATTACTGTATTTCTCATTAAGTTCACGTTCAAGACACCCATCAACTTCACCAGGGGCCCTCTTTAACTTACTTTTGAAAAGTTTTAATAAAATTTCCTAACTCACAGATACACAGTGACAGTGGGTTTTAGAAACACGACTGTCAGCAATAAAAGGATCAGCACAAGGTATTTAGCTCACATTAATTCCACTGTGGCTTAACTGACACCAAAACACAAATCAAATGCCTTGCATTGCAAGTATGTACGTTTACATCAGGTGTTTTATGGACAACACTGAGAGTTCTTACCTTGAGACATTTAAGTAATGAAAGTAGGAGAGGTGCTTGAGAAAGTTTATGTTTCCAAGATGGTTGTCGTCTTATCACATGTCCCAGCAGAGAGAGAGTGGGTAAACGAGTAGCAGCTTTGCCCATATAATCATTAATTTTGTCCAGTAGATGCTGATAAAGGGTTTTGCAGAGAGTGGTTGAAAAAGGAAAGGTATTTACATTTAATTGCTGTATGTTCTTTTTCACCAATCTACATTCAGCAGTTTGCCTTTGTCAGTGATGGAAACTATGGGCATTTTACAAAGACACGGGATCCAAGAGGAAATAAAACCCAGCAATAACTGTAAGAGTGCTGGTAGACAAATGCAAACTAGTCAGTCCAGAAGTCACTGCACTTGGAAATGTTTATAAGTAAATAATGAAAAACTAATCTGGTCAGCAGCCAATTTGTTGTGTCATTCCCAACCTATTTAAAAATCCTTACTTGCTCTCAAAATATCCATATTTGTTTTAGGCCAACACATCCAGGACTGACCAAGCAGCAGGAGCATTGCAAAGAGACAACATCAGTCCTCAGAAAACTTTCCTTTATAGAGGTTCTTTGCTTAATTGGGTCAGTTTAAGCAACTCAAGAAACGGAGACCTTTGAACTTTTTTTAAAGCTTAACTACTCTTACTACAGAGATACTACATCTCTACAGCAAGGTAATTCTACACCAGCCCAGAACCCCAGAGTTCTAAGAGGTGCTATTTAAAGGCTGCTCAGTGCCAGGCTAAAATCTGCCATAACATTATAGATTTGTTTTTACCTTGTCATGAGGCTCTTGCAGCGTGGACAGGATATGCAGTGCCTGCTGAGAATTGGTTTCCAAGTAATAGTCCACCAGGTTGTTGACAAGCATAGGCCCACGGTCTGTCAGTTTGGGGGAAAAAGGGAGGGAAAAACCTCTCAATGCACTAAAAACTAAGCATTTGCTACAGGGACATTGCAGAACTTTTAAACAACTATTACACAACTTATAACGTGAAGCAGGACTTGGTGTTTACCAGACCTTTGGGAAAAGGAGACCTCTCGACTACATTTCCTGGTTCCAAACCACTCCAGCAATTGCATTTGGCTCAGGGAAAGCAACCATTTATTGTAATAACTAACAATTACTGTCTAACCTGAAAAACCTACAGGCAGCTGAACTGCAAGGGTATCTTACCCAGTACAGGTAAAGAGTTCAGGAGTAACTTTATGTTCTCTCCCTTCAGCAGATAAAGGAGAGCAAGTTCAGGGACAAGGACACTGGTAGAGCTCTCAAGCTCTAAAAAGGCTCTGTCAGCACAAGTGATGCCTTAACAGCAGCAATCACTTTTCAGAAAGTCTGGGTCTGTTTTGTTTTGCTTTGTTTTGTTTATTTTTTTTGAATTAACAAAATCCCACTGGTTCTCATAATGTGGATGCCACCTAATTCTTTCTAGATACACTTGACAAAGAAAGTTTCATCAGCTCCCACTTGAGGCTGTGCCCCAGGAAAAGCCAGTCATCCTCTAATAGTATTTTAACAATTACATAACAGACCTTCCAGAAGCCATGCCATTAAGCAAAATGAACTGAAGAGAAGCTTAAATCCTTAAAGCAATTTCAAACCCAAGTATCAAGGAGTTTCTTTCAAGCTGCATTTGCAAAGGCAGGGTTTGATAGAAAAAAACCACATTATTCTACCTTTACTGGTGTAAAAGCAAAACCCTTCCTGGAATTACATAAAAGCATACATACCACAAACGAGATTATCTTTGAATGCAGCTGTTATATCTTCCAGGACACCCAGAATTGGAGAATCCAGCATTGAGAGGAGCTCACCAACATTTCCCTGCTGTGCCATGATGCACGTACTGACATGAATGTGGAGGTTAAAATTTCAGGAAGTTCCTCATTGGTGTCTCTCTACCAGACTAGGAGAGAAGAAAAAAAACCAGATGAATGAACTTTTCCTTTTCCATCTTAAATCTCCCATCTCTCCTATTTCTTTTCTGCAATATTGCCCATTTCACACTGAAAGGATTGCTTGAGTTTGCACACCTGCAATAGAAGCTGTAAGAGAAGAGTTTCCAAAAAAACAATGAGTTATTAGCAGGGTTTTCTCCCCCTTTTTCAAAAAGACATTAATCTGTTTTGCAGAAGACCTTGGCAATCATACCTAGACTGTCAGAGCATTCTCTTACCATATTTTTTAATTTGTTCTCCAGCTTAGTAAACTAAGGCTAAGGTCCATTCCTCCATTCCTGCTTTCTTACAGCAATTCCTCCTCAAACCACCTTTCAAGTCCTTTGCATAGTGAACTAAACTCTGGAGAAAACACACACCTCCAGATCCTTCTCCAACCCTGTGACCAGATCAGGAATTTGCTGCCCTGGGCTCTGCATTGTTTCACACCAACAGATTTGGGCTTTAAGACTTGAAACATGGCCAAGCTGCAGCTGTTGGGAAACTCAGTCAGGGTCACTGCAGCTGCTGCCCTTGGCCACCCTGGGCACACCAAACCACAGGCTGGGCAGCACAACACACCTTCTTTTCACGTGTGTGAGTGGTGAATGACACACTAAAAACTCTGCAGTGCAGAAACTGTGTAGAGTATTAAAAGCAACAGTGTGCAGATAACATGACTGGCCAGGTCCTCAGTAATAAGTGGGAACAAACCTGAGCCTCTTCAGGCTTTTGAGATGGCTTCTTATGGCTTCTTCCCATGTCCCACCATCAGAGGGATTCAGGTGTCACATCTACCTACCACAAAATGCATTTTTTCTTCATCCATAAAAATCCTGTGCTGAACCTTTTCCAGTGGCAGAAAGAATCTGGTGTCACATCACACCTAATTTTATCAGCAAGGGTTTCTTTTCCCTCCTGTTTCCAGCCAGCACACATTGTTCACTTCCCCCATGGAAGGCAAGACTGACACGTCCCAAGTTTACACACAAAATCCTTTTTTTTACTGCAATGGTTTATACAGCACCTGTTCTGTGGACGAGCTGAGCTTCTGTCTGCAGTGTTGTCAGCCACACACCTTTCATGATCACTAATAAAGAAAAAGCAGGAAGAGGTCAAGAAAAGGCACAATTTATTTTTTTGTGTCTAGTCAGAACAGCATTCAGTTCTTTACAGATGCACCTCATCCCTCCTGCATGAGAAAAGTCAGCCCTTAGTCTGAAAAACACCAAAAGGTGTTGCACAGCTGCCCTTTCCAGAACTGTCCACAGGTTAAGCTGTGCAATTGCCTCCAACTAGATGGTTTTCACAAGACTCTAGTTTTGTACTGTGACCCTTCACAAGCTGCTGAAGAGCTGTATTTATGATAAGTAAAATCTTACACACAAAGAATCCTCCTCTATTCTGAACCTAGAATAGTTAATTTAAGCCTTTAGATTCTAATCAAAACATTGTTAGGCATTAGCCAAGGACCACATAGCTCAGTGCTCTATTTTAAATAATGTTCTAATTACTTATAGACATATTGCCTTCTTGAAAACTCACACTTAACAATGTTACTGGCCAGCAGGAGTTAACGTGGCCACCAGTAAACTTTGTCATTTGCAACATATCACTCTGTAGTTGCAGAACTGCCCAAGGTCACTTCTCTCAGTGCTACCAGACATCAGCTTACTTAATCTGGCATGGATTGCAAATTCAAAGGTGATAATATGGCACCACTCTCACTACAGGCATTTCAGTAGGGACTGACTTGCTGTAGTGTTCCAGTAATCACCATTTCAGGACACAAAACACCCCACCCTCAGTTTTCAATGGTCACAGTCCAAATAAAAGCTCATGTACAAGCAGCCAGCACAGTCTGGTCACTGAAGTGTTCAGATTTAAATGCTATTTTTTTCCAAGCCTGATGCTGGCAAGACCTTAAACCTTCAGACTTAAAACTGGCTGGTGGTGTAAGCAAGACTTACAATAAAAAACCAGCAACCTGAAGTGGGGGAGAAGTTACTTTTTGCTCAAACCAGAATGGATTTACAAACTATAGATTCCACAAAATTAGAGCTGGGATTTGCTGTGGTTTGGGGTTCTGTTTTGTTTTTTTATTTCTCTACATTGTGCAGACTCCCAACTTCTTCCTCAAAGCACTTGCTGTTTAGAAGACAAACAATGCCCAAAGAGTGACACCATCCTTTCAAAAAGTTTGAAGCCACTCATCCGTGCAACCTGAGGAGCCAGCCTTCCACTCTGTTACTCCTTTTCAGGAGTCAGATGCTTTTTGAGTTTCTAGTAACTGTTATGACATTGAATTGACTCAATGACAGTTCTACTGAGACACTCAGACTGCACTCAGAGGGACGTATGGAAAAGCAGCTCCCTACAGAGAATCTACTCCTTTATTTCTGACAACACCACCTTTGAGACCAAAAAGGCCTTACTGACACAGATCCCTCCATTTCTATCAGGACACAGTCTCAGCTATGGTGAAGCAATAGATTCACCAGCTCCCTAAGCAGCCTGAATTAGTTGTTTAAAGTCTTGTTAACAAAAGAGAGGCCTGACCACACCCCCAGGCCAGCTGCAAGCAAAACCTGTTTTGAGAATTAAAGCAGCGTGAACACCGGTCTCTGTGTTTTTACCCCATAAAAACCCTGTCAACACTTTTTCTCTTTGACCCCCCACCCCCCACCAGTGAAAAGAACACTTTTATTTCCTATTTTCCTTGAGTAATACTGTTATTATATTATATCTTCGTCACACCAGTAAAAACCTGGACAGCAGGTTTCGCTCATTCTGACACAGGCGGAGGAAAAGCTACAGCACGAAATCAAGAAACACACCTTTGGAGACCCTCTGGATGGGGTCTGGAAGTCAGGTTCAACAACACACTTGCAGACAGATGGGGAAAAACACCAGTTGAAATGTTGAGCAGGTAAGAGGATTTGTGCCATTGTGCTGGCACGAAACAAAGGCTGCCATCAGATAAGAGCAGGGCTGATAACCCAGCTCGGTCCTGATAACAACACACACGGAGGTAACGGATCATTTCCCAAGCTCCCTCAACTAAAACAGATGGCTGGAGTGACCTTGTGCCAATAAATCCAGCATCGTTTATTTAAACGTGTCAATCAAGCCCTGGAGTACCTTAAAGTGGAGCAGTCTCCACTGCAAAAGCCCATATTTGAAATATTAATAAAAGTATTTCAAACCACACTCCAAACCAGGACAATACTACACACAAATACTTCAATAGGTGCAACTTTATCTGTTGAAGTTACACTAAACCGGTATAAAGTTGTCCCCCCACTATATATAAATAATTGCAATTTTAAAAATTAAATCATAGGTTTTTCAGTGCAGGATCTCCTCTAAAGTGAAATTCTAAATAAGACTGAGATCCTCTAATCACACTGGCTCTGCTGTGCCCAACACAAATGAACAAACCAGGAAATTCCAGCAACAGCCTTAAATCTCATCCCACTTTTTTCAGCAAAGACAGCTGAGTAACTACTTTACAGGCAACAGGCTTTTAACTCCAGTCAGAAAACGCTGTGTTCTGGCAGATGAAGTTCAGCTCCCAGGGGCTGTGGTGTCAGAATGATTTATCACAGTCCTACCAGGAATTTGGGATGTGATTTTCAAATCTTGTAGATAAGGACAGGGCAGGTTAAGGGACTTCCACCACCTTGTGAAACAGCGAGATCCTCCACTGGATGCCACAGTAATTTTTATCTGGAATTGATACATCTGTGGTGAACAGGATATCCCTTAAATCTTTACAGTATCATATCACAACCACCTCTTTCTGCTCAAATACATAGTTACAAGATGCTTCCATCCCTAGATATTGCAATCATTCCCCATTAGAAGAAATTCCACATCCCTGCAGCCATACTTGGAACTAACAGGATTAGAACGAAGTCTGTAAGTTTTCCATGTGTTTTGATTCACTGACTCTTCACTAACTTTTAAATTAGTTTTATATGAAAGATCCCTGGCACTTGGTTCATAAAGAGTAAAATAAATCTGTTTAAATACCTTTTGAAATGCAACATTTTCATTTCACTGGAAGACATAGCAGTAGCACTTCTTATATTCAAGAGCTTTCATTCTTATATTCAAGAGCTCTCATAAAGACAAATTTTAGTAAAAAGTATTAATTTTAAGTACCAATACAGCCTTGGAGCCAGCTTACAGAAAGAAAAGGAGAAGCCAACAAGCCAAGAACCAATTTTAAATTGGGTTTTTTTCAGTAGCTAATTTAACCACAACACAAAACAGTTTAAGCTACAAACTCGAGACAAAGGCAAGGACTACAAAATTATTAATTGCAGAAGGCTAAATAGAGAAAGAAACAGCAGAGTATTCCCAAAGATTAGGACTTCGGTAAGTATTTCTGTCAAGAGAAGATGTTCTTCTGTTCAGTGTATTTTTATCTCAAGCCAAATGAAAAAGCAGCTGGTAGTGCCAGTTATGCTGCTCAGAGGGTGGGGAGGAGGGGGACACACACCACAAACACACCCTCCTCCCACAACACCCTTTGCTGCAACAACACACAAATCCACACACCAGAAGCACCTCTTCTGGGGGTGGGGGATCAACACCAGCATTTTATCTCTCCTCATTAATCATAAATTAAATTTGGGGCTGGCAGTGAATGGTTATTCCCCCTCCCCTTCCAAGAGAAAAGGGGGATTTCACCACCATGAGAGCAGAACCTCCAGACTTACACTTTTCCACCTGATTTCAACTGCAGGTAAGGTCAGCTCAGGTGCTCAGGTGCTGCTTTGGCAAAAGCCACGAATGAGGACAGAAGGATTTTACAGCAATTGTTGTTTCCAAAGAAAAATTCAGATTGGTAGCACAGCAGTCCTTTTCACTCCAACCTTTGAAATGCTGCTCATAAAGGATCAAGCCTCACCCCCTCCCATCCAACACACAAAATCAAAGCCTGTTTTAGGTTTCCTAACAACACTCAATTTTATATTTTCCCCACAGTTAAAGTAAACACTGCCATCACAGAAGTGACATAAGCAATGAATGAAAAGTGACAGCAGGGAGAAAAACCACTGGTGTCCCAGGAAAGCAAGCAGCTGACTATTCCCTTTCTCACCACCCAGGAATAACAACTCCAAACCTCTGTTCAAACTGATCACTACAATTGACAGTACAATCAATTTAATTTATTTATTCATTTTTAAAGAATGAAGGTGTCTGGCTTCTAATAACAAATATTCTTCTGGTTATTTTAAGATCTGATCCAAGTTCCTAAACTCAGTAATTATTTATAGTTATAACTCGATATTAAATACATTCACTTTGTTACAGGTGCTTAACTGATGTGGGAACAGGAAGATCACAAAAGTCCAATAACCCCAAACAAAGAGAAAAAACTCATACTCAGCGATTTTTAAGATTTTCTTGACTCTCTGCTGTGCTAATACACTATTGCTAATTGCTACTCATCAAATTTCTGTCAGAGGGAAAATTGTTTAAAAGTAACCCATGTCTAAGAAAGCCCAAACACGGCAGGGCTGACACCTCACCCTTTGGCAGGAGCCCTGTTAACCAGCCAGCTACTAAATGGAATTAGGGAATTATTTCATTCCTTCCACCCAACTGCACATATTAATAGCAAATAAATAAATAAGAACAAGCCCTGGTTTTCTGTACCAATGTAATTAACATTACACAAGGAAAGTAAGTCCAACTAAGGAATCTTTTTTAGCTACAAACAGGTGAACAGAAAGCTCCAGGCTTGGCACCAACACAAGCAGTGAGACTCCTAAATCTCTGCAGCACTTTTCTTTTTGCCCCCAAGAGGAACCTTTTAAAATATTCACAGAGTTAGGCAGCAATTCAGCAAACCTTGAAATCACTGCAAACTATCTGATGTACTCACTGAGGCATTTTAACTACTCCAAGAATTAAAGTCAGCAGTACACAGAACAGCAGCAAATGATGTGTAACTGTTAAAGTGAAAACAAAACGTGTATAATGCCCAGGAAAATGACAGCAATTCTTTACTCTTAACGTGCTACCCAAAGAAATGCTTATGCTAACAAAGGAAACATCATTACTTGTCCTCATTATGTTTATTAAACTACATGAAAATAAAATACAGCAGCCACATACCAGATCAAGATCTAAGCTGTAACATTCTTTCTTAAATATCCACCTGTCTGCAACATGCCACAGAATCTGGTCCCTTCCCTGCCTCCACCACCGATTTATTTTAATTTGCTTGTTAGCAGAGAATCCCAGAATGGTTTGGGTTGGAAGGGACAGTAAAGATCATCTTATTCCACCCCCTGCCATGGGCAGGGACACCTTCCACTAGCCCAGGTTGCTCCAAGCCCTGTCCAACCTGGCCTTGGACACTTCCAGGGATGGGGCAGCCACAGCTTCTCTGGGCAACCTGTGCCAGGGCCTCACCACACTGACAGGGAAGAATTTCCTCCTAATAAAGGAAAAGATATCTTTTTCAAATGTAAAATAAACACAGGGGTGTGTGCACATATTCAGCTCGTACAGAGACTGACTGGGAATCACATCCCCAGCTCCTGTCAGGACTAACAAGTAGGTGTCTGGCAGTTGGAAGAATTTCAGGAATCAGTACAAGTCAACATCCCAGCAGTCCAGCTCCAAACAAGAGCCAGGATCCATTTAAAACTACAAATAGCTACTAAAAACAAATATTTGTTCCAACACCAAAACATCTGCAATTGGCCAGTGTATCTCACATGGGAATCCTTTAAAAATGCTACTTTTTTAGCCACCATAAAAGTAAATTTTCAAGTAACAAAGAGTTAAGGTGCCAGGATTAAACATAGCCAGAGATAAAATCATTTTAATTAAAGCCTGTCTCATGACACATTAGATATTCTGACTACATTTTCATCTGGGTAAGTCTGTACAATTCCCCATAAAGGAAATGTAGGACTGGGCTGACCGGGCTGCTAAAAAATCCAGAACAAATGAACAAACAAACACAAAGCAAAAAACTGTTTTACTGAGCAAAGGATTTTAAGCCCCTGATTTTATTTAAAACTTAAAACGTGGTGTAGCTGTTTCTGATAAGCAGAGTATCTGATTGCTGCTTACCAAAGTCAACAGAGATTCATTCCCAGTGTTTGCAGTGATTATTAAAACTTCCAGAGTTTTCCTAGATTCAGTTTCTAGCTGTTCACACATATAAATAGAAGAGGAATTTTTCCACTTAACAGGATCACTTTCAGTAGTGCTTCAATTCTGACCGATTTCTAACAACTATCCCCAGGAGTTAAAGCCAGGAAACTGCAGGATCAGACCACACAAAGAATGAAAACCTGTATTAGCATCCACTGGAAGGTTCTCTGGAAACAGCAGGTCTGGAAACAGTTTTGGAAACCTGATCTCAGTTTCTGGGTCATTTCCATGGGTTTTGAATCATACATTCCTTTAAGGCATGTTCTTTCTTTCACTCATTGCCTTGTAAAAGACTCATTAAAAAGAAAAAACAACCAACACAGAACGGCCAGGAGAGAAGCTCTGACTAAACTGATAAAACAATGACAGAGGCTGCATCCATAGCAAACAAAGGGTGAAAACTTCAGGACTGCAGCCCCGCAAGTTCTTTGTGATAACAGGAAGCAAAATGTTTTACTGTAGAAGTAAACAACATCCTGACTTTCACATTACCTACCCACGAGCAAGGAAATGAGAAAAGCCTTCCTCACCGAGGGGACAGACTTCACCAACTGCTTTATTTAATGCCCAACCCCGGACGGGGGAACCTCCTCAGCGAGTCAGCGACGCAGGGCAAGCATGAAAATCGCTTTTGCAAGCGTTTACTCAGCGTTTGCACGGAGGATGCTGAGCCTTTTCTCGACGAACCGCGCACAATTAAAGGGCTGGTGGGGGGACCCTGAGGGGGGGGGCAGAACCCCCCCAGCCCTCCAGGCAGCGCCCCAGAGCAAGCCTGGCTGGGGGGAAGGAGACGGGACGGAGTGAGGCAGGAAAGTGGACGGAGGGGGAATATCCCCCCTCTGCCTTCCCCATCCCCCCGGCCCCTTCCCTTTCTCCTCCTCGAGCCCTTTCTCCCTGCTCCCCCGCTCGTCCCTGTGCTCTGCCTCCTCCTCTCCGTCCCCGCGACTGCCCGCGGTGTCGCCCGGGCCGTGGGCTGGCCCGGCGCACTCACCTGTCCCTGTGCTCCCCTCAGCTGTTTACCACTCCGGGCTCCCTCGGCCCACAGGGCGCCGCCATCTTGGCCCTGCCTCCCCCTCCCACCGCGGCGCTTCGCCCCTCGGATCCCTCCGCCGCCAAACCTAGTTCCGCCTCACCGCCTCACTCCCCCGCTGGCCGCCCGCCTTCTCCCCCCGTCCTTCCCCGCCCCGCGCGTCCCTCCCGCCTCACGGGGGTCTCCCCGCCGCGGTGCGGGGGTGAACGGGGGTGGGGGGGGGGGCAGCCTGCGGGCGGGTGTCCCGCGGCGGAGGGATCTCGGCGGGGTGGGGGGGAGCGGTTCGGCCCGGCGGAGGTCGCGTGATGTGGAGGGGGCGGGGCCGCGCGGGCGGTAAACAAGGCCCGGCCTGAGGGGACGGGGCCGGTCGGGGGCACAACCCAGCCCGAGCTCCCCATTGCTCGGGGTTCTGCCCGAAAGTGCCCTGTACAGTGCAATAAATGTCTGCAAAGGCGACAAAAAGGCCTCAGGAATCCCGCTGTGTGTGCGGAGCGATGCTGACGGGACAGGGCGCTGCGAGTTCCACCCAGAACCCCCCCTCTCACCCCGGGCGCGCACCCCAAATATAATTGATTTTATTCACTGAACGTTCAGAGCTTGTTTCATTCACCCTTCTTTTGTGGGGGGGGACTTCGTCATCCAAACCACGCGCCGGAATTCTTTCTTTTAATTTTCTCCTTCCTAAAACGTTAGCAACCACGCCACGCAAAACGTTCCACCCTTTCTTTCGATAGGGGTTAATTTTTCCCCTGTGGAAAACGCAGAGTAAGGAAAGAAGAATGGAAATTACCGCAGGGAAGGTCCTGCAGCCTTCGGGTTTGTGTGCAACAGGTTCCCAGTTCCACATTTCAATCCCGGCACCGGTGGGATCCCTGCGTTTTTCATTCCCCGAGAAGGAGCAGCTCAGTGGGGGAGAAGTGCTGCAAATCTGACTCTTGAGTCCATATGAATTGGCCCCAGATGCCAGCAGGAATCACAGGCATCAAAGTTGCAAGGTGAAAGCTAGGTGTAAGGAAAAGGGGGGGGGGAAAAAGGCAGATTAGAGCCCCATCCGCTGATTTTTAACTCGCAGCAGCAGCAGTTTGTGTTTCCCAGCTCTCATCCCTGCAGGGCTGAGATAGCTCCTTCCCACTGCACCTGCGATGGGTCATCCTGCCTCGGGATGAGATAGAGTTCCTTGGAGCCAGCATATTTTTAATCCAGTCCTGCCTGGTGCATGGTAATTAATATTTATTACAGCCTGGACTGAGTGATGGTATTTTTTTCCCTGCTGTGCAGGAGACATGTTTGTTTAATCTGCCACAGGAAAGGGTGGAAATTAGGATGAGCTTCAGAAAAGAACTGGAAGCAATTAGTTGTGTATTTTACTGGGATTTAATTGTTGTAACGTTCAAATTGATGAAGAAAGCCTGGATGCTGTAGCAGGGGTTTGCTGCTGGATTTGAAAGGAAAAGTGACTGCATTAGAATGGATGTGATGTGTTGTAATTAAACTGTTTATTCTTACTGAGCTATAGATTTAAAAATCTATTTCATTAAGATGCACAGGAGCATAGGAGATGTAGTAAGAGCTCACAGCAATGCACAAAATTAAACTGCCCTTGTGTGCAAGCACAACTCTGTACATCCACCATGGCTCGTGTGGGTCAGGGCCAGGACAAGTCTCTGGGAGCCCAGATAAGCCCTCTGCGGCTCTCCCTTCTCTGCTGATCCTGAAATAAGAAGAGACAACAGGGAAAGTGATATAAACAGGAAGAGCATAAAATAAGAATGGCCACACGGGGTCAGCTCTAAGGTTCTTCCAGCTCCAAATGCACCTCCAGCGCTCTGGGTTTATAATTCAAGCCTGTGTAAATCACCTTTCAATGATTATTTCAGTGGAGAGGTGAGAGCAAGAACACAACAAGCCAAGGTGATGGGACTGCAGTCCCATCCTTCATAGGAACTCCTGAAATAAAATAAAAGGAGAAGGAGTGGGTAGGAGCTGAAGCAGAGCCAGCAGTGTCCCCATCTCCCTTCAGGCATTCCAGTGATAACAGTCAGAAATGTCTGTGCAGTCTGTGCACATTATCTCAGGGGTCAGTTTGTCTGCAATTACATCTGGACTGTGTGAGCTGGTGGCTACTTGGGGATGCAGAACAGCTGATACAGATGTTACTGCCACTGGAGATGGAGTCATCCTTCTTTTCCACAGGACTGTGCCCAATGCTCTCTGGAAAACAGCTGGTTGGGGAGGTTTTGTTAAACATAATATCATGGAATGGGCTGGATTGGAAAGGACCTTAAGGATTTTGACACAACTGCTTTTCTAGAGGGTGTTTTTTGTGTGGTTGACTTGCTTTTACTGTCTCCACTTTTAGGGCCACATTCTGTAGCCATTTGCACTTGCTATCGAGGGGAAGTCTGTGCTCAGGGGTGCTGGCAGGAGCAGGCTCCGATGTTTCATAAAATAACATCTCGGCCCTTTCAGCAGCTTGTCATTTTCCTGTTTTGTTTAATTCCTGTAACTGTCTTCATAAGGAACCGTGAAGCTGCAATGTACAATTTGGGTTTCTGTTACAATGGCTTGTTTTTGTAGCGGGAAATGTAATCCCTCAAATGCCTGTGTTTAAGAGGATGCAAATCAGCTCGCGAGCACAATGCCTTGGGAACGTTTCTTTCATGCAAAACCCGGCTGGATAAATAAGGAGGGGAGGAGGGAGAGGGGAAGGGGATTGTTCTCTTCTATAAACAACGAGACCTAATTATGCTCGGTAAATGACAGATGGGTTAAGATCAAAATCTGAATCTTTCTCAACGCGGGTGAAATCCACGCTCCTATCTCGGAGTTGCATCAAACCCCGTTGCACAGCCTTGTCCGGTGCCATGGGGCAATGACACAGCTGGCACTCAGGGCTGTCCCGGCACAGGGTGGTGGGGACAGCGGGCAAAATCCCTCTGCTGTGTCCCCCTCGAGTGTCTCTGCTCCGTCAGGGAAACACCAGCCTCCCGGCGGAGGGGCAGAACAAAAGGTGTCGCTTCCTGGCGTTCACCCCTCTGAGCTGCAGCAGGAAAAGGGACCCAACGGAGTCCCGGGTTAACGCAACCAACTGTAGGAAGCAGCGGAACGCGTTTGACAGCTCACAGGGAGCAGGGAAACTCATCTCTAAAGGCATTTTCCTGCTGCTGATGTCCCGGTACTCGGCACCCAACGGCTGCAGGTGCACTTACATACCTTTGGAATGATAAACTTCGTGGAAGGCACCTTTGCACTCCACGCACGGAGACAGCTGTGAGGGCAGGGAGGGCACACCCAGCTCATGCCACTGTGCACCTGCACGGGCAGGAAGGTTGGGATAACTAGAGAAGAGGTGAAATCAAGGAATTACTCCCCTCCCCTCTGCTCGTTTGGGGAGATCAGCTCTCCTTGTTTGTCCACAAAAAGGAATCATGCTTGAGGATTCTGAAGGAAAATCTGTGTTCCCAGCGCCTGTGCAAAAGAACAACCTGGGAACAGTCCCCCTGCCCCTGCTCCATCCTCCCTCCTTCCACCTGCCATTACAGGGGGCTTTGGCACTCAACTATCTCCCATTTTCAAAGCCATTCTCAAACCTTTTTTGAAAAGCAAGTGATAGAAGTGCAAATTTTTATTATTGCTCTTGAAGAGCTTTTTGCAAAGCTGTTGTTAATGAGCTTGCTTAATGAGCTTTCTTAAATCTATATTTATACCCTTTATACAGCTGTACATAGATAGAGCAACGCCTAAAATATGTGTGGATTGCACACACATATGCCTTGGAAAATGAAGGCTGATTAACACGCATCTTCTTTGGTTGTACCGTGCAAGTATTTATTCCTTTTTCCTTGGAAATTGGAGAGATAAAAGATCCATTCTGGAATAAAATAATTCTGTGCATATGTGCTCGATGGTTTTGTTTATGAGCCCGAAGTATGTGAGTGAGTGTGTGTGTGTGTGTGAGACAGATGGTGTGGCTGTTTGTGAAAGATATGATGTGGGGATGAATGTGTGTAAAAATACAGGGGTTTAAGGGCTTTTTTTTTTTTTTTAAAGAAAAGACAAAATAAATGCCTGCTTGGGGCATTATTTCCCTGTGTCATGCTCTTTGTCAATATGACAGAGGAGTATCCCTGCAGAAGGAGAAGCTGCCCCTGGAAGTGAAGGGTGCTGCCCCCAGGGCTCCGAGCTGGGCATCGTGAATTCTCTTCAAGTTTTCAAAGTCCTGGAAAGTTTTGATAAGCAAATACTTTCTGGGCTCTGCTTCTCCATTGGCTGTTTCTTCACCGCCAGATTTTGACACAAATAATCTGATTGAAAAATCAGGGAGGGGAACAGGGGCAAAAAAAAAAAAATAAAAAAAAACAAAACCAAGAGAGGAAAAAAAAAAAAAAGGAGAAGTATCTATTTCAGCAGACTGCGAGCAAGAGAAAAAGTGGAAGAGGAGTCCTGAGAGAAGGCGACGTCCCGCTGGTCTGGGGAGATTTCAAGGCGAATCCAGTAAAGCAAAGTCCCCCAAACAGGTGATTGATTTATTCTTTTAACCACTTTTATTTTTATTGTTTTCCTCATTTCTCTGATATGTTTTTTTTTCCTAAGCTTTTTTTCCTTCTTCTTTGCTTTTGTTTGCAAATATGTGACATATTCCACGGAGTAAGTTGCTTCTCCTGAGGATTCCTTTATGGGATTAGTTCACTTGACTCGTTTGAATTCCACCTTTTAAAATTATATACCATATAAACCTTTTAAAATTATATACCATATACTTCACTCTCACATGTGACAATGTGCTCACATGTGAGTAGAACAAAATACAAGGGATGTGACAGTGGTCTCAGATACCTGTGTCCCAGCAAGCTCCATCAGCAGGATTAGTTTCTGGGTGCAGACTTTTGTACTTTGCCACTGAGGAAGGGGCAAACTGTGTTTTTCCTTTTAATTGCTCTTTTGCAGGGTCAGACCTTTAAATTCAGAGAGCAGGACACCTCTGCTCACATCACCTGTGCCAGGCTTTCCTGATGACAGTTCAGCCTCTCCTGTTCAGAATTTTTGCTTCAAATCTCCCTTTTATTAATTTTCCATCCTTTTTAAGTAGAGGCTGATCAGTGTAACAATTTTTAGCATATGGAATTAGCTATTTATAGGCGCTTCTCACATACCACCAGATTGATTCAATACATTAGGCAGGAAAGCAAATGATTTGCAAGTTCATTAAGTGCATCTATACATTAAGGGGGTATAGAATTTATTAGATTGCACTGTATAGCTTTATCTATCCATGGCAAAGTTTCCTAAAGCCAGTGGCATTCCCAACATCACCAGGAGCTGTGTGGGGTTTCTAAAGAACAAATGCTGCAATTATAGTCTAAACATTTTTTCCAGGTACTACAGATATTCCAGCATTTCTGTTCCCCTTCTGGGACAAAATTCCCACCGTAATTTGCTACCCCTGCCATAATGTCCATTTGCCCAGTCTGACCACAGGGATTAAAAATGACCTGTTCATTTTTCCACTAAAAAAGACACATTCAAATGACTCGCCCCAAGTACATTGCAATGATGGACTAAATATGATTAATTTTGTAAAAAACTGAAATCCTTTCAAATTTGACTTTATATTTAAAGAGTCAGGAGTCCTTAAAACCTCTCTCTCTTTTTTTTTTTTTTTTTAATTTTCTTATTTTATTTGATTTGGACTCTTAAAAATTTCAGATACCTCCTGTTTTGGTTTGTGCTTTTTTTCTTCTTCAAAAAATAGTCTTTTTAAAGACAAGCTGTTCTGTATTTTTGGAAACTTCACCTTTGTGAGAGAGAACAGAAAAAGAAGCAATATTGAGATATAAATATAAATTAAGTAATGAAAAGGAAATAAGTCTCTTTTAGCCTAAAACTTTGTACACTCATCAACTTATATGAAGATATATATCAATTGTTAGTTAAAATTAAGTGTTTCTGCTGAGTGTAGCGAGAAAAAGTGTTTAATCTCTACAAATACCTCATAAATCTGAAAATGGAATTACTTGAATTTAGGGAAAAATGCAAGTCAGCTTTAGAATGAAAGTTTTGCTGCATGTTGAGTCCCTGATTCAGTGTGGCACAATCCTGCAAACACCTGTCCCCGCTGAAGGCTCCACAATCTAATTCAGTGAGAATATTAATTTCTTCTCAGTGATATCAAAGGACTCAGTCCCGTGGGTTTAGGTGCTGTGAGCTGCCGTGTAATGAAGTGGGAGATGGAGCTTCATTGAGGGACCCAGTGAAATTCGGATCCTGGAGTCAGAAACCACCCCCTAAATTAAGAACCAAACCCTTTTCATTTGGTTCTTTCCCCAGTGTTTCAGTATCACATTAGAGATTTACGTGGGACACTCGGCAAAATCACCAGAGAGCATCGCTGAGGGTGAGGGAATTTGGAGTTTGAACTCTGGGGGGACACACAAATGCTGGGTGTGCTTTCAGATCTGACTGAGAAATTTATAACTGCGAAAAGAAACCTTTCTAAGGCGCTACAGGTGAGGTTCCCAAAATAGTGAAGCAGTTTTTTTTTCCCTTGGGTCCTGCTGTCCTTTCCTCAGGACACGTTCTAACATTATTATACAGCTGCATGAATGGCAAGCAAATAAGAATGTCAGCTGTAGCTGACTACTGGCTTTATATCCTGTAGTGAATTTTAAAAACCAGCCAGGACTGTTCCATTTTGGTTGGGAGCATCTGCCCAAGCAATGATTTCTCTTGTGCCCTTACCACTCCACGTAGAAACTGGTGCCACAGGGGCTGAAAGGAACAGACTCCATAATAATAAAGTTTAATTTTCAGCAAAAGGCTGAAGCCAAATTCTGTTGGAAGCTTCAGTGACTCTGAGACATGGTGGGATCTGTTGTCCATAATACTGCTTTCCCTGGGAAATACAGTTGGCCATTAGGAGCAGGTGATCACTTGCTACTGATAATCTGGAGTTTCAAGGGAAGACAGTGCTTTTTCCTCTCACAGTCTCTGCCTTTAGCTTTTCTCTAACCTGGTTGTGTGCATCACAAAGACAGTGCAGTGCAGTTGTTAATTAACTCTGCTTTGGGCTCCCAGTTCCTGTTTTTTTCTCTAAAATGGGGTGGGGGAAGGTAACTTCCTTCTGCAACGTTCAGTCCATTAAAGATCAGCACAGGCCCTTCTCAGAGGTCACAATACTGGACCAAAGTCGACTTTTCCATATGCTGGGGCAAACACATCCAGAAAAATCCTGTTGATTCATGTGCCTCTACTTCCAACCACCACCAGGAAAGCAGGGCTGTGCTTGGTGCCATCGTGGACTTGACGTGTGGGCACTGCCATAACACACTGCAATGCTTGAGCCACCCACCTCCAACCCTCTGATTTACCTGGCTAAGCTGTCCAGCTACTGCCAGAGGATTCTCTAGCTGGAGACAGGGAGAGTGACTCTTCCAGCAGCGCTGCTGGATGCAGGGTGTCCCCTACATTCAGAGTTACCCATTTCCAGAGCCTCTTCCTCCACCGTGTCAGGAAGCCCAGAGAAATTACCTGGTTAATTCAGGCAGAGAAACCCAATGTCTAAAGCTTTCTGGTATGAATACCCTCCATTGTGGACACAGTCCTGCCCCACCACATGGGAAAATCCCTCTGACATGAGTGGAAACTCCATGGATAAAGGGTTTGTGGCAGGATTTCAGCTTTGGGCACTGTAATGTCTGTAATGCAGAGTGTGGCTCCATGCACAGGTACCTCACCTGGGACTGATCCTCTGAGCTCAGCTCTGCTCTGGAATGTGAGTGGCACAAGCTAAGCAGAGCTGCTGAAGGGTTTTACCCACTGCAGGACACTCCTGGAGCTGTTTCTGTGCTTTTCACTGGGCAGAGGCTCTTTACAACACTTAGAATGAATCTCAATAGAGAGAGAAAAATTGTGCTTCACTGTCCCTTCTCTCAAGGGTCTACTTGTGGTTCTTTCTCAATACTGTTTTGTCCTCTTTCTGAAATTACATTAACAAATCTACTCTTGGCCTCTCTTTTCTCTTATTCATCTCAAGTTACATGTAAATTTCTTGGAAAATGATGAAGAAAAACAGGTGAGTCATTTTGGAAATAAAAATGGCTGGAGACACCAAGAGTTACCCTGAAATCATAGAAGAAACAGTGGGAATCCTGGACCAGATTTAAAAAGACAGCTCTAACTGCATATCCAAAGGCAGGTGGGTTGGTGGGCACCCTGGCAATCCCCCTGTCCACAGGAGACCTCATTGTGGGAATCCCACAGCACATGGACCTGCAGCTTTAGGCACCACTGCAAATGTGGCCCTCAGACCTTTAAACAAAACACCACTGGGCTGTGTGATTATATTTAGCATGAAGAGGTAGTGCAAGTACTTCTGAACCCTAGGGAGCAGACCTTTCCATCCCTGGCTGTTTGGGATTCCAGAAGTCACGCTGCTGTATCCTGACTTAGACATTCCATGTCATTCCTACATAACAGGAGCAACCTTTGTAGATTTTTGAGGTTTTTCTTTTGTAATTAAGTTACACTGAACTGCTTTCAGGAAAGAGCAAAACTCAGTAACACAGTTTCCAGTCAACAGTGAGCCAGGACTCACTGCTGACTTTTCATATGAAATATGGCAAGATTTGTTTTCAGTGTCACTATCCCGAACAATTACAAGGGAAAATGCAAATCCACATGCAAATAAGGCACCAGCTGATATTGCTGCACACAACATTGCCCCTGTTGTCACTCTGCCTCCAGGAGAGCAGTTACCAGGCCCGTGGAGCGGGCACAGGGCGGGCTGGGTTCTGGATAGCACAGATAACAGATGCATTGCAAGAGAATTTTGTGTGATTAAATTTCAGCATTTTATGTTTGTTCCTCACCCGCCATTTCAACGGTCTGCAATGTTTGAGTCAGGTCCAAAAGGTAACTTCTCACCCAGCCCTTCTGCTCTGCCTCTGTTCCCCTGTTGTTTGTCAGCCAGAGCACAAACCAGTCCAGCTACTCAACAAGGAGACCCCCCCACATGCATCATGGATTTTCTGCTGTCTCTCTCCTATTATTGGTGTTGTTTCTATAATTAGTGTTTCTGTAGCAATTTCACAGAAGAGCCCAGGTCAGGGGCTCTTCCAGGTGCAGGACAAACACTCAGACAGACCCTTTCTCCAAGGGGGATCTCCAGCCCGTGGTCCCCACTCAGGGAGGGTGAGGTCAGAGATGCACCATGTCCTGTAGCCAGAACAGGGAGCTACAAGAGAGAGATCCTGCCTTCCAGTGTGTCTGCCACAGGCACTTTTGGTCTGTACACAGCCCTCAATTTAAGCCTGTCTCTGTTTCTCCACATACAACATCAAGATTGCTGTAATCCTTTGCCTTGACCTGGGGTAGATGGTGAAGTGTAATTTTTACAGTGTCAGAGACCACCTTGCAGTAAGTTTTTCATTTAGCCCTTTCCACAACTCTGTGTTTTCCTCAGAGCTGAGATCCATCACACACCCAAACCCATGCAACCCCTCCCTGCTCCTCAGCTGGCTGGAGGGACCTTTGAGGTGATCTCATCTCCCCACTACAAGTTTTAATTCACTGCTGCTCACATAGCTGAGGGCTGGGGGGACAAATGGGAAACTAATCCCTAAACCACAGAGATTTACCTGCTGTTTTTCTGTGTTTCTGCCCAGAAAGTGAATGGAAAATGCCACGTTCCTTTTTGGTGAAGAGCAAAAAGGCTCATACCTACCACCAACACCGCTTTGTGGAAGATGACCTGCCTGCACTCACGTGGGGCCCAGTAAGCTCTGCCTTCACTGGTGAGTCAGTCCATCCACTGGGCTTGTAAGAAAACACCAAGGCAAATCAATCATTGAGTAGGCAAGTAAAGGAGTGGGGTGAGTGAGCTAAAGAGCATCAAAGGGCTTCTACAGGGGCACGTCAGTCTAAGGACAAACTGATCCCTTCCTGCGTGTCCGCTCTCTACGCCAAATCCACAAATCCAAATTTAGATCCTCCCTTTGTTCCCTGCTCGGTTGCTGGGGAGATTTGAGATATCAGATTGCTGAGTGGAGTTGGTCACATTTGGGATAGAAGGCCAATTTCAGGCCACTAACAGCTGGGAAAAGAGCTTGCCCTTGGTTGTCAGTCTTCTACAAACTCTTCACAACTCTGCCACCTCCATCTCTAGCTTCCCATGTTTGCTGCCCACGTTCTCTCTGCACTACATCCTCTCTACCTCAGTGTGTTACCACCTCTTCCTGATGATTTGCAAGGAAGGCTACAGCCAGAGTGAGAAAATACTAGGGATACCCTAACACTGCCTGTGAGGAGTCCTACACACTCACAGGTGAAGGGCCAGCTGCTCTGTACTGTATGAACACCAACCAACACAGCTTCTGCCTCTGCCTGCTGCCCTCCCTCTGCTCCTGTTCCCGCTCTCCCACAGCCATCCCAACAGTGGCAGGGCTGGGGCAATTATCTTCTTCCTTCAGGCACCATTCAAATTTTCTATATTCAAATCTAGGATCAACTTACTCTTTGTTCTAGCCCTGGCTATCAAATTAGAGTCCAACCCTGTGATAAGTTTGATAAAAAGGAAAGGAGGTGACATTTTCATTTCAATTCCTGCCATCATCTTTTGACTATTTGTTGTGTCTGTCTAGTGGAGGGTTTTGATGACAGATAAATGCTGTCCTTCAGCCGACCTGCCCATCTCCAGCATAAAGGAGGCACATGTGTTGGACCCCTGTCCATTTTAAATTCTTACTGCAAAGTCTACGTTCTAAAAAGTGCTGGTTGGTCTCTTTAAGGGCTGGGACAAGCATGGAGAAATGGGAGTGTGGGCAGGAGAAGATGAGGCTCAGTAGTCTTTGCAACTGCATAAGCAGTTACCTCCCCTCTCTGCTTCCCTACTTGGCTGTCCATAAATCCAGGTTAACAATACCCAGCTCTCTTAGGAGAGGGGTGGGGAGGTTAATAAGTTAGTGATTGTTAGTTACCCACACAAATGGAAATGGTTTTAAATAGGGAAATGATTCTTACAGATATATGGCCTTCTAGTGTTAATCCGCTCTCACTGTAGAGGGTATCAAGTGTCCTGTCACCTCATCCTGCCCCCTCTCCCTTGCCAATCTCATCCTGCTTGGAATTTCCCTTTGCAGTGGAGAGACCTTGATTGCCCTGCTGATTGCAGCACTCTGCACTTATTCAGGGAATTGAGCACAGGCTCCTGTATCCAAGCACGAGTTCATACATGAGTGTAAAACTCACCTTAACAGACTCCTTGTAAGAGGAAGAACGACCTGTGACCCTACTCTGTGTTACAGCCACAGGAGACAGGACACCAGAGGATATCAAGAAACAGGACCTGGAATGTATGATTCCAAAACAAGAAAAGGACCCACCTGAACTGAAGGAAGAAAGTGTCCCTGTCCAGTACCTGAGCAGGATGCTGCCAGGCCCTTCAGCTCAAGGTCTGCTACCCAAAACCACAATTGCAAAAGAGGTTAGGGCTGGGCTGGCTTATGGACCCCCTAAAACTGGGCCCAGGTTTTCAGTAAATGGCAGCTCTCACCTTGACACCGATGGTCAAACTTGTCCCAGGCAGAGCTCATCGGGAGAATTCTGTATTTCCCTTTACAATTCTGCTCTAGATCAGCATCTCCCTGAAGGATGCTGCTGTGATTCCCAATGGGTGAACATCCCCATCTCAGTGCAGTTCTGTGCTCTGTGGTCAAGGCAGGTGTCCATATGTTGTTCAAACACCACATGAAGCAGGGCTAGTAGGGGGCTTAAAATTCCCTTAGCCATCACATTTCCATGGCATTCTTTGCCATAAATTTCCTCAGATTGCAATCAAAGTCACAATAGGAACTTTTCATGGGAAATCGGGATTTGAATTGAGGAGGAGGAGTTTCCAACTGGAACTCCCAAGATATTCAATGGATAAATGGGAGCTGGGGAACGTTTTTTGCTGATGCCCACCTTCAGGCAGTGGTGTGACACTCACTTCTCCCTTTCTTCTGCAAACTCAGAGGTGCCCATCCCAGCTCTGCAGATCAAGGACTGCACTAACACAACCACTCCTGCCTTCTACAAAACTGGCTTCTCTTGGGATGCTTTCCACGTGCCATACAGCTACCAACAGATGTCCTCCACCATGCAGTCAGCCCTGCTGGAGCACCCTGTTAGCCTGTATGGGAGCCACCTCCTGCCAAGCTCTGAGCCCCCCCTGGACTACAGCATGCACTATTCCTCAGACATGGAGACCTACCACTGCGTGAAGTGCAACAAGGTTTGTGTGTCACAGGAGAACCTCGGGGATGGGGAGGGCCTGGAGGGATTTTCACCGAATAGTGGGTCACACCAAAATGCAACACGTGGCTCAAAACAGGTCACCTACTCAGGAGAGCAAGTACAGAGGCGCTGGGAGTGATGCAGTTCACGTGGCCCAGGAGAGGGAAGAATCCAATAAAGAGAAGGAATTGAAAACAGAGGTGGAGACACAGCCACCTCATGCCAAAAATTATCCCTGGCATTTTGTTTTGCAGGTGTTCTCCACTCCCCATGGACTGGAGGTCCACGTCCGAAGGTCTCACAGTGGGACTCGGCCCTTTGCTTGTGAAGTGTGTGGCAAAACCTTTGGGCATGCTGTAAGCCTGGAGCAGCACACCAATATCCACTCCCAGGTGTGTAGGATGTGTCCAGAGAACCAGCTCTCCAGAGCTCATGAGGGCTTGGACCTTGGCTGTTGCTTAATCCATTACAGAGGAAGTGACATTTCCTCGGTTACAAACGTGGTGTCTTTCCTGTAGCACCCAGTGACAACACCAGGAGCTCTGAGGACCACAGATCATAGATCTTGGTCTCACAAATCTCAGACTGCCCTTGAGAATTCCTTGGATGGGAGGGGAGAATCATTGCTGCTTGTTCTTCTGTGCCTCACCTCCTCCTGGAGGGTGCAGGAGTTTGGATCACAAGACATAATCCATTTCCATAAGTAACCCTCCTGCATTCCCTTTGTACTGCTCCCAGCACATCAGTCCAGGAGCCAAGGAGATTTGCTTATCAAATCTACTATTCTCATCACTCTTCAAGCTCTGTCACATGTCTTGCAGCCTCAGACATCCCATGATTTTCCTTCCCCAACAGGAAAGAAGCTTTGAGTGCAAGATGTGTGGGAAGACATTCAAACGTTCCTCCACCCTCTCCACTCATCTGCTGATCCATTCGGACACACGGCCCTATCCCTGCCAGTACTGTGGCAAACGCTTCCACCAGAAGTCGGATATGAAGAAACACACTTACATCCACACTGGTGAGAAACAAAATATCCCCAACAGGCAAATGCAGATTAGAGCCCATGGTGTAAATGCACATAGATAGTCACCAGACACAGCGATGGATGAGGGCTAAGTCCAGAGGCACTGGAAAGTCGTTATTCCCTGAGTGGTAAGATGGGAGGAGGTCAAAGCACCCCTGGGATGCACATCCTGCTCTGTGTGACAAGGAGGTGCTTATTGACCAGCCTCTGGTACATGATGTGGTTGTCCCCAGCCCTGGATGCAGGCAGGGCATGGATCACCCAGCTGGAGAGGGCTGCCTCTGGGTCTTCCCACCCTCTGGTGCTGGATCACAATCCAGAGATATTTCCAGGACAGCTGGGCTGGCAGCACCCTGATGCCCGAGCACAGCCAGTCTGAATCTGCCGAAGGGCATTTCTACCTCCTTTCTCTCACCTGTTTTTTACCATTTTCTGTGCCCTGCAGGTGAGAAGCCCCACAAATGCCAGGTCTGTGGCAAAGCCTTCAGCCAGAGCTCCAACCTCATCACCCACAGCCGCAAACACACCGGGTTCAAACCCTTCAGCTGCGAGCTCTGTGCCAAGGGCTTCCAGCGCAAGGTGGATCTGCGGAGGCACCGCGAGACCCAGCACAGCCTCAAGTGAGGAAGGGCTCCAGGTCTTTGCTGGAGCTCCCACTGCAGACTGTCCCCAGCATCTCCATCCAGTGTGGGACTCATGGCACCCTGTGTTCCCCTGGGGACTGGCAAAGTCATGTCATTGGCTTTGGTGCTTGGCACCCCAGGGCCTTGCACGTCCCAAAGAAACCTCTGGGGGGGGGGTCTCACTTTTCAATTACAACAGGTACCAGCCCAGATCTGACATCACCTGCTCAAGTGCAAACCCAGAGAAATTCCTTCAAGGTCACTGTTACTCTGGATTGACACCATGTGCAGAATCCAGTTCTTTCAGGCTGCCCAGCAGTGAGGTGGGAACTCCTGGGCTGGTGGGAGCCACAATCTGTGCCAAGCCAGTGCTGTAACCGTGTCCTGCTCCGATGGTTGGGAAGATAAGGCCAGGCCATGCAAATAGATTGCGTTCAGTGAGCTGTGTTCAGCCTGGACAGGGCTTCTGCAGAGACTTGCCCAGGCCATAAATTCTGCCAACAGACACCTAAAGTCATTTCTTTCAGCAGAGCATTTACTGTGATCAAATGACAAGTTAACTGTGCTGTATTTTTAGCTTGGAGTGGGAGGAAAATACTGAAGAAACAGCTCCTATCCCTAGCTGATAACAGGGGTCTCTAAATACATTCCTCAGACACACCATGCTGCAAAGATCCCTGCCTTGGTGGCAAGCAAGCAAGCTCCAGGAAGAGCCATGCCACAACACCAGGCATAAGCCCCATGTCTTGGTACCATGGGAGAGTCTGGCTGCTTTTGGAATCTGGGCTCTGGTATGTCCCACAATATTTCAGTGCATACCAACTTAGAGCTGTCCTGGGCAGTCCTGTGTCACTGCATGGTCAGGATTGGCCCTTGGATGTCGATGCCAAGGGCCAGAATCCTGCTTTCCAGCCCCTCTCTTAAAGGAGGAAGTGGCTGAGCCTGTACATGCTGGCAGAGTATGCAAGTACCTTACAAATATTATACAAACAGAGCAGTGGCATTTCCTCCTTCTTCCAGGTTCAGGGGGTGAAGCAAAGCACTGGAACAAGTAAAGAACCAGTTCCCCTCCAAGCTCTGCTACATTCTCTCTCTCTAACCTTTGGCAAGTCACTGCACTGGGCTTTTGTTTCTCCCACCCCCCTCCTGGTGACGTGGGATCATTCTCTCAGGTTTGTAGAGTCCCTTGAGTTCTTAACAGGAAGGACAAAGTATTATTATAACACAAATAAGGCAAGTGCTTCCACTTAAGCAGGGCACTGTAGCAGCACACAGCCCACTCCATAACTACATCCCTGAACACACGGCCTTGGACAATGGCACCAGTGGGAATTACCCTGGGAATGGGCTGTGGCACAAACCATTTCACTCCAAAGGTTTATGAGGGAAGGCTGCCATCGTGGGCAAAGACAAATGGTCCAAGTGGAAAATTCATGTATTGCCAGGAGAGAAGAGATGTCTGTCCTGCCCTCAGTTACACTGCTGTAAATCCAAAGTTATTCTCCTAAGACCTAAAATGTACTTGCCCCTGTTTTATGCTGTGCCTAAGCTGTTAGTTATTAATATGCATTCTGGAAGCTCAAAACAGAGTCTGTACTCCTGGCTTTACTTGTACACTGTAAATATGTATTTATACTTATTCTAATGTATATTTTTATTGCTCTGTACCAGACAGTGACAACATGTAGAGGCCTGCTGGGATTTATCTGATAAATCTGTTCCCTCTCAGTAACTGGGCTAACAGAGTGTATTTCATGTTCAAAATATCCTTTTCAAGAACGGCTCATGCTTTGCTCTGGAGATGCAGGAGGTGGGGATGGGGTGGAAATGGAGAAGGGAAAGAGTATAGTATAATATACCATATGGTTTGAGGGGAAATAAAGATGGACATTCACATGCAGAACAGGGCTGCCATCAGGGAGACATTCATCCCTGGAGACAGATTGGTGCAGAGTCCCACACAGGCCAGAGTCAGCTCTCCAGAGCAGGAGGAGCACCCCAGATACACGGGAATGTGTGTCCAGATGGAACTGCCAAAGCCCCCATTAAATCTCTGCTGGCCTTTCCTGAGTCGTGCCAGAACCTGGTCAGGGCAGGGACTCTGGAGAAGGTGTATAACCTGTGATGGAACTGGTCCTGGCTGTGGCACAGGCACACACACACACACACACATGTGAACACTCACATATGCACAAGCCCTGCTCAAGGTAAAGTCATTTCAGCTTATTAAAACCACTGCCCAAAATGCCAATCGTGCTCGTTGTTCCCCCTGTCCTCCACAAACCTGCAAACAGAAATATTTAAAGAGTGTGTCAGCATCTGAACTGCTCAGGAGCAAATACCCTCCAGCCCCAAACCACACTGACACACCAGCACAGACTTCCCTGTGTGTGTCCTGGGGACAGCAGTGTGTCTGACTCATGTAAAGCTCCCCAGCTTTGGCCATTCTGGAGGCAAGTGCTGGCACACACCAAACCAGCACTATGGCAAGAGTGCCTGCAAGACCAGTCACAAAACCAAACCAGGCAGCTGGTTCTTTGGAGCCTGCTGAAGGAGGGCTGCTGCATCCCTCAGATTTCCATCCCTATCTTTGGTTTCCGTGGTACAGAGGGGCAATAACCTTCAGTGGACAGCTGGGAGCTTCTCTCCTGAGCTCTCCAGGAATTCCTGAAGAGCAGCTACACTGGAGGAGGCAGTGTCAGCCTCAGCCTGGTATTTGTGAGGAGCCTGGTGGGCACAACCCAGGAGATGCAGGAACTGCTTTAGATGGACAGGCAACAAGTGGAGAAGCAGACTGGGATGGCTGTAGGCTGTGCTGCTGCAGAGCTGCACTCAGGAAAACATGTCTGTGGGCAGAGCAGTGCAGGGGATCCAGGCTGACCCCCTCCCACAGGCACTGAGAGCATATCTCCAGAAGCACAGGCTGTGGATGGAGGCCAGCTGGCAAAGGCACCAGCCAGACAGTACAGCCAGAGCCAGGAAGTGACCTGAGAAGGGAGGAGGAGGAGAGGGAATTAACTTGAAGTGTTTTCCCAATAAGACACTACAGTTTTTTCCTCTTGAGTAAAAAGGTGCCACTTTCAGGTCACCAGGTAATGCTGCCTAAGCCCTGACCTTCCTTTAGGCCTATGGATGCCACCAGCCCAAAGGAAAAACAAGGCAGAGCCCCACAGCCCCTTGTTCACTGCAATCCTGATCAAGGAGAGCAATCTCCTGAGGAAGAGGACAGGGGGATCTAGTCTGACTCTGCTCTGGAGCAAACAATTCCTCTGCATGCCTCCCCAGGCTTTGAGCACCTGCGTTCCTGAAGCTCTGGAATGCAGGTGAAGGAGCGAGGAAGCAGATCTGGCATTACCCAAACCACACCACACCAGGCTGGGGAGAGCCTTTCACTCCCAACAGGGCATGGAGTGGGCAAAGGGCTGCCCTGATCCTTGGAGCTACTGAATCCACACAATGGCTATCCAGGGATGCTCAGCTCCTGTCAGGATCAGGCCATGGCTGTCACCAACTCCAAACACACATGGCCTTGGTCTCCAAACAAATAAATCCTCCTCAGTTCTGACCACTCTGATACAACCCCTTTCTCACCATCTCCCCTCGCATCAAAAACATTCTGGTCAGTCAATCAAGGAAACAGATAACAAAAAGCAAAATCTCAACTAATCTTTGTGGCTGAAGAAAGAGCTGATTGTTTTTGCCTCCCTCCCGAGCCTGTATCCTGCATTTCCCCAGTGCTCTTCACACCTTCTTCCCTTTATTGAAAATCCTGGTCTTTGGGCTGTTTTGTTTAGCAAATGAGGCACATGCAAAGCAGTAACCTCGGGTGTCTGTCAGGAGGAGAGAGGTGCCTCTGAGTCTTCCAGACAGCCTTCAGGCACTGAGAGCAGCAGCCCAGAAGATCTGTGATCAGGGGTGGATTTCAGTTTGGACACGGGATGCATCTTTCTCTTCCTAATGAAGACAGAGCCACAGGACACCTGCAGGAAGCAGAGCTGTGTTCCCAGCTGGCACAGCATTAGGCTGGAGCTTATTTTCAGGTTGTATCAACCTCACGGAGTGGAATCCTGGAGAAGGCAGAAACCTGAAGCTTTCATGTTGTGTTGGCAATGGCTAGGGAAGGCCTTAAAAGAACTGAGAGGAAGGACAGATTAAAATAAGACTCCAGTTGGGTATAGGTTCTGTTGGAGGAAGAAGGTTATTTGTTGAACCGAGTTGCTTCCCGCCTTAGACTTCACGAGAAAGTGTTTTCAGTAAAAAAAATATAAGAGCAGAGTCCCTTGTCCTCATGGCAGGTTGTTCCTGCAGTTGTAGGTGATGGAGACACACCAGCAGGTTAATTCCAGCCCATCAGCACAGCACACAAGGAGAAACCTGAAGGCATTAGGCAATCTCCCAGAAATAGCTGCACACACACATTTCCTTGTGCAGGGAAATGCTCCTGCCTGTCGTTAAGGGCCTAACCTGGGAATGGATGTGGAGCTCAACCTGCAAAGCTGCTACAGAAAAATAAAAAGAGTACATCATAAACCAATTTTTAACACTTATTCTGCTCACAAAACACAGAAGTTTTTGCCCTTTCCCCCCTGGAATAGCACATCCACACAGAGGAGACAACCCAGAGCAGCCACACCAAAATTCTCCAAGGATAGTTCAATCAGTCAGTGGCCTCTATGCTGGGTAAGACCTAAAAAAACACAGATCCTGACCCACCATCTTACAACTAACAGTCACCATGGACACACACTGGTCTTGAGGCTGCAGCTCCAAACTTGAGATGTGCCACATGTTTCCTGTATGACTTGGGGCAAGACACGAGCACTGGATTTCTGAAGTTGTTCAGCACACTATGGAGCCCTCAGAAAGCTTCACCCCATCTGTGAGAGGAGGATAATAATTCCCCCTCTCCCTTTCACTTCACTTGTTTATTTCAACAGTGAGATATCAGGAAGGAGACTGCCCCTCCTTATCTTCCACATCCAGCACCTCACACAATGGAGCTTGATCTGGGCTGGGACACCCGAGTGTGACTGTGATAACGAGTGATAGAAACTTAATTCAGCAAAGCACCCTAATTCCATGGCTTAGAAAACCTCCAACAGGCACAGTGAGACCTGCATTAAAACCACTCAACTCTAGGTGAGCAGAGGAACAGGGTGAGCAGCAACACGGAGAGGATAAACCAGACATGAATTCCACTGGTGAATAATATTCCAGGGAGAGAGACAGAGCTGGATATGGATGCTCCAAACATCCCTCTCAGTGCTCTCATTTTAAATGTGTTGCTTCAACACAAACACTTCTCAATCTGGTCCTGGGGCTGAGTTTGACCTGTTGGCCTGAGGGTGATCAGTGTTCATTGTACCAGACAGCAAGGCAGGCAGAGAGCAGAGAGTCCCCAGGAATGGGGAAATCTGAGGCTGGGGAGGAGCTGAGTTTTGCACTGAGCTCAGCTTTAGTCTGATAAGTTTATCAAGCACTGCCGGCTGCTAACTGTCAGCCGGGGAAGAGAGCCTGTTAGGGAGGAGGAACAGCTCCCAGGGCAAGATAGGACAGCCCAGGCCTTATCAGAGTGCCTGAGCCAAAGAGGGAACTGGAGAGTGAGCACTTTCCAACCACTTCATCTGAACAACAGACAGATTGGCAGGAAAGGCCTGTCAGCCCTTCGCTTCTGCCACCCAGGCACCGGCAGGGAGCCCCCATCCATGCAAATAACCTGGGAAGTGCAGCAGGAGAGCTGCAAATGTGACCATTGAGGCCCAGGAGAGTGAAGGGGGTAGGTTTTCTTAGTAGCATTGCCCAGGAGGAGGGTCAGATTTACAGCAAACAATCCAGATGCTTACTGAGCAAGCTGCTCCTCTTCACTGCCCAGAGCAGCAGTTCTCCTCCATGTTGCTATCCCTAGGTTTGGGAGCAGGATCTACCACTTGGGAATTGCACTGGTCACTAAGAGTTGGTGTACAGATAATTGCTCTGTTTCTGAAAAATAATAAAAACCCCTGAATGAATAGAAGAGGGTAAAACCTGACCGTTCCCATCTGAGCTGCAAGAGCATGGGCCAGCAAATACTACTTCATATCTACTCCTAGGGTGGCAATAATCAGATCAATAAAGCTGAAGATCATAGCAGGGAGACTCTCTTGTGTTTGGATGAGCTCCCTTGGACCTGTGCAAGCTCTCTGTCCATGTACCCCAGCCATGACAGGGAGGTAATAAGAGATTCCTGCAGGGCACATCCTCTGCTTGGTTTCCCTGATGAGGTTGGGCCTTGCAGGATAGAACCAGTGTCACATCAGCAGCTTCAACACACGTGTTTCTTCAGCCCATCAGACCTGTTATCAGGTCACTGCTCATCCAGACCATATGGACAGCCATCATCCTGCATCCCACTCACTTCTGCTTCAAACTGGTGTCTTGGATCCTGCCTGTTTTACTGAGAGCTGGCCCCAGTGCAAGCCCTGAGCCTGTGCTGGGAGGATGTGTTCATCCTTGGCTGCCTGGGTTCGAGTGCTGTCCCAGGCTCTCCATGGGATATGAAGCAGGAAATCTGCAGCAGCACCGTAGGTCAGGAGATCTCCAATGTGAACTAGTGACTCAAAAGCTCCCTTTTTGGTAAGTAACATGTCTAGGAAGTGATTTAGCTCCTCCTAAAGCACATACCTAAACCAGGACCAAAGTTCTGCCTTCTATGCACCTACTTCTCTCCCTGGAGAGAAAGGGAGCTGAGTATCCGAAGGCATCTGAAGTTACATGAGTCACACCCCTGTGGTTTCTGCACCACTCTCAGGCCAAGTTTCTCACAGCTGATTCTGTTCCAACCCATAATCTACTATTCTCCAGATCATGAGCAACCTCTAAGTCATCAAAGGCTCCTCAGCAAGCCCTAAGTACAACAACCACGTTCAGCACCAGCCAACACAACTCTGAGGTTCAAGGCTTCCTCATGAGGAATTAGGGGTTTAAAACCCTTCCCCATTGATTCTGCCTCTTGAATAATTTTAAAGCAACGGGACTTTATCTTACATCCCAGGCTCCTCTATATTAGGAGCTTTGGTGGGATTTTTGGCAGTGGTCAAGTCCTCTGGTTTCTCTTTATAAAATAGAAGTTATCTCTTGTCTCAGTTGAGGAAGGGGAAGTCAGAAATGACAGAGCATTCCTGCTCCTGAAAGGGCCCCATCCTGAGAGTGTGGACATGGTAAACCAGTGTGTCAGTCAGACATCCCTGCCACAGCTCCTTATTTAGATCCATCCTGGAATAGCTTGACTGTAAATCAATCAAGCTCAGTGGACATTCAGGTGTGGCAGCACCTGAAAAAGAGAGTCCAGAAACTGCAGCTGCCTTTTCTGATATTGTGGCATCATGGAAAAAGCTACATATGACACTCAGAACTCAAAGGAGGGTTGTGTTCCTGGCTTTGACCTGTCACTGATCTCAGCCAGTCACCGTCCCCTCCCTGTGTCTCAGACTTCCCCTTTTGCAAAGTGAGGATAAAAACATGGACATGCTTTGAGATGTACAGATCAGAGCAAGGTAGAATTCCTCCACATGTGCAGTAATTCACTGGAGTGGCATTGTGCAAATCCCACAGAAAACCCATAAAGCATCAAAGTGACATCGGGATCTGCCAGCCTGCATTGTTCACTTTAAAATATTTGCCCAAATTTGAGAGGGACAACTAGAAATGGAACTCAGGTCAGCTGGACTTTCAGTCTTGTTTGTTAACCACCTTTCCATCTTACCTCCTTGAAGTACAACTAAGTAGAACAACCCAAGTTAAAACTCTGATCTTAGGAAAAGTATCATGTGCTCTTGGTAAGATTTTATTTTTGAATTCTGGAAGATACTTATAAAAATATGCAAAAAACCTCATTTCCTAGTGTTTTAAATAAAGGCAGAGCTAACAGAGCAGAGGACCTAATCAAGAGTCAGCAAGACTAATGATACCTTGCATTTCAATAGTTCATACTGCCTAAAGATTTAAAAATGGCAAAGATGGAAACACCTTATCCCTGTTTTACTGCAAGGAAACTAAGAGAGAGAATGTAACTCAAGGTCATACAAAGAGAGAGCAAAAGACCTGAAAAATGAACCAAGGCATTTTAGGCCCCAGCCTAAATGTTAGGCAATGGGCAGAATTCAGACTTGTTGCAGCTGCATAAGTTGTACCAGTGGAATTTGGTGCATTCTCTCCAAAAAGATGCAAGTGAGCGTCTTGGAGCCCTGGCACACCTTTGCTCACACTATACCTTGTTACTGCAAGTCTGGAATAAGTCACTACATACCATTACCTGTCCCAAGACAAATTCCTATTTTCTTAGCTCTGTGTTCCCCCTGAAGTGGGCACAACATCCGACAGACAGCAGGATTTAGCCCCCAGCCTGAAAGTTCTCACAGCGTCATCCTTAGTTTTGCAGGAGATACAACACAAACCTTGTGGTTATCAGGAACAGTAATTTATATTTTTGAGGTGCCACCTCCTCACCCCCATTTCCTCAATCCCAAAGTCCCCAGCAATCTTAGCTCGGAAGGGAATGTGACTCAGGCCTTCAACTGAAGGGCTGTCAAGTGCAAACCCTGAGGGCTGGATGTGGCCGTGGTTTTATCACTGGCCACCAGCTGCCTCTACAGCTCCTGCCTCCTCCCCAATGATTCAGCAAATCTTCTTCAGGCAGAAAAACAAGCACCCAAGTGAACAAATCACAATGTCAGATTACAAAGATGAGCGGGGAAAAGCTGTGGCTCAGAGGAGGGAGATAAAAGCTGGTGAAGTTGCACAAGCCAAGGATGAAAATACCCAGGAAAGTCTTGGGTTGTTTTGTTTGTTTGTTTGTTTGTTTTTTCAGAGGAGGGCAATAATAATGTGAAAAAAAAGTTGTAATTTGGATCCTTTACACTGCGAAGCATGGCTAAGAATAAAAGAGGACACAATGGGGAAGGAAATGAAGCATATTCTGCCCTCTACTATCTGGGCATTGCACAGGTCTGATAGGAACTTTTACTGGTAATGATGAGAACTGAATAGTTCATTCTGGTTTATACTGGAACAAAGTTCCACTAAGCAAATTATTTTCAGAAGGAGTTTCTGCCCTCAGTAACCAAGACTTCCCATAGTCTGGAAGCCCATTTTCAGGCACTTTGAACATCACTGTTCCTGGAAAAAAAAAAAGATCTGCAAGTCATTTGGTATCCAAGACATAGCAGAGGGCAGTTAGAAATAATATTTTAATTTCAGACAGTTTTATCCACTGTGTCATACTTTTGTATTACAGCCCTTTTCCACAAATATTTTGTTCCCTGCTGTAGCCACTCTTGAGGTGAAACACAGCATCAGCTTAACAGCTCATGGTGCACAGTCTATAGAATAGAAAGCGAAGAAGAAAAGTCAGCCAGACCTTAGATAGGAGATGTAATATTCCACTAATGGCATTCCACTCCACTCTTATCACCATGTTCCAATATTTAAAGGGTGGCTACAGAAAACATGGAGATTCCGTTTTTACATGGAGTCACATGGAAAAGAGGAGGGGCAATGGGTACAAGTTGCTCCTGGGGAGA